>NW_028146748.1:1706458-2306458 GCF_055883805.1 Amblyomma maculatum
GTAACTGCATGCTTTGTTTTCCTGAGTTAATGCTGAATGAAATGAGACAAAATTGAAGTACGAGCATTTAAAGTGATGGTCATCATAATTGCAGAGGAAGCCTAGGGTAAAAAATGTGTGCTAATATCATCGGGCATACAGGGCTTGATATGGCTTCAAACTTTCATTTTTGTGCAGCTGTATGAATCAAGTCATATATCAAGTGGCAGTCTGCAAGTCGGACTTGAACATAGCAGCATTGCATGCAAATAAAGCTATATATTAAAGGCGTGAAACGCGACAACACTTTGTCTCCGGGCCTCGTTACAGCTTGCGCCATTCTGAAGACCATGCTGGGGACCAACCCTTCGATTTTAGCTGTGATGGTATTGGACTGTACATTTAATGCAGGGATACTGAACTTAACATATGCTAGGGCACTTAGGTTTACTGCAAAATTACGCTGGTAACGATGTTGGATCGACGTACTGTGCCACAAAAATTAAACACTAGTATGTGGTTATTTATGATTAGATATCAAAAAGGACGGAAAGGATGTTTGCTATCTCCTGTAGCACCTGGCTGAGGCAACGAAAATAAAAGGATAGTGAGGAAGCGGTAGAGGAAATCAAAGAAGAGCGACAGACAGAAAGGACAGGGTAGGCAAAAATAAGAAAATAGAGATATATACACTATATATGGTATATAATATACAGTAGAATCACGACCGCGCCTTTCGCAGTAATGTGGTGTTCACAAAACAAAATCTCTAATAGCACAACATTTGCATCACGTGATATAATATACCGCGGTAGTATGTATGCTGCTATGAATGCACACGTTAATGAGCAACACGTCCTCCACCAAAGCACATAGAAAATGGGGTAATGTGAACGCGCGGTCATGTTAACCTCCTTGACTATGAGAGTGTATATTTGTTTCCTTTGGCCATATGACCACGGTGAATATCAGTAATAAAATGATAATTTTCTTCACTTTAAATAGCAGCAAGTCCTTGTTATCTGTAAAAACTACATGACAAATTTCTGACCTAACCGGTTTTCCTGTCTGAAGACGATAATTTACTAGCAAACGATATCACGTCGCAAAACGAACGAAGCCAGAGCCATCCAAAGCTTTTGGCATTCCTGTAGCCAAGAGAGTCTGGGAGGCTGCGTTAATGGCGGTGTTTGTGCGCAATCATGGTGTGCGATGCTCTTGTTGTGCGCAAGTATTCATTGTTTCATATCTGCCAGTCGCTGCCTGCAGTCTGTCGCGTGGCATGGAAGCTCCACAATAGCCTATGCGGTATGCGACGACGGGGGAAAGCTTTCGTGAACGTATCGCTTGCGAAAGCATACAAGCCACAGACTACAAAGAATGCTGCCAAAGGCAGGATTACTGGTGTTGGCATGCCAGGAGATGACCGCAAGAGAAGAAATTTTATCATGGAAATGGTGAAGAATTGGCAGGTAAGTGCTGTAACTATGTTTGCACGGGCGTACCTTTTCCCTATTCCTGTTTCTTATTGCAATGGCAGTAGGGCTAGCAGTAGCAGTATCAGCAGTTGCGCGTTACTAGAGAGAGAAACAAACCTTTATTGTCGGAAGCTGAGTTACTGGGTCCCCTAGTGGAAAAGCCAAGTAGCCGTCAGCTAGTGGCTCGCTGTTTACGGCGCCTAGTTGTATGTATCGGGACGCACTGGGGGGCAAGTGGCTGTCAGCTACTTGCGGCGACTTTTTC
This sequence comes from Amblyomma maculatum, assembly GCF_055883805.1. Taxonomy (NCBI): domain Eukaryota; kingdom Metazoa; phylum Arthropoda; class Arachnida; order Ixodida; family Ixodidae; genus Amblyomma; species Amblyomma maculatum. The sequence continues at coordinate 1,708,181 of NW_028146748.1, forward strand.
AGAGTGGTGCGCACGGCGCCCAGTTGTATGTACCTATCGGGGTTTTTGTTAAGGCAGCAGTAGGGGGGGGGGCGTAGGAGGGAGGATGGAGTCTCCAACAATCTACAGTGAGGAGCCCACGGCATCATCAGATGTGCCACCATCTTTTCATTTGAGGCGGCCATCTTCAGTATATAGAGGCTTTGTCTGTGTACGTTCCTCTTTCATGGCCTTAATATTTAAATTGCCTGCACACCTCAAAGGGCAGTGAGACATTTCCAGTAATGCTGAGGATGACGCTTAAATCAGTTGCGCAAATTCAAGCAAGGTATCAAACTATTGCAAAGATGCATTCAAAAGACATATTGCTTAATTGCTTCAAATGGAATACAGCCTGGTTCACTCCTGAGAAAGCGTTCCGAATTTGCGTCCTGCGAGAGAAAATAAAAAAATTCACATTCCAAAAAAAAAGCACCCAGTACGCAGGTGATAAATTCCCATTTTAGTTTTTGGTCAATTCCATTTGGCATGCATCGGTTCAAGTCATTGAAAAAAAAAACAACAGCAGGATTGGCTGAAAATACATTTTATCCGTGTTGCGTCAACAGACGCTTTGGCAAGAAAAAAGGAAATTCGTGTCCCATAGATGTAAATACGTCAATATTTCTTCCGAGTGAACAAAAAAAAAAAGGAATGGTGCACTTGCGGTAAATTTCACTGACCTTTCTGTGCTCCACTGTAGCCTGGCGCTGACAATCCACGCAGCCGATGGTAACGCAATATTATGAAGAATCCAAAGGGATGTAAGCTCTCAACAAGTGTGCTCACGCACGTTGACTGAAAACTAAGCCGACAGGCGAGAGCACAGTGAGCTGCTCCCAGGGACGTTACTCGTGATGGCGAGTCTTTGAGAAAATAACAGCAGTGAAAACGTTGAAAACTCTATTATGTATGAACATCAATAGGCTCCGATCGGAACGAGCTTTCACTGCTCAGCCAATGTGCACGATATAGTTACTTTTTTCAATCGATGTTTTGCGTGAGTGCCTGCCACCACCAGCACCGTGTCGCATCGTTGCCGCCGTTGCTTGTAGCCAGCGGATGCCGAATCTTTGGTGAACCTTCAAAGGGGTTTCGAGGGCGTGCTCGAGTGAAATGTGCCGAGCACACCCGTCCCGCTCAAACGGACTTTATGGTGGTCCCCTCGTTGGGTGCCATTTTGCTGAATTCTATGCATCTTGTTATCTGCTCTGTATATCAAACACCACACTGATAGCTGAGATCACATACGCGGGCGCGAAGCGGGACAGAGGTAGTATCATCGGATTAAGTTGTGTATTGATAATTGGTGATTATCATCTTTGGTAGCAGCAATGAAACATCCGTTGTCGGTCCATGGGCTCTTTTACCCTCGCCCAGGCTGCCTCTCGAGACAAGACAAGGAGACAAGTGGTGCTTTCCCGGCTATGGCAGGGCCACGCCCTTGCTGCTCCTCGGCAACAGCTCTGGCAGATGAAAGAAGTTAATAGGAGAAACATCTGGCCACGACAGAGAACGAGATGATTGCGCTTGTAATGAATGGTCTGAGAATAGAGGGCCTGAGAGGAGAGCAACGGGGTGTACGGGACATCAGGACACCGTGTCATCAGTCAGTCGTCACTCGTTCGGCGTGAACCACTTCTTCTCCCCTAGAGCATTCTCACCTTCTTTACGGCCAGTTACATACAAATATATATTATGAAAGAAGGCTAGGTTGAGACGGCATGGTCGTGACGGCAAGGCCAGCGATGCCTTGTCTAGCGTTTTATTCCGATGACAAAAACCCAGGCGCGTGCCGGAGCCGGCGCCGCGGGACGATGATGATAGTATGTACAAATGAAAGAGGAAGATCATAGCATGTACAAATTAAAGAACATCCACGGAAGGCTCACACAATCTGCCCGGGGGGTCGGAAGCGGCCAGCCTGGCCGCTCCTACCTAACCGATGCATCGCGGCGCACAAACGGTTTCAGGCGAGACACATGAACAATTTCAGTTCCACGGTGGCGTCGATCAGCTGGGGGATCAACAGGCGTCACATTGTAGTTCACTGGGGAAGTTTGGCTTATGACCTCATAGGGACCTACGTAGCGGTGGTGGAATTTGTCACTAAGGCCTGGGGTGCTCAATGGTGTGTAAAGCAGTACTTCGTCACCAGGACGAAAAGAGACCACTCTATGTGTAGAATCATAGCGGGTCTTGCGGACTTCCTGGCACGCTGCCGTGTTGAGGAGGACAAGACGACGGCATCTGGTCACACGAGATAAAAAATGGGTAGGTACTGATGTAGAGTAGTCGGGCGTAGAGAAAAAGGAAGCGTCGAGAAATGTAGTGGGAGGATGGCCATAAACAAGGAAAAATGGAGAGTAACCGGTAGTCCGCTGTACTGCTGTATTATAGGCAAATCTGACGAATGGTAGAATAGTGCTCCAATTTCGATGATCTGGTGTGATGTACATTGATATCATGTCCGACAAGGTGCGATGAAATCGCTCAGTCAGACCGTTAGTCTGGGGATGGTAGCTTGAGGCTGTCTTATGAAGGGTGGATGAGGCATAAAGAACTTCGGCAACGACTTTCGATAAGAAGGCTGTACCGCGGTCACATAGGAGCACCCGAGGAGCGCCATGACGCAATACAATTGATCGCAAAAAGAAATTTGCTACTTCTTCAGCGGAACCAGTCGGTACAGGTGCTGTGTCAGTGTAGCGTGTGAGGAGGTCGACAGCTGTTATAATCCAATGGTTACCCCCATAGGAGAGAGGTAGGGGACCATATAAGTCGATGCCGACTACGTCGAATGGCGTGGTGGGACAAGGAAGAGGTTCGCCAGGGGGCGAAGAAGTCAGCCGTTTGCGACGTTGGCACAGAGGGCAAGATGCGACGTATTTGGCAACGGTGGAAGATAGGCCAGGCCAAAAGAATCGTTTTCTCACGCGGTCGTAGGTTTTGTCAAAACCAAGGTGACCTGCAGTAGCGTCATCGTGGAGAGCCGCCAGTATACGTGGGCGAAGCACACGCGGCGCGACTGGGATCCAGCGAGTTCCATCAGGGCAATACACGTAGCGGAGTAGGATGCCATCTTCGAGCTTGAAATTGCGAAGCTGTCGGCGAAGCGGGTCCGAAGCGCCGATAAGGCGGTCGATGATAGGACGGCAGTAGGCATCGGCTGATTGCTGTGAGCGGAGAGCGTGCTTGCTCTCAGAGTCGCCAAACAAACGGTTGTGATATACGTCGGGCAAAGAGATGGTCGGCTCTGGTCAGAGGTGGAAATGAATTGGAAAGAAAAGCAGCAAGTGGATTCCGAAAGGGGACAGCGAGAGAGGGCGTCGGCGTCTTGGTGTTGGTGACCAGGTTTATAAGTGACGTCGAAATGGTATTCTTGCAGGCGTAGAATGCAGCGGCCAAGTCGGCCTGTCAAATTTTTGAGTGAAGACAACCAGCAAAGAGCATGGTGGTCGGTCACAACTGTGAAGTGCCGACAGTATAGGTAAGGGCGAAATTTCTGGACAGCCCAGACGACAGCAAGACACTCCTGCTCGGTAATGGTGTAGTTTTTCTCAGCTGGAGTGAGAGTCCCACTGGCAAAGGCAATCACTTTCTCACGCGATGTTGCATCACGCTGTAGAAGTACAGCGCCAAGACCGTGACCACTGGCATCGGTGTGCAGGATAGTTGGAGCGCTGTCACTGAAGTGGCCAAGAACAGGATCTGATGTGAGGGCGTGCTTGAGGTCATTAAAAGCAGTTTCGCACTGCTCAGTCCACACGAAAGGGCTGTGTGCTTTAAGTAGCTCATGAAGCGGTGCAGCAATAGTTGCAAAATGCCTTATAAAACGCCGGAAATAGGACGCGAGGCAGAGGAAGCTGCGCAAATCTGTAGTCCGTTGTGGACGAGCAAAGTTCAAGACCGCGATTATTTTTTCAGGATCTGGGCGAATGCCGTCACGGCTGACCAGATGTCCCAAGATTCTAATTTCCTTCTGTGCAAAGTGGCACTTCTTGGTGTTGAGCTGAAGGCCTGCCGAAGCGAAACAGGTGAGGACTTCATTCAGGCGCGGGAGATGGTCATTAAAGGTTGCCGAAAAGATTACAATGTTGTCCAAGTAACACAAACAGGTTCTCCATTTTAGGCCACGAAGTACAGCGTCGATCATTCTTTCAAATATCGCTGGTGCGTTACAAAGTCCGAAAGGCATGACATTAAATTCGTAAAGGCCATCGGATGTTTCGAAAGCGGTTTTTTCTTTATCGTCCTCGTGCATAGGTATTTGCCAATAACCTGAGCGAAGGTCCAAGGTCGAGAAATATTCGGAGCCTTGGAGGGAGTCAAGGGCGTCATCAATTCGCTGCATCGGATATACATCTTTGCGGGTAATTTTGTCAGGTGCGCGATAATCAACACAAAAGCGTACCGAGCCGTCCTTTTTTTAACTAGCACTACTGAGGAGGACCATGGGCTTGTTGAAGGACGAATTATATTGCGATGAAGCATGTCATTTACATTTTCTTCAGTTATTTTTCGTTCAGAGAGGGAAACCCGATAAGGCCATTGGCGAATGATAGAGTTACCTTCAGTAATGATGCGATGATGCGCAACACTAGTCCTTCCCAAAGGTGTGGAAGTGGCATCAAAAATGGCTTGGTGGTGTCGAAGCAACGTCAGCAGTTCTTGGCGTTGGTTCGGCGGGAGTATAGGATTAATAGTCTTTGCGAGAACAGAAAGAGAGACGTCTGACGAAACACGTTGCTGAGGCGGAGGGGCGGTGAGCACCATCAGGGAAAAAGGTTGAACATCCACCATACAATTCAGAGAAGTTCCTTTTGGGAGCACGAGGGATTCACGTGAAGTGTTAGTGGCCACTACTGTCGCTGAGCCGTTGTGGAACCGGACAAGACTTGACGGGAAGGCGATGCCGCGTGCAAGATGACTATACGATGGTGCTATGAGTACGTCCCCGTCAGTGATGTGGTCAGAAACAACAGTAAACAGTTTTTCGCACTGAGGAGGCAAAACAGTATCAGCGGCGGCAACGAGGGGATGATGTTCAGAAAAGTCAGATGAAAAATCGCTGTCTGTCATATGGATAACACGGTCACAAGAAATTAACGCTGAAGCGGTTGACAAAAAATCCCATCCGAAAATCATGAGATGCGCACAAGGTGAGAGCACAGCAAACTGCACATGATGGCGGATGCCGTCGATAACAACTCGTACGGTGCACTTCGCTGAAGGGCGCAAAGGGACGTCATGGCTCCACGGAGTTCAGGCCCATCATATGGGGTTGTCACTTTTCGCAAACGGTAGCACAAATCAGCGTGAATGACAGAAATTGCAGCCCCTGTATCAATTAAAGCTTCAACCGGTAAACCTTCAGCGATAACAGCAATCACATTATACGGGCGATCAGGAGGACTTTTAGTAAGCTCGCAGAGTGCAGTTTGACCTCCGGAAACTGCAACACTTAGTTTTCCGGATGGCGGACAGGGCGAGCGGTTGCGGGGCGGAGAGGGGAAACTGAGCGGCGGTATGGGGATGTGGACCGGCGTCGGGATACATGGTTCCCGCGAGGCTCAGAGGAAGATACTGGAGGTGGGGAGGATCGTCGAGGTGGGCTTGGAATAGACCGGCGTTGATAATATGAGGTTGAAGGCATGTCGCATTCGAAGGTGTCGTAACCACGGCGCTCGTTAAGAAGGCGGCGACGACAGAAGCGGGATATATGTCCTCTAATACCACAGTAATAGCAGATTGGTCGGGGGGGACGCCAAGGTGCGTAATTGGGTTGTGTAGGTTGAGCCATCGCCATTGCATTGACGTGATTGTATGTTGGTGCCGGTTGGGGCGGGGGAACCAATGGAGGGGGGATGCAGCGACGTGCGCGTAGGTCGGCGCTGGGCGGATTGCAGAAGGTTCGGATGTCATAGGGCGGCTGATGGTAGCTAACTCTTCTTTAATCATGTTGCGGAGAACGGCGTCATTAGGAGGTGCGGAAGAATGATCGCACCGATGTCGACAGAAAGGATTGAGGGCTTGAAGCTCTTCGTGGATGATTGCTCGAATCATTGCCCGCAGATCAAGGTCAGCAGAGGTCGGACCAGTTGCGAAGCCGGGCTGTAATCGAGGGGACTGCAGCTGGTCGAGGCGTTGACAGGTCGTAATAATTGAATCAACACTTGAAGGATTCTGGGCAACTAAGGTGTGATATGCCACAGCATTGATCCCTTTTAAGACGTGGTGCACACGTTCAGGTTCCGTCATGGTGGGACTAATGCGCCGACAAAGTGCAAGAACAGCCTCTATGTAAGACGCATATGATTCACCGGGACCTTGAAGGCGGGAAGCGAGCTTGTTTCTCGCGATCTCAGTCCGAACTGCCTGGTCGGCAAAGTATTGTCGGAATTGCTGTTTGAAAGTGGTCCAGTTAGTAGTGTGGGGTTCGCGTTTAATGAACCAGTTTCTGGCGACCTCAATTAGATAGAACGAAACGTTGAGGAATTTTAAAGCATCGTCCCACCGGTTATAGGCACTGCAGCGTTCATATGTGTCGAGCCAGTCATCCACGCCTTCGTCACGACGACCAGCGAACAGCGGTGGGTCACGTTGACGTGTGGGCAGAGTCGGAGGCGTCGGTGCAGCTGAGGTAGAGGGTCCGGCCGGGTCGGGATTGCTCTCGGTGGACATGATTATGGTCGTAGTTGTCAAACGGCGACCGGAACGTAGCTCCAGCGAGAGGCAGCAAGGGGATCGAATTCAACCTCCACCACTTGTGAAAGAAGGCTAGGTTGAGACGGCAAGGTCGTGACGGCAAGGCCAGCGATGCCTTGTCTAGCGTTTTAATCCGATGACAAAAACCCAGGCGCGTGCCGGAGCCGGCGCCGCGGGACGATGATGATGGTATGTACAAATGAAAGAACATCCACGGAAGGCTCACAATATATATATATATATATATATATATATATATATATATATATATATATGTATGTATGTATGTATGTATGTATGTATGTATGTACACCGAATGAAGGCCATTTTCTGGTCGAAATGTCGAGTCCAATAAATTGTTTCCTTAACTGAAGCATACACTTCGCTCTTTTCTTAAGCGGCCAGGGGCGTTAAATGTTCTCGGAAAAAATGTTTCTGGAGTTGCCGAGCCAGCTCGGCTCTGCGCTCTGTAAGGTACTCTGGATGCATACGTTTGGGAAGCACAGGTATACGAAGACTGAGTCTCTGCTCAGTGCTCACGCGTGAGGTCCATATACGTAGAAGTCGCCGTCAGAGGGGAGATTCCTACCTGGCTCAGTACAACGCGGCCCGCATGTGTCAGTGACAGGCGCTAATATCGGGAAGTTAGAGTCGCTTCAATGAGCTTGTCGACTGTGTTGAGAATCCCGAGGGTCATCAGTTAGGTGATGGAAGTGGACATGGGAAGACCCATTGCTGTCCTGTATGCCTCGCGTAGTTATGCATCCAGTCACTTCCGATCTGTTCGCGTGAGGCGAAGGTAAGGGGCAGCGTAGGCAATACGCGTACAAACGAAGGCTTGTACAAGGCGCAAAAGGTTGGATTCGCGCATGTCCTTATGCTTGTTTGTTAGCAAAAGGACAAGGCGCTAACGACACATTCACAAGAAAGAGGACACGGACAAGCGCTTGTCCGTGTCCTCTTTCTTGTGAATGTGTCGTTAGCGCCTTGTCCTTTTGCTAAAAAATGCTGCACCAACTAGCCCAACAAAAAGTCCTTATGCTTGTTGGCGACACTCTTAAGCAGGCGGCTCATCTAGATTACAGATTGACATAATTGCTGAAGAGTTTTCTTTATTATCTTGTAGATGAAGGCCCAGGATGCGGATCCGGTCGGTACTGGGGTGCCCTGTACTTGCAGATTGAAGGATGCCGGAGGTGATCTGAGGCGTCTACCTGGAGTCGGGACAATAATATATTCAGACTTGGTGGCCGAGCGGGAATGGGCCGACTGTGGCCATGTATAGGTACCAACGCGATCGATGGCTGTCTGCATAGTCTCCTCGATCTTGCCTTCACTGCCGTGAGTAATTCACAAAGTGAGGTAGTCGGCATAGAGGCTATGGTGCAAGTGGGGGATGTCTGCCAAAAGATTGGGTAGGCCAAGCAGCGCAATATTGAACCAGAGTGGAAAGCACTAAGCCTTGGGGTGTACCCCGGCGTCCAGGAGAGATGATGGAAGGATCTCCTGGGCCGGTGTCAAGTTGCACTGTGCGATTGGTCAGAGAGTCGCGTATATACGCATACATTCATTGTCCTACCCTTAGTGTCTGGGGGTTCTGCAGGATGGCTTCGGGCCGGACATCGTCAAAGGCCTCCGCGACGTCCAGACCAACTATGACTTTGGTGTCCAAAATGTGTTGTGTCAGCACCTGATGCTTGAGCAAGACCATGATGTCTGGAGCAGCAAGGTGCGGTCGAAAACCAAACATCGTGTCTGGAAGTAGGTAATATTCTTCTAGATAACAAAGAAGACGGGTGTAAATGGCATGCTCCAATACTTTTCCCACGCAGGCCGTGAGAGAAATGAGGTGGAGGTTCGAGAGAGTAGGTAGCTTGCCTGGCTTGAGGATGAGAAGAAGGTTGGCGCATTCCCACTCTTGCGGGATGGCTCCCCGCTCCAAGCATTTTTGCAGAAAGTCTGCGAGAGCATGAATCGAGGCTTCGTCAAGGTCCGAATTATACGGTTAGATATTCGGTCCGGCGCTACTGCTGAGTTTGTCGTAAGACAATTGAGCTCGGCTTGTACCTCCGGTAAAGTGATGGGAGCATCTAAACGGATGTTTTCCTTCTCCTGATAAGGAGGCAGAGATATCACTAGTCCTGGGCTGATGTAGGTGTCTACTATCTCCTGTTTGAAGGCGTCTGAGGTGCCGGGAAATTGGTGGAAGATACGCTGGAGCTGCTGGCGAGTTTGGAACTTGCTCCCTTCAGGGTCGAGGACATGACGGAGTAGTTACCAGGTGCTTCTGGTGTTAGGAGCCATATACATCTAATCACATATATTGTACCAGTTTTGGGCGTGTACGCTCGACAGCATATTTCGCGACATTTGTATGGACTCCGGCGACCCGCTGTCGAAGATCCCGATCCCATTTCGGTGTTTGCATCAGGCCCTCCAGTTTGCGCTTTCGTTCCGAGAGCTGGGAATAATATCTGTCGTAGTTTGGTACGGAATACTCAACAGCAACTTCAGGAGTGACGTCTGCAACTTGTGTGAGGATGGCTGACCAAACGGCGATATCTGTGATAGCTTGTAAAGAGCTGGGTTGAGCCCTTTAGCTGGTCGCGTACGTTGTCGAGTAGGCGCTTGAATGAGAATCTCCAGAACGTAGTGGTCGCTTCCGAATGTTTCCCTAGTATTGCACAAGGTAGCGGCGATCCCCAGTCTCGTAATGGCTAGATACCTGGCTGTGTCACGCCAGACGCCCGTTTTTTTCCGAGTGGGTTGGGTGATATCCGTTAAGACATTCCGAGATTGCCCTGCTAAAATTCAATCTGTGGCAGAGCGCGTACTGCCAAATGAGGGCGTGCGCCTGTGGCTCGTCTATAAACCGCGGCCAAGAGCGTGACTAGTCACGATGTCTGCCAGCGGCAGAGGGCAACCGCGGTTGCTCCAGCTACGGCGGCGTAATCGCCGTGGCTACTCAAACGGTCAAGCCAGCATAACTTAGCGGCCGAAGATCCATGGAAGGTAAATTGCTATCACAAGCTAACCGGGGTACGTAGTGACACTTCAGCTTCATAACCTCACTGCAGATATTTAGTTCAGCGATCTCGCTTTCACTTTCATAGAAATTACGCAGCTGTGCCGAAACAGACAATATTTACCCCCCGTGTAAAGGGTTAACAAGAGCGGAGGAACGCGTGTTTCTCCGCCTCCTGACGAATACCATGATGTGCCCGGCGTCAACACTTTGACAGTGCCTTCTCCGGGGAGTGCCCGCACTGCGGGGAAATGTCCTCGTACCTTTACCACTTTGTGTGGGCGTGCCCCTCCAACCCTGCCTTTGCACCTAACCAAAACACCACCCGGTAGGACTGGGAGGCGAGCCTACTCGCCAGCTCCGACCTTAAAGCCCAAAAGGCTTTGGTCAAAGGAGCAGTGACGGCAGCAGAAGCCACTGGGCCCCGTACTAGGGGCTCCACGTAGTGTTTGTGAGGGGAAGGGCACTAAGCCTGACCCCAGAGCAACCTTCATGTAAGTCTATATTTTAATAAACGTTTTCTCCACCACCCTCTCTCTTTCTGCTGCAGTCTGCCGCTACCGCACGCTCTGAGCGGCGCAAGCACTTATCGGCCCCTGCCAACCGTCTCCGCCGGCATTACACGGGAACATGGCGCCATCTGGCACCTTCAGGAAGACTTGCGCATCGGGACTGACGCTCGAATGGTAGCGGTAAGCGGTAGCGCTAAACTACAGCCTTTATTATGCCTAACAATACTCGTGCTGTAGTGGGGTAGAACACTGCTTTTACTACGGGTTGCAGCCCACGAACAATAATCGCGCCAATACAGGCGCCTTTCGTGGGCGGAGGCACAGGCCCGTCACGTTTCCTGGTGATGACCTGGATGCATGTTCCTTGGCAGCGGGAGGATATTTAGTCACTTCCCGATTTCCACCGGAACATCTGTTTTCTGTTCGCCTTTGCTGTTTTTTTACTCACAATAATTAGAAGCTGAAGCTGTGGAAGGGGCGGAGGCAGGTTGCATTCATGATTGGTACTTTATAGTTTTCATTGGAAAACATATTTAGGCTGTCAGACACGAAAACTGTCAACAGAAGTTTGTTTGCAAAATTTTTTCACCAGACAGCATACTATTTTTGACATCACGCATCGGTTATTAAATAAAATGAATAAAAACAATTCGAGTCCTGGCAAATATTTATGTCGGCCCACCGACAAGCGAGACGGGGGACGCTGCTAATAAGCCATGTCTTTTCCACGTTTGCATCTATAACTGCGCGCAAAGTGATTCCACAGATGTCTTAAACGTTTATGTTCGAGACTTGTACCCAACCATACTTAAGTAATTATCCACATGTTATTCCAGATACCCAATTGCGTGAGAGATAAATTGTAAAAAGGTTTCAAGAACGAGGCTAGGTGACTAAAATGACGGGACTAGATGAATAGCAATAAATGGAGACAAAGACAAATAGGGATAAAGGTCTACGAAGACAGACAAATGAGGCACCTGTTTTCAAGGAGGCACTTAGTTATCATTAGTCTCATTTACTGATTGAGGTATGCGGGCGAGATAGCCATCCGGGCAACAGGGGGAAGTATGGAAATAATTCAAGAGAAACAGCGGTAACAATAGTTCAAAATAATGAATGCGCGAACTGACTAACCTGCTCTCTCGAAAAACGTAAACTCCTTGTCTTCAGCCAGCACATAATTCTGGCCACGATCGACATCCATGTTGACAACTCAGCTATCAAGCAAGTTCAGACCATTAAGATACAGCGTATGTACATCAATAAGAGGACAACAATCTCCTTTTTAGGAAACGTAGCGCAAAGAAGACAAGGACCAAAAAAGAAGGAAACACATACAAAGCGCTCGTGTGTGTTTCCTTCTTTTTTGGTCCTTGTCTTCTTTGCGCTACGTTTCCTAAAATGCGAATGCACCAACTCGCCCAATTTAGCATTCTTGAACAATCTCCTTGCCATCCAGAAACTCCGCCTCGTGAGCGAGCCCTTGCCAGGATAATCAAGAATCAGGGAGTAATCAGGGAGAAATCAAGGATGCGGGAACAAGGAACAAGGAGATGTTCGATGACCATGCGAAGACTGTAATGAATTGTTGCCGGGCCTAGCTCGAGTGCTCATGCCCGCGCCACTGCCCGCTTCTTCTTGCTTGTCCTTTACATAACCCGGGGCCACCCAGTGATCGTCCCGATCGTGGACGAGGATATTTGGTGACGTTGAAGTGTCCATGGCATGACGATGGGCTTCTCTGAATGGCTCAAGAAGAAGAGGTAGAAGGAAGACGAGAACGGCTTGCTGGCACGTTGATTTGCAATGAAGCTTTACCCAGGGTGCTTTCGAACCCTAGGTCGCCAATGCCCGATAGCGGAGGCCAAGGCACGTACCGCATGGCTGGGCAGGGGAGTATGTTTTCAAGTGTAGCGACGTCTTTGCTCGTGGAGTCCTTGTTCGGCACATCTGGTGAGTCAGGTCATATAGGTTTGTTCAGTTCTCTAGCTGCGTCTTGTGGTCATATGCGGCCGTCTCGGGTTAGTGTCTCCTTCGTCGTGTCTTGTGGCAGGGGAAGGGAGAATGGCGCGGAGGAACGGCAAGGTCTTGCGGGGTTCAGCAGGATGGGAACCAGCCATGCCATGCCTCCTAACCTTCTGCCGACTGCGCAAGAATTCGTAGGACGCCGAAACTCCGGGCCAAGATGAGGGGTGATGATGACACATCCCGGCATCTCCACCATATGTTACGGAGCAGCAAGCCGATAAAAACAGGAGAACAGATAACAAGTAGAAGATGGTCGATGACCATGAGAAGACTTTATTGAATTGATCGCGGGCTAAGCGCGAGCGCTCCTGCGCGCTTCTTCCTCCTTTCTCGCCCGTAACAATACTCTCCGACTGGTGCAGGCTTTTGTCGTGATCTCCATCGTCTATACAGCACCCTATCTCCGTCTCAACAAATTTGACATCAACAACCTCGACGTCATAATCAGAATAGCCTACAAGACGGCCTTGGGCCTCCCTTTTACGACACCAATAGATCTCCTTTCACAACCGGGTGTCCACAACACCGTAGATGAGCTAATAGAGGCAGATCTCAGTTCTCAGATGGTACAACTCTCAACGACTCTGACTGCCTGAAGAGCCCTGAACGAGTTGAATATCAATTGCCCCCGGCAGTTAGGCCCCAAATGCGACATCCCAGTTTCAGGGAGGGGAGAATTAACGGGAACTCCACTGGAAAGAATATGAACCCGAATTTTCACTAGCCAGACGGCAAGCACGAGCGCAAGTTATAAAAATGCACTACGGTGGGCGTATGGGCTTGTTCTATGTCGATGCCGCGGGTCCTGAACGGCAAATGGCGGTCGTTGCGGTAATGCACCAAAATCAAACAGTGGATGGCTAATATTGCCCACTCAAGACACACTGGATGCGAAAGAAGTGGCGAAAATGCCCTTGCTGCAACACATACTACCTAAGAATACATTCTTACAGATTCATAGACAGCATTTTGAAATTACCTCAGGGGCACAATGTCACCGCTGCCAACTGAAATACTGCAAGATAGTTAAACTTATGGCTGCTAACCCGCACATAGACACTAAGGGCATCCCAAGGAATCAACCGAGCATTTATCCGCCGGGCGCCCATTACGGATCCCGTTGAAGCTCCTACCGCATTGCTAACTTACACTGAAATACTTCAGCCCGGACGATTATCTCGCCAGTTCTACCCTCCAGTGGCTAAGACACTAGACAAATGGGACGACTTACACTTGCGCAAGCTACAGACCAACACTTTTACAAACCCACGAAGACTACACGTAATAAATCCAGAGTAATCTGACTCACAATGCAATTTCTGCGAGATGAAGGCGGAACTGTACCATGTGGTGTGAGCTTGCCAATGAAATCAGATTGTCCCTATTAATAACTAGCCAATGCAGGAGGGATGGCAGGCAACTCTTTCGAGCTCGGACGTAAGGAGTAAAAAAAATAAAAACTCGTCTAAAGAGCGCGGACAGCATCCTACTCGAATAGGGTTCCGAACTGAGGGCTCCAACTGCCGCTACAACCTCGTAAACAGTTTCATTGAAATATTTCTATCACCGCTGACAGGCGATAACACGATGCTTTGGATTTGCGAGGTACAAAGCTTTACTTAAACTTTAATAAGACTTCATACGCGAGAAATATGAAGCCATATCGGCTTCATTTAAAGAGAGAGCGCGCCTTCATAGCGAAATTATATATTCATGGAGTTCATACGCTTTGTTAATGGGAATTTCGACAAATCCAGATTTTCAGCTTTTTTCTTTAGTTAACGCGGTTCTAGCAGGCGTCGATAGGCTATTCGACACCGCCTAAGAAGAACTGTACCATATCTAGCACTGTAAAACCTGACTTTGTAAGTAGGAGCCACACAAATCCGATATATATGCAACCGCCTCATTAACCAACCTCCTTCGCCATCATCTTCATGAGGACTTTTTTTTCAGCTCCCTAACTGGATCATTTGTGCAAAACAAGCGCTCGCGTACTCATACCGCATCAAGAACACCCCGGCCTGCACTCTTGGGAGGACTTAGTAAAAAAAAATTCGGGTTACAGTCCTCGTTCGCATAGAACTCCTAATCACTCAACTTTCTGCGTGAAAGCGTTTAAGTTCCCATTCCCGGGAAACTCCTGCGGCTTGGATAATGCAAGATAAAAAAAAATTGTAGGGGCACTTTGAAAGACTAAACTGCGATGAGACGAAACGGTCTCTTGCGAAGTGGTCCGAAGAATTCCACTACCCAGCACCTTTTCTCTCTTTTTCACTGCCTCCTTTTCTTTAGAATAATTGTGACCCTTTGGTTGCTGTCAACCAATTTGAAACGCCGCTGATGCACTGCGTCTCTGTGGTATGGCGTTCGAGGAAGCGCCAAATGAAAGGCACGGAATCCTGGATCGAATAGCCTGAGGACGTCATCACCAATCCTGACATCATGACCGGATGTGACGCCAACATGACAATGATGATGATGATAATTAAACTTTAATTTCCACTGATTTTGGAGGCCCCCTACTCCCCGCTCCTGGCACGCAGGCCTGAGGAACGGGGGCTGGAACCTCCGCGACTAAGGACTGGCGAATATACATCAGTTATTCGCGGCCTCAGCCGCCAGGCGGACGGCGTTTTGCTAGTCAGCGGAGACGTCGCTTCGCAGCAGGGTTACCCAGGCTTCTCTACTTTTAATGTTGTCTCTAGCGCCCGGAGACTTAGGCTATGGCCTCTTCATTATTTAAGCTAAGATCCGGTGGCGGCATCAGACGTCTTCCTAATCTATAATTTTCGATTATTTCTTTATAGGTTTGCAAACGTTCGTCCATCGCCGGCAGTCGGGCGGCTCCGCGTTTGCCGGAAGTAGAGATCTCGGGCTAAATCATGGGCCGCCTCGTTGCCGGGGCTGGACATGTGTGCTGGGACCCAAATTAGGGTGATTTTGCGATCGATTTTAGCTGCAGCTGTTAGAATTCGGGCGGCTTCTTGCGAGATCCTGCCTTTTCCGTTATTCCAGACAGCAGTTTTACTTTCGCTAAAGATCAATCTAGGCTTCGTTCCGACGCAAGCGAGCGCTATTGCGACCTCTTCAGCCGTGTCTATGTTTCTGCTTCGGATGGTGGCGGAGACGACTGGTACGCCGCTACCATCGACTACCGCGGCGACTGCCGCCCCTGATCGGCCGCTTGCAGCGTCGACGTAGACAATTTATTTTACTCTTAATTCTTTTGCTCTTTTAACCAGTGCTTCTGCTCTCTTCTCCCGTCTCTCCTTGTGGTATTCTGGGTGCATGTTGCGTGAGAGAGGACGGACAATGATGTTCTCGCGACATTGTGGCGGTAGGGCAACCCTGTCGGCTGTGCCCCTATCTATTTTTCGACCAACCCATTCTAAGATGGTTCGACCCGTGCTCAACCTACTTAATCTCTCATGTTGGGCGATTCTCACCGCTTCAGCAAGTTCCGTCCAGCTATTATGCATTCCCATTTCTATCAAGCGTTCCGTAGAAGAGGTGATGGGTAGACCCAGCGCCCTCTTGACGCAACACCTGATGAGTCCGTCTATCTTATCTTTTTCATTGGTCCTGATGTTTAGGAAGGGTGTGACATAGCATATTCGGCTTATTATGTACGCCTGCATCAGTCTCAAGAGGCTTCTCTCTTTGAGGCCCCTGCCTTTGAATGCAATCCTCCTGAATATCCCTGTTACTTGCGTCGCGTAAGTAGTGTTTTTTATCGTTCAGTCGTTATACCCGTCCTCTTGAATAAAAAGTCATGACATTACGGTCGATGACGTCACTATGTGATGGCGTTATTATCAGTCACCTGTCATTACTCATGGCTATTAGTCATGGCAAAAAATAATTAGAACTAGTTAGTAACTAGTTAATAATTAGTAGTTATTAGTGACTAGGTTTTGTTATTTAGCCAATTACTTATTAGTTAATTGTTTGAGTTGGGTAAGTACTATTACTAAGTAGCTAATTAGTAAGCTTTCTAAATACCTTACTACCATGCTTATCAGTACTTCTCAAAAATTTAAACCATTACCTACCTTTCAATTAGTTACTCTTTATCGATGCCGATATATGGCGCGCTTTCGAAAGTGTAACATCCTCTGCCGACAGCTCTTGCTGAAAACGATGAGACATTAAAGGCTTTCGCCTTCATAATGTCAGAATTAGAGCTTATCCTCGAGACTAAATGGGATTTGCCCTTCATGCAAGCTTTTCATTCAAAATTTTCTTTTAAGACAACTTTGAACCACAGGTAGGCGCAGTGTCCGAGGGTTCAGTATAAACTTATTTAAAGTGGTTGGTAGCAAAGTAAAAAAAATATTAGCGGCCTATTCCGGGCTATGCCTAGGTTATTCCACTCCAGGAATGCATATGTGTGAGACATGTTCAGTTGTCATAGACAATGGCGTTCGCGTTCTCGGCAATCGGCAGCAGTATTCGTGGGTGCGTTCGCTGTTGACAATTCCGTTATTTCGGGTATATAACTGACATAGCAACACAGCTGATAAATGATGAGCGCGATATTCGAAACGAGAATCATCGGTCCAGCTCGAGCGCAGATCTAGCTAAGTAAGAAAATTTTCAAGTCATTGCACAAGTGCTCGCCGGTCCCAAAATGCCGGATGTAAGACCACAGTAATCAAAGCATTGGCTAATCGTTTTCTGCTGCTGGACGCTAGTTCGGTGTTCCAACCAGAAAACTATGACAGACAGAAAGACAAAGAGCATTGCAAATAAACCAAAGCTATCCACCCGTGCCCATCAACATTTGCATACAAACCCGCACATACTGCCGAGACACTGTCAAACTGGCGAACTGCGCTACACAACCTGGCGAGCCTCCTCTTCGACACCGCAGCAGCTCTGCCCACTAGGCACTATACGAGTATTTTGCCAACGGTCCTT
The DNA here is from genome assembly GCF_055883805.1 of Amblyomma maculatum. Taxonomy (NCBI): domain Eukaryota; kingdom Metazoa; phylum Arthropoda; class Arachnida; order Ixodida; family Ixodidae; genus Amblyomma; species Amblyomma maculatum. The sequence continues at coordinate 1,725,398 of NW_028146748.1, forward strand.
TTCAGTAGAGATGGGTCCTTCAGGAGCGAGCCGGATATTTTGAGCGGTTTTTTTTAAAATAACGTGTGAGTGGCGGCTCACTAAAAGTCAGCGGTGGTTCTTTTGGTGAGCCGGCTGTCTCGTTCAGTGCCCCGATTCATGTCGAACGGCTCTCTGGGATAAGGTAAGATGGAGTCCAATGTCAGACTCCGCCCGCACCACTAATGTATCGCGGGATGGCTCCCTGGGAGCCGGATCTTCGCCTCGGATAAAGTCATTGGATAACTTTCAGATCACCGCGAAGATCCCATCGCCTGCTGGCAACCATGACCGGCGCGGCCATGAAGCATCCAACTGCTCGAGTCGCGCGCGGCTATATTGAAGTCAAAAGCAGAGGACATTTTGAAAGCAGCATTGGCTGTTGTCTGGACATTGCCTTGAAGAGCACCGCAGCTACTTTAGAAACAGTACAGTAGAATTTGAGGACTGTGAACAGTAAGCTCGTATGGAAGGCTGTGCAGTTATCTCCATGTGGATCATGCATTCAGTCCTGCCAAAGAGCTCTATCGGTTAATCCGTCACGTTACTATTATGTTGTGATTTTTGTGGTATTATAATCACTTGCACTTTCTTGCCTTCCTCGATTACCACTGTTAATGATAACACGAGTGATTGGCTATGGCGATGCGGATGCCAACTAACTCTACGTCGTCGAACTTGCGCGCGCACACTTTGAGGCAAGCTCACTCGTGCTTGCTTATAAAACATCTTTATTGACGCAATCAAAGTCATTATTATTATTATTCATTATCACTCATTGCTAAGCCCTGTTACTCATTTTAGCCAGTTGGGGCGCCTCAAGTCATCATTTAACATATTGGGCTTTTCTTATTCATGAAGAGTAATTCCTAGTTATTGTAGTTATTACTACTCCTAGCTTAGCATTTTACTCATTTCCAATCAGTTGCGGCGATTTCAAGCCGTCATTTTACATATTATTGATATTGTTACATATATGCCCAGCGCGTTGCTGGATGTTGAAGAAGAGGACGATAAACAGTAGTGACGCGAAAGGAAGACGAAGCTGAAGAAACCGTTGGGACTTGCCTGAACACTTGCTGTGTTCAGCTCTACTGTGCTGTGAACGCTTGCCCATCACCTGCTGTGGTTTCCTGTGCTAGCCTTCTGCCCCGTATCATCTTGGTGGAGTTGACCAAAGATCCCCGTGCGCACAAATTACCCCTTGCGCTGCCAAAACCTGGATTTGCGCAGTGGCCGTCATCTACCTGGGCTTTCAACGACGTCAACAACTACCACTATGACCTCCGAGGCAGCCCCTACCACCGCGGCAAATTCGGCTCAGCCAGTCGTGCTCACAAAAATCCGCCACCCTCCCATATTTAATGGCGAAGACAAGATACACGTGGAAGATTGGCTGGATGAGTACGAGCGTTGCAGCAAGAACAACCACTGGGACGCGACCATTATGCTGGCCAACATCATTTTCTATTTGGCGGGAACCGCTCGCACGTGGTTCCAAAATCACGAACAAGAGCTGGTGACGTGGAAAATCTGCAAGCAACAGCTTCAGGACCTGTTCGGGAAGCCCATTGGTCGAGCTGTCGCAGCAAAAACGGAACTTTCATCTCGCATCCAATCCTCCACGGAGTCCTACCTTGCGTATATTCAAGACGTGCTTGCATTGTGTCGCAAGGTCAACTGCTCAATGACGGAAAATGACAAGGTAGGCCATATCCTTAAGGGCATTGCGGATGATGCGTTCAACATCCTGTTCTGCATGGATTGCTCCACCGTCGACTCAGAGCTTCAAGTCTGTCGAAAATTCGAACAGGCTAAACAACGACGCCTCGTACATCGCTTTGAGCGCCTTCCAAACACCGCAGCTACATCATCCTGCGATGATCTGGCCCCTTTGCAACAGCCTTCTCATCCCACGAACATGACTCGTATTGTCCGGAGAGAACTCGAGGCCTTAGCTCCTACACCGCTCATGTCTCCGCTACCCGACACCGTGGCCATGATACAGGCCGTAGTTCGCCAAGAACTTGCAAACGTCGGCCTGTCCTCCAGCCCAGTGTCGCCCACGCCACCATCCCACTCCGTTCCTGTAGTGGCTGCTGTTACTGCCAGCCCACCTTCCCCACGTCGCTACCTTAGTCGCAATCCTGCAGAGTGGCGCACCTCCGACGACAGGGCAATTTGCTTCATTTGCTGTCGCGCCGGTCACACATCGCGTTATTGCCGTAGCCGTACCTTCTTCGCTCCTCGCTCCTATTATAACGCCGACCGCCGATACTACCAAGGACCTCGACGCTTCCCTGTCCAACCAGAAGAGCTCCGTCCCGTCTACGATGGACCAGGACATTATTTTCCTCAACAAGATGAGACTCGAAACGAAACCATCCCCCTGCCCGTCGCACCAGCCGATCTCCATCTCCACTGGCTCGTCGATCCCGTTCACCGGTATCTCGCCGCAACTCCCCCCCATCACACGCCGGTACCTACTAGCGAGTGCAGCGCCCTGGAGTGACGCTGCATTCCCGACCCGGACTGTCAACTCGGAACTGACCCCCGCACCTAGACGAAACCTCATTGATATTCTTGTGGACGGAGTCTCCGTTTCTGCCCTTATTGATACTGGAGCCCACATTTCTGTTCTCAGCTCCTCGCTCCGTCGACGCCTCAACAAAGTCCTCACACCTGCTTTCTCGTCTACCGTTCGTGTTGCTGATGGCAACACAACTACTGTCATTGGTATGTGTACTGCGAGAGTTACCATTGCCGACCGCCACATCCCTGTGCTATTTACAGTCCTCACCAGTTGCCCTCATGAAGTTACATTAGGACTCGACTTTTTAACAGACCACTCCGCTCTCATTGACTGTTCTTCTGGACTGATTCATCTAGACCTGCCGCTCTGCTCTGACAACAAAGCTCCTGAAACTTCAACGCTCCGTATTCGCTCCGCTACATTTAGTCGCCTACCACCAGAAGCCGCAGTGTATGTGCTGATGTCGCCTTTTCCCTCCGTACCGGATGGCGACTACGTTGTTTGCCCTATAACTGACGTGACATTTGAGCGTAGCATCGCTCTACTTCACAATATAGTGCATGTAGCGAATAACAGCACTTGTATTCCAGTCCTTAACTTCAGCTCTTTTGTGCAAGTTCTTCCTGAGGGCATTTCTCTCGCTGAACTGACCCCATTGTCGCAGTTTATTGTGGCTGCTCTTTTACGTGACCCTATTGCCGCAGTGCCGACACGACCTGCACCGTTCCCACCTCAGGAGGTCCGTATATCCGGCATGGTAGCTCCTGACTTGCGCCCTGATCGTGCTAAAGCACTTACGGTCCTACTGACATCGTACAGTGATATTTTTGATTTTGGTGACCGACCCTTGGGTCAAACGTCCCTCGTTACACATCGCATCGATACCGGAGACGGCAGCCCAATTCACAGACGACCTTACCGAGTCGCCATTTCTGAACGTCGCCTCATACAAGATGAAGTCGACAAGATGTTGGCAAGCAACCTCATAGAGCCTTCCAGCAGTCCCTGGGCATCACCTGTCGTGCTTGTAAAAGAAAAAGGACAATACCTAGAGGTTCTGCGTTGATTACCGACATCTCAACAAAATTACAAAGAAGGACGTTTACCCGCTCCCCAGGATAGATGATGCCCTTGACTGCCCGCACGGTGCCAGCTATTTTTCTTCGATTGATCTCCTTTCTGGTTATTGGCAGATCGCTGTTGACGAACGGGATCGAGAGAAGATCGCTTTCGTCGCGCCTTGTTTATGTTATCTCGATGACGTTATTGTCTTTTCCTCGACCTTCGAGAGCCATCTCCATCGCCTTGAGGCCATTCTTGGAGTCTTCCGAAGAGCTGGCCTTCAGCTTAACTCGAACAAGTGTAGCTTCGGCCGACGTGTACTCAAGGTGCTCGGTCACGTGGTCGACGCACGTGGCGTTCGACCCGACCCAGACAAAATACGTGCTGTAAGTGCATTTCCTACAACCCGCTGTACCAGCGACGTGCGTAGTTTTCTAGGCCTTTGCTCCTATTTTCGCCGGTTTGTCCCCAACTTTGCAGAGACGGCTCGTCCACTCACCAATCTTCTGAAGAACGACGCTCCATTTTGCTGGGACCAAGAACAGTCTCAAGCATTTTCTTCGCTCATTGCGGCCCTCACCAACCCACCCATCCTGGCACACTTCAATCCCTCAGCACCAACGGAGGTACGCACCGACGCCAGTGGTCACGGTATTGGTGCCATTCTTGCCCAACAGCAGATGGGTCGCACTCGCGTCATTGCTTATGCCAGTCGCCTCCTTTCTGCGGCTGAGAGGAATTACTCGATCACAGAACGTGAGTGCTTAGCCCTCGTGTGGGCCATTACAAAGTTTCGCCCTTACTTGTTTGGCCGCCCGTTCTCCGTCATCACCGACCACCACGCCTTATGTTGGCTTTCTACGCTGAAGGACCCTACTGGTCGCCTGGGGCGTTGGGCCCTCCGCCTTCAGGAATACACTTTCTGTCGTCCACAAGTCCGGCCGATTGCACGCTGACGCCGACTGCCTCTCCCGCAACCCGGTAGATCCACCACCCACCAGCGAGTGTGACGATGACACATGTGTATTGGCCATCTCTGACCTTTTAAACATTCGCCATGAACAGCGCTTAGACCCCAAGCTTTGCAGTATTATCAACCGCCTCAGCACTAATTACCTTGATGCAACCCTTGCTTTGTTCGTGCTCCACAACGGCACCTTATACCGGCGGAATATGCGACCAGATGGCGCCGAGCTTCTGCTCGTAGTCCCCGAACACCTGCGCGCCACCGTTCTACAGCAACTGCACGACGTGCCCACTGCGGGTCATCTTGGTCTATCTCGCACGTATACGACAGCGTCCGCCGCCGTTTCTTTTGGCCGGGTCTCTATCGCTCTGTTCGTCGTTACGTGGCTTCTTGTGACCGGTGTCAGCGACGGAAGAAGCCATCGATGGTGCCTGCTGGATACCTGCAGCCGATTGACATTCCAGTAGACCCGTTTTCCCGAGTTGGCCTTGATCTCCTCGGGCCTTTCCCACTCTCTTCATCAGCATCATCAGCAGCAGCCTGATTATACCCACTGCAGGGCGAAGGCCTCTCCCATATCTCTCCACTTAACCCTGTTCTGTGCTAGCTGTATCCACTTGACCCCTGCGAACTTCTTAATCTCATCCACCCACCTAACTTTCTGCCGCCCCCTGCTACGCTTTCCTTCCCTTGGAATCCAGTTTGTTACCCTCAGCGACCATCGGTTATCCTCTCTTCGCACTACATGTCCTGCCCATGTCCATTTCTTCTTCTTAATTTCCACTAGAATGTCGTTAACTTGAGTTATTTCTCTGACCCACTCTGCACGCTTTCTATCACTTAATGTTACCCCTACCATTTTTCGTTCCATAGCCCTCTGGGTTGTCCTCAACTTAAGTAGAACTCTCTTGGTTAGCCTCCACGTTTCAGCCCCATAGGTGAGTACAGGCAAGATGCAACTGTTGTATACTTTCCTCTTGAGCGATACCGGTAAGCTGCTAGTCATAATCTGCGAGTGCTTGCCAAATGCGCTCCATCCCAATCTTATTCTTCTTGTTATTTTCTTTTCATGATCCCGATCTGCGGTTACTACCTGTCCTAAGTAGACATATTCACCTACTACTTCTAGTATTTCGCTACCTAATGTAAACTGCTGTTCCTTCCCGAAGTTCCTTCCCACTCTCTTCGTCGGGGAATAAATGGATTGCGGTGGCGACGGACTATACTACGCTCTGCGCCATTACACAAGCGATACCCACCAGCTGTGCAACTGACGTGGCAGCGTTTCTCCTCCACGACGTCATCCTGCTTCACGGTGCTCCACGCCAGCTGCTCACTGACCGTGGCTGTTGCTTTCTTGCCCAAGTAGTCGACGAAATTCTCCGGTTCTGCTCCATTTCCCTCACCTCACGCCTCAACCGCACGCTCACGGACATGTTAATGTATGTATCGGATGATCACCGTGACTGGGATGTTACTTTGCCGTTTGTAACGTTCGCATATAGCTCCTCCCGTCACGACACAATGGGCTACTCCCCCTTCTATCTCCTATACGGCCGCGACCCTCCCCTTCCGTTTGACAGCGTACTGCCTCCCACCGTTAATGCCAACTCCTATGTTCGTGACGCCATATCTCGAGCTGACGCCGCCCGGGTTACTGCTCGCCGCCGACTAGCTTCCTCCCAAAATTCCCAGAAACGCCGCCATGATTCTCGTCACCGCGACGTCCACTACTCTCCGGGTTCTCTCGTCTTGCTCTGGACTCCCGCTCGTAGAGTTGGGCTGTGTGAGAAGCTCTTGCCACGCTACGCAGGACCCTACCGTGTCTTACGGCCAGTCACTCCTGTGACATATGAGATCACCCCTGTGCATCCGCCGCAACAGTCCGCTATGCCACGTACCGAGATCGTTCATGACGCCCGAATGAAGCCGTACTACACCTGCAGTAGTTCGACATAATGCGCACCGAGACTGTGCTTTTCGTGGGGGGGGGGGGGTAATGTTACATATATGCCCTGCGCGTTGCTGGATGTTGAAGAAGAGGACGATAAACAGTAGTGACGCGAAAGGAAGACGAAGCTGAAGAAACCGTTGGGACTTGCCTGAACACTTGCTGTGTTCTGCTCTACTGTGCTGTGAACGCTTGCCCATCGCCTGCTGTGGTTTCCTGTGCTATCCTTCTGCCCCGTATCAATATTTTTGTAGTCAAAAGATTCATTCCTAGTCGCTGTACTAATTACCACTCATAGTACAGCATTTTGCCTCATTTCCAATCAGTTGCGGTCATTAAAAGCCATCGGTTGTCATATTTGCTTTGTCGTAGTTATTAGACGTCAGTGATGAGACACGCCTTGCCATTTTACTCATATGCAATGAGTTTCGATCATTTCAAGTCATCGTTGGCCTTATTTGTTGTTTCGTGGTCTTGATGAGTCGTACCTACTCATCTAGTCACTACCACTCATCGCTAAGCATTTTTGTCATTTCCATGCAGCTGTGGCCATTAAAAGTCATCGTTTGACATATCGGTTGTTTTTTAGTCATTAGCAGTCATGACGAGTCATGCCTAATCATTGTAGTCATACCACTAATCACTAAGTATTTTTACTTCTTTCAATAAGCACACGGTGCGGAAAGTATAGCTGTTTGGAAATTGCTAACCACAAGAATGCCGAGTTCCCTTCTGTCGAAAATGTAATTTCAGATGCATTGAATGAATTCAGGCTGGCTTAGAAATTGTGACAAGTAGTCCTTATTTCTCTTCTGAGTCCAGAATGGAAACGAATAAATATTGTGTAAAGGTTTCCTATCCATACCCTTAGCAAAAAACAGCCACACTAAAAATGTACTTCAAACGCATTGTATTTATTTAGTATTAATTTCGCATTTTTTTGTCCCAATGCCATACAAATATGTTATAAATATGCTAGGAGTACAACAATGCATATCTTCATATAAATATGTTTAAAATATGCTTTTTGCCTATTGAGCATATTTCTAACATACTGAAAATGTACTTTCTTCAGCTTGGCAGGGTTCACAAAATCTTCCACTAATAGACTGACAATGTACTTTCAAAGTATTACACATGTACTTGACCTATTTTTCATGCTGGCAGAAAGTACCCTTGGAATGGATTAAAAATTTATGAAAAATAGGATGCGCTCATATTTTTTGGAGCATTACAAATATGTTGCAGTTATATTTTCCAAACCAAGAAAAATATACTAATATTATACTAAAAGCATAAATTTATACCATTCTCGGAATGCGCTAAAAATACATGAAAAATGTGATGCGCTGATATTTTTGATGCATTACAAAAATGTTGCAAAAATGCGCCAAAAATATAGCTGCCAAATGCTGAAAATACGTCCGACATTTTGAAAACTAGCTACCGAGAAACATAAATGAAGGGCAATACCGACAAACACCTCAATGCGACATTTGTGTCCATTGTCATGACCCTTTTTCATGCTTCTTGGTTGACAGTTTTCAAAAGTCAATGTTACTTAAGCTAACTTACCGTTATTTCCGTCCCTGTATTTTACCCACCCATTCTGAATATATGTGACACAACTTTCTATATATCTTTATTTGAAGCATTTGAGTACAATGACCCACCGTTGTGGTGCTGTGGTTAGGGTGCAAGACTTCTGTGCCCGAGGATGTGGGATCGAATCCCGGCCGCAGCAGCAACTTTTCCATGGAGGTGGAAAGCAAGGCGCCTGAGTGCTGTGCAATGTCAGTGCACATTAAAGAACCCCAGGTGGTCGAAATTTCCAAAGCCCTCCACTATGGGGTCTTTCATAGTACTCGCAGCAAACAATTTCGGCCATACCATATCACACATCATTAAATCACAATACAGTTCATGGAAAGGAAATACGCCTATGCCACTCAATATCTATTTACAGAGTTTAATTTTCAAGAAACAGTGCTACAATACACCAATATATAGAGTAACAAAACACTGATCTCGTGCTAAACGAAAGCAAGTAGAAAGTCCGGACCGCAGATCTGGATAGGTTCCAAACTTTGGACCCAACGTGGACTGAAAAGGAAGAAAACAAGACACAAATTAAAGTAGGCTTTTTAACATTCCAATTAACAATCATATACTGCTACAAGAACTAGCTTTAGAAACCAGATGGTTCGTTCCTTCTTAACATGGTTATGAATGATGACAAAACAAAAATAAAAAAAGCTGAGCTGGAGTTGGAAACCGCAATGTCTGAAACGCCGTATTTGAAATGTAGACTATCGCAAAGCCACCAATCTGTAATGGAAACCACAATGGGGCATTCTGTTTTTTTATCTGATCCTGACATGAATATAATAGTTCCATTTTTCAAAATAAAGGAGTGCGGGTTAGAATCTTGGAAGCATATTTTTTTTTTTATCAGAGAAGGAGAAATGAAACATACTTCCCGTTTATGCATGAGGTTCCATAGCGTGCATCAAAGAAAGGACCGAACACGAGCGCTCGTGTTCTGTCCCTTCTTTAATGTGCGCTATGGAACCTCATGTAGATTACCCACTAGCCCGAACCCTGACCCTTCCTGTTTATGATTCTTTACTTGCTTTCTTCAATGCACTCGCTGCATTGTTGAATTTGTGACGCAAAAAACTCTGGACCATAGAGTAAGGTAGGTGGGGAAATTTTGACATCGCATGAACTGAAGAGGAAGGAAACAAGACACAAATAAAGCCCTCTTTTTAACATTTAAAACAATCAAATACTGTAAGCTGTAACAAATATGGTAGCCCCTATTAACGCAAAATAGTGAATAAAATTCTCAAATGCAGCTCGAATCTGGCCAGGTTAGATATACCAGTACCGCCCTTCTAAAAGCCAGTGTCATGATCACAGCTGACAGCATGCTTTCGTTGATTTATAAATGCAAGAATGGACAACTCTCGCAAAAAAAAAAGAAGATAAATGTGCCGCTTCTTAACATTCGCATCCACCATAGCTTATGCTACTCCGCACGTTCAGACGACAAGGACGGTCGACTCTGGAAAAAAAACAAGAAAAAAAAAATCTGCCGCTTCTTAACGTCCACCCTAATCCATCCTTATTTACAACAAAATTTTGTTTTTACACAGCAGCATTTATATAAAAAAAGAACACTGTTATATTACAAACTTCACTGCATGAACAGTTTGTCCTTTAGCGGTGTAGAAAATACAAAACCCAAGTTTTCGAACCCTTCCCTTTCCGCTTAATCTTGAATGCATGCATTTGTGACTATAATACAAGCGAATTTGGAAGAAACAGCAAACGAAACAAGTAAAGCTTTGGTAACATACAATTGCATACCTCAAAATATCAGTACAGTTGAAATTTTCTGTGGAGCCAAGCTGCTCCCAACAGGTGCTCTACCATTAATTTTACCCACAGAAAACCTTTTGACCAAACTTGGGACATCTCAATTAAAATCCTGACTGACGGCTGGAGGTACAAACATTGCCATAAAAAATTATTATGAGCTTCATGTGTTGATACAACTGCCATGAAATGGGTGCTCCCACTTAATACGAAACCAATTGGCGCTGTGAATGTTTTAACTGTGCCTGAAAGCCTGCAACTGCATTGCAAGTATAATAGGAATGGGATGTGCAAACAAAGTCTCAGCAATATAGACCACCAAGTTCAGTTTGATTCTTGTACTGTAAGTTCTTAATGGTTTTCTCACATGAATGCAAACTAGCGCCCATATTGTAAACGTGCCTCGACTCGACGCTCTACCACCAGTGCTTGGAGTCGAGAAAACAGCCACTCCTCCACTTCAGGGCCAATTAGGATTCATGAATCCATCTCGGCATTTCCTCTGACAAGTTCTCTCTCCACTCGAAGCAGCGCAAATGGCGTATGGGGATGAAATTAAGGCGTACTTTTGGGCCGTGTGTGCTAAAGTAGCACGCTTAGTTTTTCATGTTGAGTCTTCAACAACCTTCGCAAGCAAGTTGGATGTTAAGAGCATAGTGGAACTTGTTTTGCGGGCTAGATGAAAAGGGTGGCTGTGAAAAACGACCAAAAATGCTTTTGCGCCTGGCAACAGTCGCTGCTGGTGACAGAGTTTACTCAGTACATGACATATGCTTTGAGAAATGGTGTGAATACTTCAGTTTATTTGTTTGGTGTGAGATGTTCTCGTCCTTTGCCGCTTTGCCTTCTTTTTTATTGCCATGCTTTGACAGACATCAAAATACATTTGAAAAAAAAAGTAACAGCCGGCACTTTCTATGAACATGGCTTTGGCCTTCAGAGCGCTCGGGGGCAAACGGTGAAAACCTGCATGCTGCTTCACAGTGCGTTTCAGCGCATACACCTGAATTCGGAGCCCTAACTAAAAATGTGCTTGAAGAGAATGCCTTCGCTGGCAGCGAATATCCATCCGTAGGACAAGCACACCAATGCACTCCCTCGACAGTGCTGCGCGTCCGAAGACGCACTACGTACCCTCAGGTGACAGGCAAGCCATTGATGCGTGTGGCGCAGCACAGATGTCCGCACAGCCCCACCGCGCCTTCGGTGCACCCCAGCTTACTGCATGTGACATGCTGTTCCCCCACGACAAGTTTGCCGCCGTTCATCAGACAAGGCGAGCTATGGAAGGAGTGCGCCTCCCCCACAGCTCGAGTCCACCTGCAAGCAAGCTCACCATTAACCGTGAAATGCGCGCCTCAACTCTGCACTCAGTAGGCTCCGAAAAGTTGTTCACTTCATCGGCAACGACTTGAAATGTACCCACACCACAGACACATAATGCGATAATCAATTACAGTACTGGTACCGGCGGCTGATCCCAGTTATAAAAGCTCGGCACGGGCAGCAAGAGGCTACGGCCACACCTGTAAAACGATAACGTGCCAGATGTCCTGGGTCGCTGTCACTTTCAGCCAATGCTTTAGAGAAAGGTTTGGTGCATCCTCGTCATATCCACTTTCGTGAAGTTTGGTATACCGGTAGAACAAAGTCCACACAGCGAGCAAACGATGTGATGTCCTCAGTGTTTACAAGTGGAGTGGTCGAGGAGCGGCGCCAAGGCAGCGGCACTGCGGACTAGAGATTCTTGAGAAAACTCGAGTTCTCTCTGCCACTGTGGGAGTTATTCGAGTGGAGGTTGTTTTCTGAAACGAAAAACGGGCCTCGGGGGCCGCTTGGAGTAGAAGTTAGAGTGAAGGCGCAGTCGTGAATATGGCGGTAAGACTAACTGCCACATTCACGACATGCCTTCACTGCAACTTCTACTCCAGGCCGCTTGGAGCGGCAGATCTGTTTTTTTTTCTTTCTTTCTTTTTTCTTTTTTTTTGCCAGAGTCGACCATCCTTATAGTCTGAACGTGCGGCGTAGCATAAACTTTGATAACTCTGATCAGCTGCCGGTACCAGTACTGTAAATGATCATTGCATTACACTTTTGGGGCATGGGCACATTTCAAGTCGTCACTGGTAAGCGAAAGTTTCGTGGCTTGCCCTGCGCGATGGCTTCCCCAGACGACGGTGAACTTGCAGGGGAGCAGTGTGTTACATGCAGTAAATTGGGGGAACTGGAGCTGCGGAGAAGCTGTGCGGACATCTGTGCTGCACCCCACGCTTCAGTGCCTTGCCCATGGCAGTCGAGGAAGCGCATTCATTTGCTCATCCTACAGAGCGATATTTGCAGTCAGCAAAGGGCATGGCTTTTCAAGCAGGTTTTCAATTATGGCTCCGAACTTGTCCGAAAGAGACAGGGCAATCAATGAACAGAAGGGTAAATGAACACCGGGCAGACACAGGCAAAGCCCTCCCAAAGGCAGTTTCCCAGCATTTCAATCAGATGGGCCGTAAGGTTGTTGAAATTTATTTATTTATTCTCCATGTTGGGCTTTAAATCTTCAAGGGACACAAAATATAGGGTGGCATATCTAATCCATAAATTTAGAACATTGGAACCAACAGGAGCAAATATTGTTACGTGGAAACTCTATGTATTTACAGTATATTTACAACAGCCTCAACTAGCATAGCCGCGAGCAGCAACATGGAACCAGGCCCACTTTGTTATCTCCTCTTCCCTTCCACGAGGCAAGTGAAGGAAACACTTCGTTGTTGTTATCTTGCAACAATATCTTGAAAGAAGCATTAGTATTCCTTAAATATATTTCCTCTCTGCCACAACTAGTCATGATAACAATCCCATAAAGTGTAAATAGTACACTTTATTCATAGCATATGTACATACTCTGTATCCCCGCCCCCCTCCTGTAATAGCAAAAGCTCCAAGTGTTTTTTCAAACATGTTCGTTTCTCATTACTTCTTACTTTGATTCCCCCTTGAATCGTTTCAGATAATTCCATGCTTGGCAGGTATAGTATACTCTGATTTGTTGTTATTTTGATTTTTTTGTCCTTCTCTCCCCTTTCCAAAACCTCTTGATAGCTGTTCCCATGCAGCTAGCTGTATTGCTCATCAGGTCCCTTTGGAATGCTTGTCCCTTTCAATGTATGAAGGAGCACTGAACAAGGGTAAAAGGGGTACAAGAATGCTGAATTGGGTGAGTTGGTGCGTTTGCATTTGTCCTTGTCTTCTTTGCGCTACGTTTCCTAATATGTAAAAGGGGTACATCTCAGTTTGCAGGTCGAGCCAACGTTTCGACAAGTGGACTTGTCTTCGTCTGGGCAAAGCGATCATCAGTGGCAGGGGTTTAAATACGCTTTTGCTTCCAAAGAAGAAAAGCTGTGGAGGTGAAAGTGGGTGAGAATAAAGCAGGTGAAGGAGTGGGGAGGGGAGGATAGGTGAGAAGATGAGAAGAAAGTAGGTCATGGAGTGAACAAAAAAAAACATCTTCAGTATGTATTTCTCAGCCTGGAACCAGGGATCCTGTGGCCAGCAAAAGAAGTAAAAGCAGCATACCAGGAAAAACTACAATACCGGGTAGATGATTAGTCACCACTTAAGAGAATCCCTTAAGTATATTCCCTATGCAACATAACTATTCGGGGAAACAATCCCACATAGCGTTAATTGTACAGTTTATTCACAACGCATGTACACTCTATTTCCTTCTGCAATAGCATAAGCTGTACATGCTTCTCCAAACACATTTCCCCCTTATCACTAGTTGCTTGAGTTTGTCCTCAAACTTTTTCTTTTGCATGTCATTTGTGGTTCACTGTGCAGTTATTATCCTGTGACTTTGTACTCACCTCCCCCCCCCCCCCCCACCACCAACACCACTAGCTTTGCAGAAAGTTTTAAGAATTGGCCCCCTTAGATATATTCCTTATCAGGGCCCTTTGCAAAGCCTGTCTCTTTGTAAGGTGTATCTGCACCAAACCCTCTTAAGTGGTGACAAATCATCTTCCCGGTATTGTAGTTTTTCCTGGTATGCTGCTTTTACTTCTTTTGCAGGCCACCACAAGATCCCTGGTTCCAGGCTGAGAAATACATACTGAAGATTTATTTATTTTTTCACTGCATGACCTACTTCCTTCTCACCCATCCTCCCCTCCACACTCCTTCACCTACGTTCTTCTCACCCCCTTTCCCCTCCTAAACTTTTCTTCTTCGGAAGCAAAAGCATATTTAAACCCTTGCCAGTGATAATCACTTTGCTCAGACGAAAACAAGTCCACTTGTCGAAACGTTGGCTCGACCTGTGAACTGAGGCGTACCCCTTTTACCCTTGTTCAGTACTTCTTCATACCGGGTAAACCATCTTCCTTTCGTTCTACCTGTCGTCTTTCAAGAAACACGTGTCAGCATCGAACCTGCTTTAGGTGCTGACAATCGTCTACTTCGCATATTAGATTTTCTTGCTGCTGCTGCTGCTTTTCTTTTTTTTTTTTTTCATGTGATGATGGAAGCACTGGTCCCATGCTCATAGAAATTCATACCCAAGGAAACATTCTTTCACTTCTCGCCCTGCTTCTTCCCCCCCTACCCCCCCCCCCCCCTCCCTAGTATTTCTTCTTCGGAAGCAAAACCGTATTTAAAACCTCCACCAGTAATTGTGCTGCCCAGACGAAGACACGCCCCCTTGTCGAAATGTTGGCTCGGCTTGCGAACTGAGGCTGCCCCTCTACACTTGTTCAGTGCTCTTTCATCCTACAAGCGAATTCCCTACTTTGATCTAATAGATGTGCCACCTTCATGGTCCCAACAGCGCAACAAACATTGTTTAGACTTAATGTTAAACTCTTCTGTTCATAGTAAAACTGAAGGTGTATCTGGGACGATTAGATTTCTTACTGCTTAGACTGCGCAGCTCTGTCAAGTCAATTTTCAGTGCCCCAATGAGGCATTTACACTACCCAACTTGACACACAGTACTTTCTGAGAGAATCATGCTTAGCAACGGGTATAAAAAAATAATGCAGAATAGGTGCCTCTTATAAAGGGCTACAGGTTAACTTAATTTTCATTGCAACAGTTGATCAACACTTACAGGACGGGCAAAACACTCAGTACCTCCAGTATTTCCTGCTGTTGCACCAGTCATCCCAGAAGTATTGAAGACGTCAACAAGTTCTGGCAACTCTATAAAACAACAGAACATTACAGAAAGAAAACATGAGCAACACTGCACATCGGAGCTTCAGATGGGTGAAGTGTAAATTTCCCAAACTTATTTAGCTACCGACAGTACAGAGCAACACAAAGATGCTACTCAGCTAGAAATCATTTGCACTATGTCGTGCAGGAACCAACAATGCTACTGAGTAAAACTTATTTGCCTTTGTCTAAGCCTTAGAAAATAACGTTTTTTTTTTCATTTGCTCTTGCACAAGGTCTGCAGACATAATCAGAAAGGTATCACTTGCAGAGTTTAGAAATCGTCCTTGAGGTGGCACCACAAAAGGCAGCTATGTATTGTACAACCAACGCCGATTGAGCGACCACTGCACAGCACCAACTATAAGATTGGAATGCAAGGAGGCAGTGTCCATATTCCAGTGTACATAAAGCAATACCTACAGGAAGAAGGTGTGCCTACATACACACTCGCCAGCTGCTCAGTTAAATGAACTCACTTGCTCAAAATAATGCGCAATGGTCTCAACTGCCTCAGACAAAGCGAGCACTCAGATTAAAATATTCAAGGTGCATTCTGAATGAGTGAGCCCAAGAAAATTTGCACTTTTCTTTCTAGATGGAAGATTTCTGGTTCCCAATTCAACGGAAATGTTTGTACTCTAAAAAAGTAGTCGCATACAGTGCTAAGTCTGAACGACAAGCACTCTATCGCAACAGTGCTCAGATAACAACATTTTAGCGCACATTATTTGGATTACATAACTGGTATCAAAGCCTCCCTTGACCTTCACCCACTGGAAATTCCGACGGAAAATTGCACAACTTTGTCCTCATTGACCAAACTTGCTCTTAGAGCTGCCACTAGGCACTTCTCGTTGCCATTATAATTCAATGAGCGTTCAGCGTCTTCATGGTCACACTGATGCTTTCAACAGGTCCTTTTTTCCTAGACCAATTGCAGCATAGAATAAATTACCCGAATCAATAGCCTCCAAGCATGACATTTAAATTTACGACTATACTTGCTGCCCATCTAAACGAACAACTACAATGGTTTCCTTTCTGTGCAATTTTTATTCTTTCGAGTTAGTGATTGTGGTCTATGTTGCATTTGTTTTTGCTCTTATACTGCCCATAGTCTGTTTTAGGAGTTTTTGAATTGTGTTCAGGTACAATTTATGGTATTCTTGTATTGCTGTTGTATTACTGCATTGTAGTGCCTGTTCTCGTTTTTTATTTCCTGACCGCTGATACATATGTTATCGATCCCCCCCCCCCTATGTAATACCCCACTTGGGGCCTTTAAAGGACCACTGTCCAGGGAAGGCCCTTTTAAGCAAAGGAGCCCAGTGTTTCGGACAGGTACCGGAGATAGTCTGTGCAAAATGCTACAGTAACACGCGCGCCGCAAAGCATAGAAAATACAATTCAAAGCTATCTCATGCTCTCCTCCGGGAAGCCAGATTCCCAGTTTCCTGCGCTGGCTCGACGGGCCACGATAATGACGTACGTACCGGGAACGACGTCAATTGGTCCGTCTCGCTGACTGACGGGAGAAGGATGGGTGTCTACCGCTCGCAGCGCGCCTTTCCCTCGCCACGGCCAGGCTGAATCCAGCGGCGCGCGCTCCCTCGACCGTTTCTTTTTTTTTTTCGCGCTCGCGGAGAGCCACGCCCCACCTCCCGCCAAACGCGGAGGAGGAAGGGGAATTTGTATTGCGGAGGCTAGACGACCTCGGGCAGGAGAGTGAAAAACCTTTGCGAGGAAATGGAAGGAGAGAGGCATGACAGAATCGGGTGATTGCGGTTGCTGTAACTGCGTTATTAGTTACTCTTTTCAAAAACATTTTGCGGCCTTGCGTTCTAGGGGCGAAGTCTCACAGTCACCGGGGAAGAAAATATTTTCGACCGGAGGGTGGACAGTGGGCCTTTAAGGGATAGAAAAGGATGATGATAATGATGATGAGACAGACTTTTTGGCCTGCTGAAAATGTCTGCTCCTCTCCAGCTCTTCAACACAGTAAAGGTTATGTGAACGCATAACTTTTTCTATCACGCAAACAAGACAGGCAGTCTTGCACTCGTGCCAATAACTTGGCATGTAAGTATGCGACATAGTACAGCTAGAAGCAATATAAGAGAGAACACAGGAGCACGTGGCCTCCACACTTTGCAAAGTGCTGCCACCGACATGTGATCAGAATCAGCAGTAAAGGCGCACGCAAAGTAAGCTTGGACGGCTCCTCTTTCCGAGGATGCCCTTTACATTATTTCTTTAAACAAAAAAATAAGTGGTCAGTGGTACCATATACTCATGGATTGACCCATAATTTGATGAATATTGGACACAGACATGGCATCCGGATTGTTCCCTGCGACATAAAGCAGAGCCAAAGGCAAGTTTGCTCGAGTGAATAACCAGGAGTTTAAGTCTAGATGCCAAACTGCGCACCAGACAAGGTACTCCGATTGTATCCAGGGGATTGTCTACCAGATTTCCTTACATTGTGGGAAGCAATACATTGATTAAAACTTCCTGCTGGGCGAGTTGGTAGTTCATCTTGATGTAGGGTTTTTTTTTTTTTTAGCGCAAACGTCTCGCCTTTCTTGTCTTTGTCTTTGTTTGCGCTAAAAAAAAAAACCTACATCAAGCAGTACATTGGACAAACAGGAAGATTCATTAATGACAAAATTAGAGAGCACGCTGCAGCAATATCGGAGAAGTCAGACACCAACCTCCCAGTGCACTGAAGAGGCTGCTTTATTTGTATTTGCAAAGACCAAAAATGTCCAGCTGACCTTCACAATGTGAAGGTTTTGAGAAGGAATAAGGACAGGTTAACAAGGGAAATTTTCGAAGCACGTGCAATCAGGAGCTCGGAAGACCAGTGTGTTACCACGCCTTCAGTGGTACTGTTGAAAAAGGAATTAGATTACGCTTGTTGGCAGGATGTTAAAGATAAGGAATAAGTTAGCTGCAGAGGTAAAGTGAAGGGAGAAAAGATGCGCGGGTTCAGATCAATATAGTTGTCAGTGCAGCGTTGTCCTTGTGTCTGTGTGCGCTTCTTCGGTTTTGTTCCCCTGCTCTGCTGCCTCCTTCCAAGATGTTACACCAACTAGCTCAACGTTCTACTCTATTATTGTTCAACTGAGTGATTTCATGTGAAAACCAAAGCCTTGAATGTACAGGGTCGTCCACTTCTAGCTAGAACACGGTCACTGCTTTTAAAGCAACATTGTATCTGACGCAGGCAGATATCGATGCAAAGCGATGCAAGCACACAGAGACACGGATGTGCTGCTTCACATGGCCAGCCACTTTAGATTACTGCGTGGCCGGGTCGGATGCAATGTTGCTTTAAAAGCAGTGACCGTGTTCTAGTTAGAAGTGGACGAGGCTGTACACGGCATTGCGTTCCACTGTTTAGGGCATTTAAAAGGCAATAGATGAGAAATGTATGTGACAGTGAAGCACAGCAAAACTGAACATGCCGCGCCTACATTTCTTGCCATCACTCCCTTGTGTTTTGCCCTGCAGCTCGGAAATTTCTTTCTTTCCCTACTTCTTGCTACGCTTTTCCTCTCTTTTACTCCTGAGTGAACTGCACCACCTTCCTTCCATATTCATAGCCAACTTTACTTTTTTATCCTATGCACTGCATTATTTCCTTCACGGTTCTAAGGCTTATGTAAAGTTGGCTCCTTAGTGTTGGTGAGCCTAATGGTAAAGCCATTAAAAAAGCAGTTTTGCGTTTTTTTTTATATCTGCCCTTCGATTTTAAGTAGTGCGTGTGCAGGGATGTAATTTCAAGGGAAGTACGTCCCCGTGGCCAGGTGCACTTTACAACAACTGATTGTTACCAAAAATGTTTTTACCATTTAGGCAAAAGATGTCACTTATGGAAGAGGAACTGGGACTTCAGTTTCATTTTACTATATCCGAGTTTACTATAGTGGGGTTCCAATGTATTAGCACTGCGCTGCGTGTTCGTTTATTGTTATTTTCGCTGAGCTAAGACAGTGCACTCTTAGACAGGCCCTCCAATGGTTAACCGGCTTCAAGACATAGCAATAAATGAACCAGCTGTGAATGGACCCCTTTTTAAGTCAAGCCACAGCTTTGAAATCAATACTGGGTTGCAGGCAGTCACAAATTTGCAGTGATGGCAGATAGGACAGGGACAGGCATTGAAAAACATTCCTCATCATATGTCTAATTCTGCACATGCACCATGCCAATAATTTAATGTGCCAGAGAGTGCCATGTAATGATTGATCACAGGCCTTTAATTGTGACACTCAATTGTACCGTGAAAATCCTTCCCCATTTACAAAAGTAATCATTAGCTGTAACATGACCTGTAGAAACTGACACAGAGAGCTGAGGCTGTGTGATCACTACATGCATAATATGATGCTGCATTCCCAGGCCATTAAAATTGCAAACAAGTCGTTCCTTTCTCCAGTAGACACAATATGAAAAATTTTTGACTGATTTTAACTGTAATGATTGATCACAGGCCTTTAATTGTGACACTCAATTGTACCGTGAAAATCCTTCCCCATTTACAAAAGTAATCATTAGCTGTAACATGACCTGTAGAAACTGACACAGAGAGCTGAGGCTGTGTGATCACTACATGCATAATATGATGCTGCATTCCCAGGCCATTAAAATTGCAAACAAGTCGTTCCTTTCTCCAGTAGACACAATATGAAAAATTTTTGACTGATTTTAACTCTTATTTATGCGGAGGATCATAATATTGCAAAAGTGTATTTAAATTGCCAATGACAATTTTTTATTCAATATGAGTTATGCATAGATAAGCCTTCTAACTACTTCAACATAGCCAAAAACATGTAGTTGCTTACCTTTTGATCTAATTCCAGCCTAAGATGCTGTCTCTCCCTTTCGTTTTCCTGGCTTCTATTATACAAAAAAGAAACATCATAATTTTTTTTTTCAAAAATGAGGTTTAACTGCTTAAACACCAACAATTTAGAACTGATTCCTAGCTTTTAACAAGCAGCAGTCATTCATCAATAAGAGGCCTGGAGGAATGTAAGAGACTAATGGTATAATGAAGAATGCAATTTGAACATTATTTTCAATAGCAAGCTGTGGTACTTAAGAGAATAGTGAAAGCTTAGCATCAACACTAAGGCAAGAGGTGATGCCACCAAGCTGCCCATTAAGGCTCAGAAAAATAATTTCTTTTGCCAATGTACTGCATGTTAAACTCGCTGAAATTGGTGTGCTAGACTTACTGAATAACATAAAAAGCTTTCTGCTGAATAATTTGACAATCTACCAGCTCCAAGATGCTGTGGAGCTGGCCGATACACATGGGGTTCACGACCACCCTGTACAGGATTTCTGGCTCAAACAGGCTTCTGCAGCACACTGCTAACTCGAATAAGGAAGTTGCTACATGATGATCTTAAAACATATGTTAATGGCCTGCAGATCTATTTAATTTCTGACTCTGTCTCAGGGATTAGATTGCAAACGTAAGCATTTTATGCTGTTGTCAAAGAAGGAAAACAATACATTTTTACAGAAATCTAAAAAGCAATATAAAACATTTTCTCATTATGGCCTATAACACACGAATGAAAGGTACAGAAGACAGAAACCTTGCTGGTCTTCAGTCGATGGGCATCACCATATCCCTCCTCTTCCTCAAGCATTGCATTCAGTAATATTTCCAGATTGCTGCGCACAGCTAGGAAGAAGAAAACCTATTAGTAGACACTCTCATACCAGTCTTTGCTTCACTCTATATTATGGCTTGTGAATGACATCACTTGCCTTAACATACAAATGCCACAGTTCAAAATTGAGCTCTTGCTCTGAAAAAGCAATGACTACGTTCATATTTGTTCTTACATATCGAACACCCTGGGCGGGGACACTTATATCCCCACTTACGGTGTCCGATATGCAAGAACAAAAATGTTGAAGCCGACATTCACGACTTGCTGTGGGACTGCCCAGCACTGAAATTGACACGAATCCAGCACTTGGCGATAGCTAGCCTACCAGCAAACAATCCTGCCTCGTATATCACCTGGAAGCCGGGACATCATTGCTCACTCCTTGACTTCATAAAATCACCCAACCTTTTTCCATTAATTTAATCATTTCTTCATTCTTCATCTCATACCCTACTGATGCCCTTAGGCAGTAAATATCATTAAAAAAAACAGACGGCACAAGCAGGCAATGTACTTTCCGGTTCTAACCAAAAAACAATGATAAACATTCGCCGGTAAAAAAATTACGGCATAGAAACAAGCACAAAGTATTTTAACCATGGCTCCACTTGTTTACGTCGCTGCAAAATCCGGACACTGCGATATGTGCCAAAAGTCTTTCTGCGGCGTGACATCGTATTTTTTTCTCCCTTAATACCAACGTTGGGGGAAAAAAAATTACTGCACTGTCGACATGTTGAGCACTACGTGCATGCCCCTTCTCCCCAAGGAGGGCCGTAAATATAAATAACCAAAGAACCTGGGAGACCCTGCACAGCTCTGACCCTGAGACCCAGCTGGGCGCGATCAACCTGACCGAAGAACAACGCACACCAGCCAGCATCCGAGGCGAAGCGCCAGACGCAGGTGGAGGAGATACGCGAAGTCTATTCCTCCTTCTTGATAAACATGCATGCATACCGCCACAGCGAAATAGCAGCGCTATCTGGCTCAATGCAAGGGCGCCAGTTCTACATCTGCAAAAAATACAATAATAGTCTGTATACTTACGGCTGAACTCGACAGCTTGCGCGACGAGCAGCTTTGATGAGCCAGTTGCCCGCCGTTTTTTATCCTCTCGGGCCAGGCAACGTTTATCCGATTGACCTTCTGTGAAGGGCCGCTGAACGTCGGCAAGGTTTTTGAGTTACGTTTGACGACTGCGTCGTGCCCCTGGATTACATTAGCATACTCTACAGCAAAAGGCTCATCGGGAAATTGGAACAGCGCGAACTTGAACAATGGATCCCAAAATGGCCTAATCCCACGTGTGTCGCACCCGCCACCTATAAGGAGTACATATTGTTTCTGTCTCTTCTTTTAGTAGTAACTCACACCATTTAGCCCCAAATCTAGCCCTTGTTATTCTATTTTAAGAATTTTTTTCCTCATTTATTTTTTTTTTCACTTATGACATCTTTTTACCATGTATACAAGCATGGCCTCCGAGATCACCAAACGCGCGCGTTTGGTGATCTCGGAGGCCATAATACAAGCAACTTTTTTATATATTTATTTTTCAAATTTTATAGGCCTACACGACACATTTTTGTCTCGCTTGACATTGACACACACAATGTTCTTACAGAGCTCCTTCTGCATCTGCTTTTGTGTCTGCTTAGGTTTTGTAACGCACCATAATGTGTACAGCTTCATATACAAAGGCGGAGCAATTTCATTATCAACTCCATTCTTATTTTATTTTTATTTTTTTGTCAATTAGCGGTCGCCGTCGTCAGACAAGTCGTACTGCATGTTGCTCCTTTTGCCGAGAAGTTAACGAAGAACTCGTCCGCAGCGTTATGAGGACGATTGTTCGAAAGGATAACAATTCGGCTTTCTCGCTGTCTCGGCATCATTTCACTAGAACTGCTAGCTGAGAGGCGCACACGACCACAAAACATCAGTCATGATGTATGTGCACCCCTCGAATGTATTCAGGAAAACAAAAGGAACGCAGGAGGTTTAGGAGGTATGATCTAGTCCTGAAAGTGGTATACGTGAGTCCCTCTTAATCACTTGAGTAAGAGACAAAGAATATCGGCATCGTGGCCATCGTGGCCACGGACGTTCCGCCACGCTATGCTCTGTGGCCATTCCAACGTGTTAGCAAACACATCGCAAGACATCGTCGCTGCCGTATTCTGCTGATTGTAGTACATATGTGAAAGAAATGTGTGATCCGTACTAAGCTCGCCATACGTGTTTGACAAGACGTCCCGTATTTTTGCTTGTGTTATATATACGTGATCGGGATTTTGGGCATGGGGTCGGTAGAACACTGCACGGGAACGGGTTGCGGGCCGGGGCTTTCTGTGTATACAGCTTCTTTCAGAAATGAAGGAAACTTGCCGCTGAATTTGGTCCAGTGATTTATTTGACGCCGAATAAAAGAAAGCGTATTGTAGACAGAAAAGTAAAATGTCTTCCCAAAACTCTCTTGACGAAACCTTTGCTTCTACAGATACTACTGCCCTTAATTCTCTGTAGAGAAGAATATTACTGTAAGTTTCTTTTTTTTTTTTTTTTGGTCTCATCTTGGGTTATTTTTATGTACTGGCGGTAAGCATTTTTAAGGCGTCTGCGCATGCAGACTTTGTCGGGCCTGGGGCGAACCTAGTGGAAACGCGGGCCAGGTACGCGCCTGGTTCATGTGTGCATAGGCCAGGGCCAGTCCCGGGCTTGGAGTTATGGGCCCGGGCTGGGCTCGGCCTTTAAACGGTGGGCATGGGCCGGGCCCGGACCGGAAAATCAGGTGCAGTGCTCTAGTCATGGGGTTGAGCGTGTGTTAATGCTGGAAGCACGTAGAAAGCTTGCAGCGCGAACCCAAGACCCTTTTTGGAAGAAATTTCTACAAGCCAGCCAGATATATCAACTGGGAATTAAGTTCTATACACAATTAGACCATGCAATTTACCATGGGCAGTATCAAATAACTATATATGGTCCTTGAAGAAAAAAACTATGGCAATTAGAACATAATCGTTCAGCGGTTCAATTGTGCAAGTGCGTTACTGCAGGAAAGCCAAATTCAGTTTCGAGCGACCCGGGAATTAAGCTTGTGCCCTGAACGTCCGTTTCAACTTGGATACCGCGGCTGCGCTCATGTACCCATGCGTTCAACGGACAGTCTTTCACGCTCTTCAGCGTTTGAATTTTTATCCCGAGAATGAAAACGAGTGAATTAAAACGATGTAGGCCAAGGATTATGTGGCTTAAGGGCTACTGTTGCAAGGTAGTTTTCACAAAATACAAAAGGCAGGTGGCGCATAGTACCACTTAATTTCAGTGGTATGTACATTTACGTTGATGATCTACACTATTTGCCAGATATGTGGCAGTTATCTATTTAATCACCACACCAACCACACCAAACCATAGATCCATAGAGTTAATCGACAAACACACCGCTTTGCCATGGGAAGGCCTAGGCCTAGCTGTAAAGGCAGGACGATTTCTGGATACGTTTTATTGGACTGATTCGTCGATGTGCGTTCTGTGACAAAAGGGGGACCGTGGAACCTGTGGAACGACGCGCGCTATGCCTTTAAGGTGCAAACGCCACCTTGAGCAAGATATGTGCTCATGCACAGAAAAGCGGAAAATCGGCGGTTCAGAATGCACATGGCTGCCGAGACCTCTCATGCCTCTTCGAGCGGTGGAACTTCTGACTTCGACACCCCCAGTTTGGCGAGATCTAGGACGACGACAATTCTCTTGACAACTCTGGAGTAGTACAAGGCGGCCGGAGAGGTAAATAAATATATACGTTCGAACTCGGTTGGCTAAAGACGCGCGGACAGACTTTACTCAAATCTGGGCTTGCTGTTCAATCTCTAACCAGTGAAGATCATGGTGTTAATTCATTTTATTTGAAAACATAGAGCCGAGTCTAATAATTGTTCTGGGGTCGGAAAGCGCGGTCTTTGAGGAGCGTCTCATTTGCATAAGTGTGTGCGCAGTCAAGATCCCGTAAAAAAAAAAAAAAAAGTGGCGCGGGGGGGGGGGGGGTTATAAGTACACCAAACATCTCGGATGTTGCTAATTTGAATCTCTCACTGCCTGGGGGCTGGACATTACACTGACGCCATGTTTACTGACCTTTTACAGTAATTGGCACGGTATTCCGTACAGCACCTTCATAGACTAAGTGTCATCTTAAATAAGCTCTCTGCTCCCAGTGGGCTGCAACCTATGAGAGTAGGAGGGGGGGGAGGGACTTTGTTTTAAGCTGCATCATATATGCAATAACAAATAATGGAACTTCCAGCAACAGGCACTTAGAGAGAAAACCAGAACGAGGAGACGGGGTCCCCGCATAATCTTTGTTTAGCTGTTGAGAGACCTTGTCGAGATGCAAAAGCAGGATTTTTAGGAGGTCCCTTTTTGTGAGGTGATCTGCACTTGCTTAGTGACTGGAGAAGTGATTTTAATGGTTTACTGTGAATCTCACAGTCCTGTGGTGATAGACAACATTGAAAAAATGGAACTGCACAATAAATGAGATGAGGAAAATATTTTTCTGCCACCACCATCACAATTACCCTACATCTCTCAAATAGTTCCATCAATGTTTTTCTGCCGCTTTGGAGGAGGAGGAGGAGGAATCAACATTTATTAAGCCCGAAATAATTCGGTGGTGCATGCTTGCACCAGACGGGGTGGTTCCTGCACAATAAATGAGATGAGGAAAATATTTTTCTGCCACCACCATCACAATTACCCTACATCTCTCAAATAGTTCCATCAATGTTTTTCTGCCGCTTTGGAGGAGGAGGAGGAGGAATCAACATTTATTAAGCCCGAAATAATTCGGTGGTGCATGCTTGCACCAGACGGGGTGGTTCCCTAGTTGCGGGACCCATATATTTCCAGCAGCTCCTGGCCCCTGTCTGTCAGTGCGAGCTGGATCGACAGGGCGGGGCTGGACAACAAGGTCCCCCATCGCTCAAGGGGTTGGGGATTGGGGGTGTTGGCGGGAAGGGGAGGAGGGGGGGTTTTGAGTTGTTTGCATTCTGCCAAAACGTGCGGCAGGGTGCCCTTTTCTTTTTTACAAAAAGAACAGAGCATGTCGTGTTCCGCAGGGTACATGCGGCTCATCAATACGGGATGCGCAAGCGATCCCGCCTGCGCTCGGCGCAGGATCGTCTGTTGTTGCCTGGTGAGCTTGGGGTGCGGTTCTGGCAGTCTGCACCTTTCCTCTCGGTACATACTTGTAATTTCCCGAAAGCTGGTAACCGGATGCGGTAGCTCTTCCGGCTCGTTTTCGCCCCGGATTGACATTTCTCGGGCATGGTAGTCTGCGATGATGTTGCCTGCTACCTGCGAGTGAGCCGGGACCCACACGAGCTCTATAGCTCTTCCCGGAGGCTTGCACTTGGATAGAATGGCTCGGGCCGCGGAGGATATTACCCCTCTGCGGAAGCTTCTGTAGGCTGTCTTTGAGTCAGTGACCACGGTGTCCACGCTCGGCTGTGCGAGTGCGAGGGCCATGGCCGCTTCTTCTGCAACTGCGGCGTCTGTTGTCTTTATGGACGCGCTGACGATCAGCCTGTCTTTTGACGTAACCACCACTGCAGCACGGTCACTGTGTTTTCGGAGCGAGGCGTCCGCGTAGAGGACCCTGGGGTTCTCTTCCAGCTTCCGGGCTATGGCTTTGGCCCGCGCGGTGCGCCTCTCGTCGTCCTTGCCCGGCGTCATGTTCCGGGGAAGGGGTTTGGTCTGAATGGCCGTCTTCCAGTCTTCCGGAAGGGCTTCCTTGAGGGGTACTGGCTCAATCTGCCATCCTATCTTGCGTAAGACGGCTCGTCCGTGTTTCGTATGACTGAGCCGGATTCTCTGATTAGAGAGGTGGGCTTCAATGAGCTCCTCCACCGTGTTGTGGGCGCCCATGTCCAGCAGTCTTTGTGTGGACGAGTATATGGGAATGCCCAGTGCTTGCTTCGTTGCCTTACGAAGCATCGTGTTTAGGGTGTCCCTATTCGCCTTCGTCAGCTGGAGATAGGGGGCGGAGTAGGTAACCCGTGACACGACGAATGCGCGTATCAGGCGCATGACATCGTCCTCTTTGAGGCCTCGGTTTCTATTAGATACCCTTCTGATCATACTGAGTATCTGTTCGGTTGTAGTTTTGATCTTTGTGACGGCGGCGTGTGCCTTCCCGTCGGCCTGAAGTAGTAGGCCGAGGATCCTAATCTGCTGTGTTGGCTTGATAGCCGTTCCGTCGATGGTGACGATCACGTTCGGCGGCAGCTCTTTCTTGGATTTTCCCGGTTGGATAATAAGCAACTCTGATTTCTGGGGAGCGCAGCTCAGTCCGCATGACTTTGCGTACTCGTGCACGGTTGTTGCCGCCTTCTGCAAGGCTTCCTCCATCCAGGCATCAGAACCGGCTCGAGCTGTCCACACCGTAATATCGTCGGCGTAGAACGCATGGTCCACGCCTTCGATTTGCTTGAGTAGACCGGGCAGGGGCAGGAGGGCCAGATTGAAGAGCAGGGGCGACAAGACCGATCCCTGTGGGGTGCCCCTATCACCCAGCTCGACAGGGTCTGACTTCTCCTCCCCTATTCTGATGGTCGCTGTTCGGTTTGACAGAAATTCTTTGATGTAGTCGAATGTCTTTCGGCCACACCTGGTCATATTCAGATTCCGCAACACGCTCGCGTAGGACACGTTATCAAACGCTCCCTTCAGGTTGAGGGCGAGTATCCCGCGCGGCGTGTGCCTCGTTGCCGGCTTGACGACCAGTTCGTGACGTTGGATCATCACGTCTTGGGTGCTGAGATGTTGCCTGAAGCCGTACATCGTCTCCGGCATCTGATCTGTTTCTTCGAGGTGCTTCTGCAGCCGGCGAAGGACCATACGCTCCATCACCTTCCCCGCGCAGGACGTGAGGGAGATGGGCCGCATGTTGTCTATCGTGAGGGCCTTGCCGGGCTTTGGAATGAAGCAGACCTCGGCGTCCTTCCATTCCTTCGGCAACTGCGAGCTCTCCCAGGCTTCGTTGATGTGCCCTAGGAGGCCGCGGGCCGCTTTACTGCTCATGTTACTGAGTAGTTTGTATGTTATGGCATCCCTGCCGGGTGCACTTTTCTTGTTACTTTGATCTATCGCTGTCCACAATTCCGTCATGGAAAACGGCCGGTCCAGGTCTTCGTTGTCAGGTCCTTCGTACCTCTCTGGCTCCGGGTACTGTCCCTTCTCTGTCTTTAGGTACTTCGCCTTCAGGTCTTCCAGGAGCCTGCGGCCGTCTCCCTTGTACATGTTCAATACTTTGGTAAGGTTGCGATTGGTCGCAGTTTTGCTACTCAGCGGGTCGATCAGATGCCTCAAGAGGCACTACGTCTTCCACGTCGAGAGCTTGCCCTGTAGGCCGTCGCAGGTCTTCAGCCAATTCTCCCTGCATAGTTCGGCCGCGTGCTCGGCGATCTGCTTGTTCAAGGCTGCTATGCGCTTGGCCAGCTTTCTGTTGTGCCGCTGACGTTTCCATCGCCGCGTTAACGAGTGCCGGGCCGCCCACATGTGGGTTAGTCTGGCGTCCACGTACGGTGTCTGCGAAGTCGTTGCGATTTCTTGGGTAAATTTTTGGAGGGTCTTCTTCTGGTCCCTCGACCATTCGGTGTAGGTCTGTTGTGTTTCAGCTCGTCCCGATTCTTCCTCAGACGCCTCTTCTTGTTCCTGGGTGAATTTTCTCATCTTGTCCCAATCCGTGATCCGCGCTGTCCCCAACACAGCCCGATATCGGGAACCTCGGATCGTGATGCCGATCACGCTGTGGTCAGAACCCAGGTCCACTTCGCTTGTCCAGGAGACGTCTAGCGTTCCCGATAACCACGAAAGGTCTGGCGTAGTGTCCCTCGCGGCACTGTTGCCTCTTCTGGTAGTTACGTCAGGCTCGTTCAGGAGGGCAATCTCGTGATCCTCCATTGCTTTGGCCAATGCTTTTCCTCTTTTTGACTGGAACTTATAGCCCCATGTTGTGTGAGGGGCGTTAAAGTCGCCGAGGATCAGGAGCGGCCTGGTCCCCGCCAACCCTTTCGCCTGACTCACGATGCGGTCAAATTCGTACTGCCGTTGTGACGGCCGACAGTACGCGCTCATTACAAATAAATTGCCCGCGCTGCCAATTTCTCTTGCATGAATTTCGACCAGCGTGTGCTCGCACCCGCCCTGCGCCGTAACATGTTGAGTTGCCGCCACGTTGCTGCGAACGAGCACCGCCGTTCCGTTCTCCGTGGGGTCCGTGTAAGTGACGTACCCCGGAAGCTTTGGTTTCCCATTCGTCTCCTGTAGAGCAATTACATCAGGCTTGTTGTCTTGCCCGTCAATGTATAACATTAGTTCCGCTTCTTTGTTGCGAATCCCACGGCAGTTCCATTGGTAAATCACGGTTGTTCCCCCCCCCCCCGGTCTTCTTGTGCTTCTTACTTGGCTTCTGCATCATCCTTTCCGGCTGTCTCGAGTCGATTGCGCCTTTTCGCGATCGCGTTTTTTATTTTTTCGGCCCGCTCCTTTTTCAGGGACGCGAAGTGGTTCCTCACCGATGTTGAGGCTACTTTTAGCGCTTGACGTTTGTGCTTCGCCGATGGCGTCTGAGGCTGACTCTCGACAGCTTTAAGTCGGTCGTCTATTTTGCTGAGCCTTTCGTTAATTTGGGAAATTGCGGCCAAAATGGCCATAAGCTCTCCTTCTCGCGGGATCTTTGTCGTTACCGTGGTCGCGGTCTCTGCGTTCGCAGTTTCCTCTCCGCTCGCGGGGCTCTCTTCGGCGTCCATCGCCTCTAGGTTATTTGCTGCACGTTGCATGGCCTCAGCCTCTCCAGCTGTCCGCCCTTGGCGGGGCGAAGGGGGGGGGGGGGGCCCTCCGCGGCACCTTGCGCAAGCCTGCGGCGTTGCTTGTCGCCGTGTTGTCTTGGGGTCCTGAATTTGCCAAGCTGCCGTTACTCGCTAGCGTTTCGATCTTATTCATAAGCGCCTGTATTTGGGCGTTCTGTTCCTGGATCTGAGCGTTTTGGCGCTCTATGATCCTCTTAAGCTCTATCACTTCGCTACTGTCCTTTTGCGGATTCGCTTGTGAGTTAAGGGGTTGGGAGGGGGTGAGGGGTGGGAATTCGGTGTCGCTGGTTAGAGCGACGGGAGACCTGTTGGTCCGGCCCACCTTTTTCTCGGCGATCCCTCGGTGTCCGGTTGACTCTGGCGACTGTTGTTGACAGCCACTGTTGTTGCTGTTGCGGCCCGGCGTGTGTGACCGGCCCCGTTGTTTGGAGGCGCTGCGGTGGGGTCCGCCTGCAGGACCTCTCTTGTCTTGGTTCCTTCTCCCGATGTCTTCTTCCTCTGCTCGGCGCCGTTCCCAGCGCCGCCGGCGGACGACGTAGGGTGTCTTGAAGCGGGCTTTGCAGGCCTTGTCCGCTGTCAGGTGTTTGCCTCCGCACAGGCCACAGTTCGGGACACATTCGTGATCTTCGGCGGGGTTGGAGATTCCGCACCCTCGGCAGATCGTGTTCGAAGGATCCGGGCACACGTCCATTCTGTGGCCCACTCTTCCGCACGCATAGCATACGTCGATTTGTTTTCTATGTAACGTGCACTCCATGAGCAGGTTGCCGTATCTCACGTATTTGGGTACTTTATGCCCTTCGAAAGCAATGACGACTGATCGGGTCTTACCGATCCGGTTTGCTTGTAGCGCCGTTGGGTTATGCTTGTGCACAACATTGTCCTGAATATCCTGGGCCGTATCCTCTAGCGGGATGCCCCTTATGACGCCCTTCACCGTGCCGTGGGGGGCCGTTTCGTAGGTACTTACTTCGTGTGCCGTGCCGCGTATGTCGATCCTTCCGACTGCAGTGTATAGGTCGGCGTTCTCTCTCTTGGAGGTGCTCACCACAACGATATTCTTCTGGAGGTTGGGGCACACGACATCTTCACTTGCTTCATTGCCGGGGATCTGTGCCGCCGCCACAATTGCACGACTTAGTTCAACGCGGGTCACGTCGCTCACGTGGAGCCCGCCTCGTGGTCGCAATACGATCTTTGTGTCGCCGCGCGGCAAGTCTGGCATGCGCGCGCCCTTCAACAATTTGCCCTTGTTTATACGTTTCGCCCTTGAGTGACGTGTATCGCTGCCAGTGGCAGCCATGGCCTTGGCGCCATCTTGGTTCGTTTGAAGTACGGCATTTAGGCCTAACTTGCCCATGCCTTTGTGCCTGACCCTCTCGCCGGCAGTTTTCCAGCCTTGCGATCTTGTGCAGTTAACATATGAACCAGGATATATTATTTACATTATTAGATATATACCATAGTAGGAAGGGCCACTGTGTGTGTGTGTATGTGTGTGTGTAAGGGTGGGGGTACATGCTCTTCAGTATGTTGCATAGAGCTCTGTATTCAAAGCTTTACTTGAATGTATGTTAACGGTGTGCCCGATGTTTCATGAAAGTCGGCTGATTTATTGTCTAACATCTATGCTCTTTGTTACCAGGTTACACAGAGCATTGATGAAGACAAGGATAGAGAGGTGCCCCTGGATTGATGTCAGGTATGAAAAAGGCTTTTGGCAGAGAAAGAGAATGCTTATGGCACAAAGTTGTCAGTGTTTAATTATATATTTGTTTCAGTTGCCCCCACTACAAGGAACTTCATATTCGCACAGTACGAAGTTTCTCGATTTATAATCTGGTATCTAATTTTCAGCACAGTTCAAACTAAGCACAGTTAGCATAGTTTACACATGACATCTCACACTGCATTCTTTCCTTGATGTTCTTTATTTTGAGATGTTTCAAAATACCTTTTATTTATCTGTTGAGAAACTTGGCGTCCTATTAGAGCTGCCACTAAAAAGTGATAAACGTGATAACCAATAACCCTGCCTTTCTTAAACCAGGCCAAAGCAAGATATTGCTTGCCAGTAGGCACAGATGTGCATGACAGTCTCCTGGAGCAGCCGGCAACAGCGCAGGTAAAATTGTAACATTTTAGTTTGGCCTGTCCCAGAATTTGTTATGGAAACGTTACAGTAGCTCTTGTGCTTGTTTTTTTTGTAACCTATTGTGCTGCAAGTAGAAAAAAAAAGAAGATTGAGGTCTAAAGATTCAAACTAAAACTGCAACTAGGGTCCAAGATTTCAATTTTTTTTGTCAAGTTTCAAGTTTATTGCACTTCATATATGATAGCATTACATACATAATAAATAAATACAAAAAGAGTCCCATAGTGAAATGTACTGTACTGGGACCTCCTCAGCTAATTAAAACGAGTTATGAAAGGGAGCAGTGGTAACAGCAAATGTACAAAGTAAAAATATAGTATGTTATAACAATAATATTTTCTCCCTTGCCTCTATAACAAATAAATGTTTTAGAGGCAAGGAAGAAAAATTCATTCTTAAATTATAGAATACCCCACATAGAAGTAACCGTAGACACGACAAGAAGTATCATATCATTCAAAATGAAAGGAAGAACAGCAGCATAGCGTAAAGTAATACAAGAAAATACAAGTATCCATTATTCAAATATTAATACAAACAAGCGAACATGTGCAAAAAAAGTTTTAAAAGTAACTTTTTATGAAGTGTGTATGAAGTATTTCATTAGTTGGTGGCACTGAATGATTGAAGAATTGAAGAACAAAATGAGCGCCATTAAACAAATGTAGCAAAAGACTTGATTTGATGTCGGGAGGTATGTTATTCCATGCTTTGACTGATGTGAATCCAACTAAGGTAATTAGTGCTCACTCTTGGCAGGAGAAAATTACTTCTTGATGAAAATCTAGTGGTATTGGGGTCAGTAAGATCTTGACGATATATAAACTAGAGAAGATTGTTGTCACTAACAAAACAATATGTGAAAGTGCCTAAGTTATACGTGAGTAAGGCAGAGATGGGAAGAATGTTAAGTTGCTGAAAAAACTTGGGAATATTGGCACGGTATGGGCTGAATGTAAATATACGTAAAGCTTGGTTTTGTACGTGTTGTAGTGGTGTGATGTCACGTGTGAAGGGTATGTCAAATCCCAAGTCGTAATGCAGTAATTAAGATGACTATGTATGAAAGCGTAGTATTATGTTCATATTCATGGAGAAAGGACCGTGCAGGTTTGAAACCATTTATCGCTCTGAACGCTGATAGCCTCAGCGCCAGTTGGCTGTCGGCAAGAAACAGGAATTAGGGGCTGAGTTGCTGCTAAAGTAAGGAAATGGCTTGA
Organism: Amblyomma maculatum; assembly: GCF_055883805.1. NCBI lineage: Eukaryota > Metazoa > Arthropoda > Arachnida > Ixodida > Ixodidae > Amblyomma > Amblyomma maculatum. The sequence continues at coordinate 1,758,474 of NW_028146748.1, forward strand.
CAAAAGCTGAAAAATGAGAGCACCTGTAGGAGGACAGGAATTCCAATGTCACCAAGTTGCAGTTTCCAAAATACACAGTGTTATCAAGTGTGTTTACCATGCTTAGGGGACACCCTATCTGAGGTTGGTCATCAATAAATATAAAGTCACTCACTAAAGCCTGTTAATTTGCTTCTGTCAAGCTTTATTGATGACTTTAAGATCATAATTTTAATGCCAATGACACCTATAGTTGTATGGATTTACTGAAAAGTCAGTGGCTCTTCAGATACTTTTTATTTTTTTCTTTCCCACCTTTTAATACCTGACCCATATTAGAAAACAGCACTTCAAGCCCTGGTCACATTTTTGCATAAACAAGGATGTGGCTTTGATATGCACCATGCTGAAGGCTTTTTAGTTTTCTTTCAGCATGAGTGTTATTCGTGCTACCAAGAGTGAGATTCTGTGATCAGTAATGCCTGCGATAATTATGCAAAAAGCAGTTCAGTGACTTAGAGAGGTATGTCACTGTGATTTTGGAGGGAAGTGGATAAACAAAAATATGCTTCAAGGTTTAGTCAGGGCTTTGTCACCTTCTATGCATCAAGGTTGGTGGGGCCTGAATTACTCTTTTCTCCTCTGATTTAGCAGCTGCGCAAGGTGGAAGCAAAAAATTGCTAAATATATACTTAAATATTGTTTAGCAGAATCACATATATGTACGTATCTAGCTTGACCATTAGGAGGAGCCATGTGTGGCTCTGGAAGAAGCAAAATCATGGTCAGTCAGTGCTACCACGTGCATCTTCATGTTTTTGCTGCAACAAGAGCACGGCATAATTACCCCCCGCTGCACACAATTACTCGTGTCTGCCATAGGATGCCACAATGTTAGGAGACTCAGGTTATCATAAACGACATAAAAGATGAGTGCTTGACCTATGGGAATGTAGTCGCTTAAGATTTACATTTTTCCAATGTACATTTAGTTATTTAAATGTTTAGTTCTGGAGAATTGCTGATTTTAACTCTAATGCCGCCAAGACTACTAAAAAAAGTGCTGTTCCTGGCTGAATATCGTTCCAGATACTGAAATTACGAACACTTTTTGGCTTGCAGTTGGCAAGCGGCCATGTAGCAAACTTGGCCTTCCAGCGTTCACCATGTAGCATTTCTCCTTTTCCTTCCATTGATACCCCTTACCATCCAAAGTGTTCACATATACGGCTTTAGGTGGGCGTTTCAATCAATTTCAGTTATAACAATTGCTTTTAAAATTATAATTGCCATATGAGTGCTTAAGCCTGTTTTACATGCAAGTGAAAACTCCAGCAATTTCTGCCGGGGTAACTAAAAAACTTATTTTGAGCTGTCACGGCACTCGAGCTCTCCAGTTCCAACTTGTTGGAAATTTTTTGCTTTGTCGATGCCGCTCACCACTGAGTTCACTCAATTGCTTGCATGTGAACCAGCCTTTATGTGAAGATTTAAAAAGTAATTGAACAAATTTTAGTTAAATAGGAAACTAGCAGGGATAGCTATTGTCTATTTAAACGTTTGTCGAGCCTCATAAACTGATTATAAAAATGAATTGCATGTAGTGGCCATCCTCTCCTTTTTTAAAGAATTGGATCTGTTGTGTCCACTTTTCTGCTCCCCCTTCTTGGTTTAATGAAACTGCCATGCAACATTGATTAATATGCTACTGTCATTTAATAGTTGTAAGTGGCGTGCAGTGCTGTTCATGAAGCTTACCATGATATAAATATTTTAAGCTTCAATAATTTCAGAAAGGAAAGGTGGGCTAAGTTCTTATTGAGTGAGGCAAGATTTTCTTCTCTGGACTCACAACATTTTTTTTTATCAAAGCAGGAAGAAGTGCCAGTACCTTATCCTGTGCCAAATGATGCAGACAGCTCAGGTTCTGATGAAGACTGAGATCCCCAAGTGAGCATGTTTCTTTTTTTTCTGAAGCTGAAGATTTAAATGCCATATAAAACATAAATTAGAAGGATGCAACTTTCAGTATACATTAATTGTAGTTCAAAATTGAGTTTATTATGTGTATATAATTGTAAAGGATAATCCCATCTTGACACCAAAAGCTTTGAATGAAGTGCAAATGTTAAGCATTTTGGGCAGATAACCTTTCTCTGGCTTGCATGTTCAGTACATGCTCACCTTTATGCTGACCCTAACAAATGTAAAAAAATGAAATTTATCATGCAAGGAACTATATCGCACTGTTTGTCAGTAAAATACACCTGTCATTGTATCAGTTAGACTCTGCTATTTGGCACTTATGTATAAGTGGACTGTAGGAAAATTTGATGTGAACTAACATTTTCCTCCAATTAATATTTGTGGAATATCTCATTTATTTTAAGATGCTGACTGCAGAGCTCAACAAAGTACTTTGCAAGTTGCTGATGAGAGGACACAAGTTGCAGCCCTTCTCATGTCCTATGTGAGGCGTCATAAAGTCAGCGGCCAGGGGGATGACAGACCCGCTGGACCTGCTGAGTATCATCTAGTACCCAGGAAAAGCTCCAAAAATTGAAATATACTTGCTTTTCAAAGCTTTGGGTGTACACATTCCTGAAGCTGAGAACCACTTGTATTGTCTTGATTGTACCAGGTACTTGGGTAGTACAGCTCAGATTAAGATTCACTGCGAGAACTGTGAATGGGATATTGACATAGCCTTTTGCTCTTCCTTCCTTGTAATTCCTTTGAAAGAGCAGCTTCAATGAATTCTTGGGCAGCAAAACTTGAAGTTGCTTCCGCAAAGAATCAGAGGAAGTGTGATGACGTAGTGGATGGCATAGAACATGCCAGGCATGTCGGCTGATTTTTCAACTCACAATATTTCACTATTGTGGAATACAGATAGAATTAATGTGTTTTAAAAATTAACTTTTGACATCTGGCCAGTTCAGTGTGATATCTTGAGCTGGACCTTGCAGTCTGAAAGCAGAACATGCTTATGCCTGCTATTTGTTTTGGTTTTTCAAAGCCAAATATGACCACTCTTTTTACACCCTTCGCAAAGGAGCTACAGAAGCTTTCCTTAGGATTTCCATTAGTTAAACATGGAGAACAGGTCCAAATAAGGGTATTTGCAGCTGCGTATTCAGTGGATGCCATTCGTTCAGCAGTCAGAAACTATAAACAATTTAATGGTTTTTTATGGGTGTGGCTGGTGTTACTACCCCGGGGGCTCTTCGTACGAATATTGAGATCCTGCTCCAGTGTGCAGGACTGCTGTGAAGCATATTGAAGTGGCTAGAAAAGGCACACCTTAAGTGCCTATTTATTAACAGAGTCAAGGGACCTTGCCTTGCCGTGACCTCGTTTTGATGTGGTGGATGGTTTCATCCCTGATTACCAACATTGTGCCTGCTTTGGTGTCATGTGACAGTTACTCAAACTGTGGCTAGAAAGCGAGTATAACTGCCCTTGGTAGAAAAGAAACAAATTGACTCAGCTAAATAGCCTGGTGTTGACCATCTCACCTCTAATAGAGATCACCTGCACCCCAATGAGGTTTGAAGACTGAGCTAGGTAATTGGAAGGTGTCAGACCCCCTGCAGACCCCCTACCATGCTCTGTAGAAAGGAGGGCTCCTGCTTCTTTGTCGAGCAAATAGTTACTTTGGGCATACCACTTCTGTCTTTTTATTATTATTTCTTTTATTTTCTATTATTATTATTTTTTTGCTGGAGGTGCTGCGATGTGCAGGTCTGACTTACTCCTTTAGACTGAACCAGCTCTGCTAGATGCTTTAACAATAGTTACACGAGTTGTGTCAATACATTTCATAACTCCTCTGTGGTGCACTGTTATTCACTGAGGCTTTGTTTTGAGCTCCAGAAGCCTGCACTATTGGTGCAATAGGCATTACCTTTAGTAAGTGTCGGTTTCCTCTTTCACTCCTTGTTTCCACTTTTTTCCAGTCATGGATGCTTACTGAGTTTTTTATTGCCTTTACTTTTACATTTGTCATTTTTGCTAATTCTTTTTCCAATTGTATACATACATATATATATATATATATATATATATATATATATATATATATATATATATATATATATATATATATATATATATATATATATACATTTTACTTCTCCCTGCTAAGTTTTTTGCCATTGTTACAAGTAAGCTTGTTTTTTTTTCCTGTCATGTGGCTTCTATGAGGTACGTATTTATAGTTGTGCTTCATTTACCCTTTCATACATCTTTGCCAATTTTGCCTGCTTGGCAAGTATTTGGGTACAGTTTAAATCTGATGTAGTGAAGGATGTGTTCTCTGTGCATCTTCTTTTTCCCATTATTTTTTGTCTCTATGTTTGTTTGTTTGTTTCACTTTCTGGCCTTTTTCATTTTTTTTTCTTTTGCACCTCTTACAATTGTAGTCTAACGGGCCTGAAGGAAAGTGGTGGCACATGGAGCACTGAACACAGGGCTCCACTTGGGAAGAAAGAGATAAATGAAATAAAAGTTGTTCCTCCTCCTAAATCTGCTACTAATATATCTTTGTCAGTTAATGAGAGTGGGCACGTTCCAGATATCTTGTCTTTGGTGAAGTGAATTCCACGCTGCTGGCTTACTCAGGCACATTGACAAGATCTTGCCTTTACAAAAAAAAGTTGCTTGCCAAACTGCACTATAAGCACTTGCTTCCACTCTGATCAGCTTTTGAAATGGTAATGAAGGCTTGGAGCATCATGTTTTGAAAGGGTGATATAAAACGGGAGAGAGGGGGGCAAGTGATCTGAAAAGGCAAGCTGTTGGGTATACTTATGATCATCTTGACATCTATTCATTAATAGCTTTCTGTTGCCATTGAAAGTTACAATCAAGGAGTCCAGCAAGGTCATATAACATTCACTGCTCTTGTGAATGCTTGAGGCAGCGAGGCTTGCCGATTCTGAAAGTCGACAGTTGGAACTTGCATGTTCTGGGCAGGGTCGGTGCCAGTTTGCTAGAGCTGTTGTGTCGGTGACAGAATGGCAGGGTCAGTTGGTGGCAATATGAGTAAGAATATTGTAGATGATTTCGTTTTCATAACAAAATTGTTCAGCGATTACCAAGCCAGCGGCTTCCTCCCATTTGTTGAGTGTTATGGCAGCAGTAATGGGGCAAAGTGGGCAGGTGGGCATCAGCTTTTTAGGCTTTGACTGTCTAGGCTTTTGGCAAATATGGTCAGCTATGAATGGACAGGATGCTTTAAAGTTAGTGTCTTTTATTGTGCCTTATGTGAGCATGAATGTCTTTTGCACTAATCCAGCGGTTCAGGGCATAGCCAAATTGTCTAATGCTTGTGTGTCTGCTTGTAGTGCTTGCACACTAAAAAGAAACAATCTGGACATAGTGGATTCAAACCCAGGAATTACTCATGGGAAGCAAGTATGAAGTGCTGTAGCTATAACTGCAGTGGATCCCCCATGTGCAGACTGCAACACACTCTTGCACTGTGCACTGGATGTCCTCATCTCCATCAACTGCCACCTGTGCACAAAAGCTTTCGACGTCCTACTCGATTTAACTGTGTTAATTTTTTTTGATGCTCAAACAACTGGGTTACAGGCAACTACACAGAATGGCTAAAACAAAGGCTCATAACGCAAGATGAAGCCGTGGTTGTCTCTGGCTTCGTGAATGGGCTAAGCTTATTGTTTTGACTCCATTGCTCTTCGGGTGTCACTTGCTGATTCTAATGGATGGCTCGTTTTCTCACTAATTTAATTTTGTAGAGCAGGTGCTGTTATATTTTTATTCTATTATTTTCTTTGTGCAGTCACCATTCTTTGTTGGTTTAAAATGTGTAATAAATTTTTTGAATGTCTTGCAACCTTCGGGATTATTGTCCTACAATGATACATACGTCACTGAGAGCAGCTCATAAGTTGCAAAGGGACACATGAGTCATGATTTGCGCTTCCATATATCCGTAAAGTTTCAACACATTGTTTAAATATGATTTCAGCCATGCCTACTTGATGAAGCAGCCAGTCTAGAGCTCGAAACTTCATAGCTTTTTGCAGATTCATTAAAATAAAGATGCCAGATAAGAGATTTTCTTTTTTTTTTGCACAGAAAGGAACAACTATAGATTGCAACAAACACTATTTTGGAAAGTTAGAGGGCATAAAGAAAAGCTGTTTTCTTTTACCATGATGAAAATAACCACATTTTGCTCAGCCTGACTGGATTTTGAGCGTTAATTTTCTAATGTCTTTTGCAGAGCTAAAAAATAGCCCTGGGCTAAAGTGCTTACATAAACACCCCCCCCCCTTTTTTTTTGTCCTTACTCACTTTCATCCTACACTTCTGCATTATGCCCCATTTTATTCTATCTATATTAAACTTAAGAAGGACAAGATGTGATTATTGCAATTAGTGCGAGAGTGACGCATTAGTTTGGTTGGCACCACACAGAACAGAAGCAAAGCCATTAACAGTCAGACATGACTAGTCCGGCACTCACTCTGACATAGCCCATTTTCCTCCCCTAAAGAAGCAGAAAAGAACAGACAGAACTATTTGAGAGATGAAGGGCGATAGTGATAGGGATGAAGGTGGCGGTGTAAAAAAAAAAAATTACTTGCATCAGTTCTTTCAATTATATTTTTTTCATGTAGTCGACTGTCACAGGATGGAAGCCCGTTATACTTTGTGGCACGGGCAGAGGCTCTTTATTTTTCTTTCCTTTTGCATGCCTCAACATAATATATGTCACAGGATGGAGGGGAAACTATTAAAACTTCTGTGATAATATAAGCAGGTGCAGATCACCTCACATGAAAGGGGCCTCCGAGAATGGTGGGGAATCCCTGCATTTGCAGCTCGACAGGGTCTTCCCTGTTGCTAAACAAATCAGTCGGATTAAGCAGGGACCCCGTCTCATTCTTAGTTTTCCTCTTCATACCTGTTGCTCATAAGTTACGTTATTTGCTGTCCTATGTATGAAGCAGGTTAGAATAAATTGGCCCTCTCCTCCTACCTTCGGAGATAAGATCCTGGGCCGCAGCCTCCTTAGCCCACATCTTAATTCAGCGCTGCTTGGCCACCAGCTCATTAATGGCCAGAGATTAAGACCCGCGGTAGCAAGAAATCCCTTTTAAATGAAAAAATATTGGGAAAGATGGTCAGTTTGATGAATGTAGCTCAGTTTGACATTATCAATATTTAAAACCATGCAAAAGTTGCAAAAAAAGTGTGTTCCAGAATGAGTAAAAAGTGCAAAATAGTTATTTTATGCAAGCCCGACCTGCTTGGTCTCACTTTGTGCAAGAACTTTTTGGCAGTTTCTTGGAACAGGAGCTTGTGGGTAAATGCAACATTGAATGGAAGGAAGGAACACCTCAAACGGACCGGACGTAGGAAAGCGAGACAGGCACATGAGTAGCTCATGTGTCTGTCTCGCCTTCCTACACGTCCAGTCCGTTTGAGTTTTTCCTTCCTTCCATTCAACATGAACCAACCAGCCCGACAAAGCCCTCTTCTTGAAATGCAACATTGTCTTTTGCTTGTCACCATGCAGTGCAATAGCGCCTATGTGTGTCTCAATTTTTCTGCTGGATTAAAATTTCAGAAATTGTTGAGCACTCTTTCTGTGAAAGTAGCTTTGTTGCACATGCAAAAAAAATATTTTTATTACCTTTGAAAAAATCCACAGAAGGAATTAAGGGTTGAGCAATGAATATAGGTTCTGCACACTATTCGAAGCACTGTTTTATGTGTTTAAAAAAGCTCGCGCGGTAATGTCTGTGATATTGTTAGTGGCCCCAGGTCCACCAGGAGCCAGAGACAGCTTGAACACACATGGCAATGTAGTGGGCCCACGGACGGCAATGAAAATGACAGGAAAACAATAAAACAAAAAGAGCATCCTACATGAACGGCATTGTTTAATGCCAATGGCTGGCAGCGAGGTGTGGGACAGCAGCGTGCGTCGCCTGCATGTGGCTTGGAGCGCTGAGCGCTTGCGTCAGATAACATACAGGCTGGTGGCTGGCAGGGTACCATGATGCGTTGCCAAATGCCAGTCTCACGCGGCCACGTTACCTGACCGTTCCAGCTAACGGCCTCACTGTTCGGATGCGCACGTGTGGCCAGTCCGCACGAGCTGTCATCCACATCATTACAATGCATTTTTATTTGCACAAGGTTTAATGATCATTAAATTTAGTCCCCAGTGTCCGTTTATTAAAATGGTACTTTTGACAAATTAAAGACACATTTGCAGAAATACATATTTAGTTCATTGCCAATGTGCTACCCCAAATATGATTTTGAGCACTGATCTTTGAAGGCAGCTTGAAGTGTGCTTGAAATATATTTTCAAGGACTATCCATTTTCATAATTGAAGTATACTTTAGGCACATTGCTTTCACATTTACAAAAGTACATTTTAAATTCATTTTCAAGATGCTGCCCCAAATATGATTTTAAGCATGGTTTTTCTAAGGATGCTTGAAGGATGCTGCAAATATATATTCAAGGGCCACCCATTTACTATACCTGAAGTTTACTTCAGACAAATTTATTTCAGATTTGCAAAAGTACATATGTAATTCATTTTAAGTATGTAAAAAATGCCTACATATTTTTTAACCTATTTGAACTATACTCGAAATGTACTTTCAGATACGATATTTTTGACACATTTTAAAAATACATTTTGAGTATTCAGCCAGGAATTTGATGAACATATTTCAGACATATTTTGAGCACATTTGTGAAAACGAATTACATTTAAAATGCGTAAAAAATATGCCACTGTGTATTCCAAACGTACTTCTTTTTGCTAAGATACTTGCCTTAACAGCGATGCTGATAAAGAATGTAGCATGACATGACGTTGCTGAGGGCTTCGGAGCATAGCCAAAAGGGGATCTTGAAACTCCGAATCGCGGTTGAATGCTAAGCCCAGCAGGGCAGCCTTGGATATTTTTCCTGCTCCAGGTGTATGACTATATGAGGTGATGTGATGGGTGTATTTTTATGTACCGTGTAGAAAGGAGAAATGTTCATAACATTTTTTACTGCTGCATTAACGTCCGTCAACCTCACTGTAAGCTGTAAGCAAGGTGGATCTCAATTGCCCATATTCTGGTTGCTGATCAGAAGCAAGTGTGGAGGTTGCGTACATAGTCAATGCATGCTCTTATGTTCCTGTTCATGCTTGTTGGTGTTAAAGCTGCCTGGACCATTGCCTTAAAAACTTTTGTATATTTTCAGCCCAATATTTCAAATGTTAAGAGTAATCACAGTGCTCTATGCTCCGCGTGTGTCTTGATGCACCTACTTTCATGACATTTTTATTTCAATTGCAGCTCTCATAGGTTTGTTTTCTGTACATGTTTCTTATCTGGTGATGTTTTGTGGCCGGTACTGCAAGCCGTCTCCATGCCTCGGCTGTGATCATTGAGATGACTTGCCCGCTTAATCAGCACTACTGTTTGTGCTGTCTTCGACATGCATTTTTAATGTTTTCGCTTTACTGCTGTATTTTCTTGGGTGATGCAATAAACCGTGAATATGAAAACCATATTTGTTCACTTGGTGCACTCTGTTGCGAATTGGGCACGACTGACCGGTAGCACCAGTATTCCTGGACCAAATCTTACTGTCCTGGGGCACAAAGCACATGGACAAAGTATTTGCATGACTTGCAGCAGTATTGGAATTACGAATTTGTATGCTTGGTCTATCTTTGGAAGTGTTGCTGCCTTTTTATGCCGCCACCTTTGCCAACCACTTTCATTGTGCTGGAGCAACTGCTCATAAACAAGGGCGTAAACTACAGAAACTCGAGTTCTTTTAGATGACAAAGGTTGGCGCGGGCTAAAAGCCAACAACCTTCACTAAAATGAAGGCTCGGCAATGCAACGCGGCGGTTTTAATAAAAAAAACTTGCTTATAATTTGCACCAAAGTAAACGTATGCGAGACGTCAATCGGCGTCATGGCCTCCTATTGTACCTATATTGTACCTTTCAACAAATTATTTGACTACAGATTTACATGTCTCTATAAATCAACGATAAAAAAGGGTGATTCATTTTTTTCTGAAATTGTTCCCATTACATGTCGCCACTCATCATACGACATCAGACTGCAGAGTAGGTTTGCATTACCAAAGTGCAGAACTAACTATGGGTTTTGTATGTTGAGATTTATTGTGCCAAAGTTCCTAAATACCCCTTTGAGTGACCAAGTGAATATTATGTCTTTTTCTTCCATTCGTAAAAGCTTTATTCAGCAATCTATGCTACAGTGATGTCAATTGTGTCTGAACGTACTGTGCCACTCTGTGTTATAGCCTCACGGTCTTCTGCGTCTATTATTGCTGCCAGTTATGAGATATGTTCTGTCAACCTTGTTCTGTAGATGCACTTGTATTCATTTTTTTTTTACCAGTGGTTGTCCTTGCCTTGTGCCTACTGCTGACTTGTAGGGGTGGTGAGGCCCGTCAAGCGGTGCATAATTCACTGCTTTTCTCTCACCATCCCCAGTTTGTATGTACAAACTGAAATAAAGATTGATTGATTGATTGATAGTTTCATTGTGCGCTGGAGTTCCATGAGCCGCCATGTTTTCTATGTATGGTCGTCCATAGAGCCTTAGCTACCATAGTACATATACCTTGCTTCAGTTTGCTGCAACTTCAGCGCCATTTATTTGCAGTGAGAGAAAGCAACTCAGGTGGCCAGTCAGGGGTGAATTGAGCCGGCATGCAAATAAAGAAAAAATAGTGTGCTGGGTCTGCGCGATCCTTCGTACGCCAGCGGCTGCCGTCGGTAAGAGTGCGGTCGGCTACTTCGCCGTCATGTCAGAGCTCCGCGCCAGTGACCTAGCAGCCGCAATAATGCGTGTATCTTTGGGGTGGTCGCCGCTGGGTTTTTGCGTTCTTTCTCTGGCATTCTGTGCTTGCTATGCTTAGTTTTCTCGAGCTGCATTACAACAAGGCGAGTGTAGAATGCATAGCCCCTTCTATAGTGAGCCCTGTAGAAAAAATATCCGGTTCGGTCAAACCGCACCGACCGCAGCGAGTCGTGTGCAGCGAGTTGACCGCAGCGAGCGTGGCGCCCTCTACAGCGAGAGCAGAGAGACGAGCGCAGGGCGAGGCGACGAAGGCAAATGGGGCTCCCGACAGCAGACGTTGAAAGTAGAGAGAAGCGCAAGGCGAAGAAGAATTGTTTGTGAATGAGTGAATAAATGATGATGGACAAGTGGCACCATTTTGTGGGGCGATGAATTGCTTGCCGCCTACACACGCGCTGTAAGTTCTCGCTAACGAATTTTGCCTTCGCAATGTCGTTGTTGAAAGTAGTAAATTATGAAGACTTTCAGTGTCAGTACCATTTCCACGGATGCTACGAATTAAATCATACCACAACAGCCCACAGTAATTTTTAAAATGCTCTCATACTCCTCAAGCCACCACTGGATGTTCATCTCCCTTTGTGGACGGAAACTTCACGGAAAACACGATAAATAACGAGACGAAATTTGAGAACTGCGATGGCTTTTCAGCCGGAAGGTGTGTATATGTTCTCTCTATAGACAGTCTTTATAAACAAATGGGGTGCTCGTGGATACCGCAGCATATTAGTGGTGTAACATATGCTGAGCGCCGACAGAATTCTATGCGTCGAAACAAAATATTTAAAAGCAGTTTTCTAATGTCGTACTCTGCGTATGATGCCGTCCCCACGTGTAGAGCAAGCACGAAAATTGTACAGTAGATTGATAATGTATTAAGGTTTGCTTCAAAGATTAAGGGGGTTTAAACGTCTTGAAACGTACATGGGTGCGAGACATGATCACGAGCCATAGAATCACATATAATCGAAGCTTACCGAATTTGGTTGCTCGTTCAGAAGCCTTACTGAAAACTCCTCTATAAAATCCATACAGGAAATCGTATACAGGTCTATTGTACAGGATCTGGGATACAGGAGTGTGGGCTGATTCAGCAAATTCCTGTACTGCCTATTAAAGTCCGGAATGAAACCGAGCGGAGCTCTTATACCGGAATGTCTTGTGAGGTAGATGGCTCTCGTTTCTCGAAACAAAACGTGTCGCCAGGCATAAAAAAGCATGCAACAATATAAAAGAACCTGATTGCATTTAAAAATAAATAAAATAAAATAACCAACAAAAATAAAACTTAAAGCGACCAGCCTGGATTCGAATTTCGGTCTCCACACTTCTGAGACGGACGCTTTAACCACTAATCCACAGCAATTTCTTTATTGCATAGGAAAATTTCCGTAAAAAAGTGAAAAACTCGACTTAGACTTGTCCGTCTCTAAAGTTACCGGGCTGATTAATATGAGCCCGCACTATCCCTAGCTCGACAATGCACCATCATCAATACATCAAAATTCTGGGAGGCAAACACATGCGTTTAGGCATGGCATCCAGTTTGGAGGTTCTTCACGTGAAACATACACACTCCTCACAGAAGCACACTGCTCCTGAAACACGGATTTGGACGATCTTGGTGGCGCGGCATGCCTGTCCATCATACAGCTTTTCCAAAAAAATTAACAGTCCCATCAACACAAATAGATCGTAAGGCACGACATACTTTTTGTCAGGAGGCCAAAATCTAATAGTATATGGTGTAATTTCAATGTACTGTTTAGGAATTCTTTGTAGTATGACCCAAAAGCAGAGTCGTAGGCAATGAGGGTAGAGTGCTTTAGCGAGAGAGTGATTACGACTCGTACGAAGAAGGGTGGCAGAGCAGTTGCTTTGTCGCACCGCTAACCGAAGCGCGGAAATCGAACCAAGCCACCCGGCTGTAACGGAATTGTTCGGTTATTGTTAGAGTGGTTATGATTCAGAATATGCAGCTAATTTTGAACTTTCGTGTTTTGTATATTTTCCTTAGCTGTAGAATGTGTGGCCTGATCGCCCTTTAAACACGCTGAATCTTTTTCCAGGCTATCACGAGGGTTCACAAATGCCCCGTATCGTATAATGCGTCGCTTTAAGGCAGGAAAGCCTAAAGATATCATAATTACCTAGCGATGATGTGTTTTGTCATCGTCTACGAACACTTGTAACTTTTCCTACATACAGAGATATCCAGTGCACTAATACTTGCAATACTGCGCGTCTTAGCTTCACGTGCTACCAGCGGAGCCTCGACGTCAATGAATACACTTCCGACAGAGTGGTTTCAATATGTTAACGTTCAAGAAAGCGTCGCCCTGTGTGCGGCTATCTGTGCATCTTTCAGTGTTCAGCTATGCTTCTTTATTTTCTCTCGAGCATATTGTTTTAATCGCTAGCGAAATGATACGTTCGTGCTTCCACTTTCGCGTTGAAGGTACTAGACCTTCAGTCGCAGATATGAAGACGCAACGCAAGCTCGTACGAGTTGCAGCGACTGTTGCACGCGCAAAAGCGACGCGATGCGCGTATATACTTGCTAGCGCACACTTCAACGGCTTCATATATTTGAGGTTTTTTTAAACGACGCTTGCTCTTTATTTATTTATTTATTTTATTTATTTATTTACAGGATACTGCCGGCCTCAGTTTGAGGCCTTAGGCAGGAGTGGGCATATCAATAATACATCAAGAAAACGAACATAGAGAAAAACATCGCAAGAATTTAAGTGAGAAGAAGAGACGAAATCCAGCAATAATAATAGTAAAGAAAAGTAAAGCGCGACAAAAACAACAAGGCGCGTACACAGCAGCATGACACAACCACGCATGCTCAGTCACTTGAGCAAGAAACGAAATGTACAAACAATGAAAACAATCATGCATATGAAGCACTCAAGGCATTGCGCACAACGACACAATGGTAATTCTATTTTGCTTCAATACTGTTAAGCATGCCGCAGAATGACTGGACCGTCGGGCATTCCACTGTACTCGAGGTGAGCGCATTCCACTCACGTACTGTCCGTGGAAAAAACGAGTTTTTAAACACGTTAGTCCTGCAAGAAAATTCTTTAATTTTTTTCGAATGATTAGATCGTGTTGGGCGCTTAGAAACTAAATTAATGTACACATCCTTATCTATTCCCAGCATATCATGATATAGTAGGTACATATATTTCACTCTGTCCCTATACTGTCTCAATTTTAATGGCTCTAAGTTTGCGTTGTTTAGAAGAACCGTCGGAGATACTTGCCAGCTATAACAGTTGAATATAAATCTAACCGATTTTCTTTGAATGCTTTCTAACTGCGTTATGCTTTTCTGCGTATACGGGTCCCATACTACTGAGACGTACTCAAGAATCGGTCTAATGTACGTTTTGTACGCTAAAAGACGGATTTCTTGTGTTGATTGTCGAAGCCACCTCCTCAAATAGCCCCAAGCTTGCGCATTGCTTTTTTTTTTAAATATATGACATATGCTCGTTCCATGTGAGGTCAGATGTAATTACGAGACCCAAGTATTTGTAGCTGCTGACCGTGGAGAGAATATTACCGCCAGTGGTGTAAGAAAATTTTAAAGGGTTTCGTTTTCGCGTGATTTACATAGCGACCGTTTTCTTTGCATTCATAGTCATTTGCCATGTGGCGCACCATGCTTCTACACTGGCCAATGATGTATTCAAACAAACCTGGTCACTGCAGTTATTGATTTCTTGATATAGTATGCAGTCATCTGCAAATAACCTTATTTTCACGTTCACTACTTGTATCATGTCATTGACGAAGATAAGAAAGAAAAGGGGCCCAAGGACGGATCCCTGTGGAATGCCCGACTGTACCTGTGCTGAGTCAGAGCGCACACCATCAATAAACACACTCTGTCGCCGTGATGACAAATATGCAGAAATTCATGCAAGCAGCAGATCATTTTTAAGTATTGGCTGTAGTTTTAAAAGTAGTTTAGAATGAGACACGCGGTCAAATGCCTTTTCGAAATCTATGAATATCATATCAATTTGACCCTGCTTGTCTAAAATTGCTGCGAATTCGTGAATGGTTTCGAGAAGCTGCGTTGTTGTAGATAATCCCTTTCGAAACCCATGCTGCCTGGAATCAATTATATTGTTGTCATTCAGAAAGACCGAAATATGTTTGAATATGTTCAAGTGTTTTGGCGCATGTGGGCAGCAATGAAATTGGTCTGTACGAATTAAGTGATAAGCGACCGGTTTTCTGTTTTGGGTATTGGGGTAACCTTTGCGTACTTCCACTCATTTGGAAGTGCTGCGCACGATAAAGACTTATTAAACAGAGTGCACAAATACTTCGAGCACCACTCGGCGTATCTCATAAGAAATGCAGTAGGTATGCCGTCCATTCCAGGCGATTTCTTGATATTTAGATTCAACAAGAGGGATAAAATGCCTTCTTCAGTCACTGAGATATTATCAATGGGTGGGCACTCAATTGAAGGATTAAAGGTTGGCTTTCGACCGTCATCATTCGTAAACACCGAACAAAAGAACTGATTGAAAGTCTTTGCAATCAAACATTTATCTGTTTCTCCGTCTATGCAGAAACTGGATAGGGGCTGTTTTTTCGAAGAAAAGTGTCGCCAAAACTTTGCAGGGGAGGAAAGCAGATAATTCTTCAAAGATACACTTTGGTCCTTTGCATTTTTAATGGCCATTTTTAGTTGGAGGCGTATGTTAGAAAGTTTAATGGTGCTAATCTCTGTTGGACGCTTACGGTGTTGTTTTCTTATTCGTTTAGCTTTCCGCCCTATCAGTACTATTTTCTTCGTCATCCATGGACGTTTGCGCTGCTGTATACTTAGTTTCGTGGGAACAAAGTTCTTAACGCATTTCAGGACTAGGTTCTTAAAGAAAGACCATAGCTCGTTCACGGAGCATGTGCTTGATTCAGAAAGCGAGATAAAATCCGACAGCGACCTATCCATGGCGTCTAAAATATCGACGTCTTCAGCGCGCGAAAAGTTTGGAACGACTTTTTTTTCTTTCAATGTCAGTGGTACGGCGAAGTTGAACTGTTAAAGATATCATTTTGTGGTCAGGTATTCCATCAAAAATATGTACTTCGGGATTACGGTTGAGCACTGCATTGCTTACAAGAAATAGGTCTAAAATTGAAGCTGTCTCGTTTTGAATTCTGGTGGGCACTTTTACCAACTGAGCCAAGTCATGAAATATTACGAGGTCAACAAAAGGTTCAGCTTTGCTTGTAAGGGGTTCGGGAAAATCGCTACTCCAGTTTATTGACGGCATATTGAAGTCGCCACCCAAGAGGACATTGCAAGAATAGCTTTGAATGGAACAAAGAAATTCGTTTAGCTCGGAAAAAAAGTTTTCTTGTGTAGGTGGACGATAAAAGCCACCCACAATTAAATTGTGCTCATCGAATTGTAATTTAATGATGACGCACTCGATTGCAGGTATATCAGGTAACTTTGAGGCAAGTAATGATTGTTGGTAAATAATTGCAACCCCTCTGCCTCGCGAATTTCTATCTTTCCGGTGAATTCCGTAACCTGGTGGTGTTATTTCGTCGTCGGAGATATCAGAGTGAAGCCAAGTTTCTGTAACTATAAGAATATGCAGTTGGTGCGTCATAATACTTTCAATGTCATCTGATTTATTAATGATGCTGCGTGCGTTAACGTTGAGGTAACGGAGTGGCTTTTTGACATGGGTTTCGGTTCACTGGGGCGGTGACGGTGGGTTATGTGCGTCTACTGTTGGTCTGCTTGTGGGAATCCTTCCGTTACCTGCACTATCCCAAAGGAACAGTTCGCCGTTAATTCTAATTTTGTCGTACACTAGTTGCACTTTCCCTCCAGCTGCTCTAATTTCCAAAGTACTATCCCAGAGTTTCTTTCTTTTGAGCCTTGTATGTGCTGAAAAATCTTCCGAAACTGAAAATGCTGTATCCTTCAATTTGGAACAATTCTTTAGAATGGTCATTTTTTCGCGGTGGTCGAAGAGCTTAATTTTACCGGGCTTGGTCTAGTCCCTTGTTTGCGCCCAATTCTATGTATACGCTCTACCGAAGACACTTGCACTCCAAGGGTGTTCTCAAACACGCCCTCAATCACAGCTTCCTTCAAATCGTCTTGAGTTTCTTCATCTTTTTCTTTGACCCCGAAAACTAGAAGGTTGTTCCTCCGTGAACAGTGCTCTAGGTCAATAAATTTGTCTTGCAAGCTGCGGACAGTTTTTTCGAGACCAGAGACTTTTTTGCTAATTTCCTTAACAGCCAATGCTGACTCCTCAACCACCTTCAGCTTCATTTCAATTTCTTCTAACCTCTTTTCAATTTTCTTTTGCCCATTAAGTATTTCGGCTAGCATTTCCTCAGTAGTGGGCCCAGGATTCGGCTCTACATCTCCAGAAAGCATTAGTAACGAAAGCACAAAATCACGAACAACCAAGCACAGTGTACATAGGATTGGTGGGCACGTCAGCTGGATGAAGCATCTATCGCTAGATTTAACAGTAGAAGACTTGTTACTGACCTGCATGTAAAAAAGCAACGGGTTGGACATGCTGTCAGGCGGCCAGCCAACGTGCCCACTGGAAGACGTTGATGGTGGCTGGCTTCGTATAGGCTCTTGATAATGTCGATGGGCCTGGACGCATTGACGTCCAGCGATCGTCATGGTGCGGCGGCTCGTACGCGCAGACTCCGTAGGTGGCTGGTATTGTGATGACCAAGCACGCTGAATCTTGCAATATGCTGACCTATGTTGTGCCAAACAGGAAGAACTGCATGTAAAAAAGCAACAGGTTGGACATGCTGTCAGGCGGCCAGCCAACGTGCCCACTGTATCCAGAATAGTTGCGTAATATCTTTGGTTTCATGCTTCTTTAGTGCGCTGGCGAGTCTGGCATGGCTATTCTGGTTGAGCTTCATCGCTAGGCTCGGCTTCTTTCCGGAAGCGGAAATACTCTGCCCGGTATCAGTTCCAGAAATGGCGGGTACGTCCGGTTTCTGGTTAATTGATACAAGCTGAACCAGCATGAAACCTTGCGGAGCTCTGATTCCAGAAATTAGTGCAACGTCCTAGACCCTCACTTCAGAAAACAAAACATGGACGCCAGGCTGGAAAATGATGCAGAGCTATAAAATAACACGACTATATTTAAAAATCAAAATTTTCCAAGTAGTGATTCGAACTTGAGTCTTCACGATCAACAAGAACAAACTCTAACCACTATACCACGGCCTTTTTGTTCTTTATTGCCTGACTTTTGCAAGACAACACAAACACACACAAGACATTGATATAATAAGCCTGCCAGGGGCTGGCTTCGTCATTCTAAAATTTCTTTAAATCAATCAAAGGATTATCCGTGTCCAGCATATTTACAATGCATCGCTTTCTTGAAGATAAACCTCAGAATGTCGCAATTTACTAGTGCTGATGTGTTTGGTCATCATCTTCGAACGCATGTAATTTTTACTACAAACAGAGATATGGGGTGCTCCAACACATGTAATACTGCTTGGTTATGGTTCATCTGCTGCCAGCGGAGCAGCGACGTCAATGAATTCACTTACGACCAAGTGTTTTGCATAGGTAAACGCTCGTGAAAACGACGCCCGATGTCCGGCCAATCTGTGTATATTTCGATGGTCAGGGATTTGTATCGTTAATTCTCGAGCATAATTTTATCCTCGCTAACGAAACGCTACGTTCGTGCTTGCATTTTCGCGTTGAAGGCGGCAGATCTTCAGTTGCAGCTATTAAGATGCACCGCAAGATCGTACACGCTGCAGCGACTGTTGCACGCGCAAAAGCAACGATATGCGAATATGTACTTGCTAGCGCCCACGTCCATGGCTTCATATCTTCGAGGTATTTGGGAAAAAACGCGTACTCCGCATTTACAGAAAAGTTGTAACGTATAACATGCATGGTTTCATGCTTATTTAGCGCGCAGGCACATTCCATTATGGTTATTCTGGTTGAGCTTGCTGATCCATCCGAATGGTGTTTAAAAGCTGAAACACTCCCGTATTTTTTTAAGTCGATATTTATTGCCTCAGGGCGTCAGTAGATTATGAGATGCTTAGATTATGAGGGAGCTTCCAAAGCGTGAAATAGATGAGTTCTTTTTTTATTAACTTTATTTCGTTTTCAGCTAGTTAGGTTAGGTGCAGCCTAAAGAATAGATTTTATCTCTTTGTCCTAGCGGCCTGGTTTTTCGTGCCGGCAGCTAGGTTTTCCTCGCGTTCATTGTTTAGCTATCTTGTTTAGATAAATATTTTTCTTTCTAGGCTATTGGAATTCGCAGAATTGATTTTTAACGCTTGTTTGCTAATCGTTTCTTGTGTCTTCTTTTGGCAATTTGTATATTCTAAGAATTCGTAATAGTTATAGTTCAGTCGATGAGCGCTTAAGATGTGCAATCAAAACAAGGTAAAGTGTACTCACTGTGAGGCGCAGGTTAATCTCAAAGAAACTCGTTTTGACTCTGTAGGTGAAGCGGAAGGCAGCGACTTTTTGTGTCGGTGTTGCGTACTGAGTGCGCGTCTAGATAGATTTGATCAAGAAGGGGCAGTTTAGTGTCTCGTGTGGAGGATTTAGAAAGTGAAGTACGTTTGCTAAGGACGGAAAATCAGAAACTGCTTGGACAACTTACTCAAATTGAAAAAAAAAGGGGCCGACTTTATCCTTGGAACCGACGAGGACGAACATTCCAATGCGGGCCACGTGGCTGGGGCCAGCAATGGCATGGAAGGCATAAGCAAAGTAGGTCCGGCGGATCCGAACCGTCAGAGTTATTTAGAAGCAGCTAAGACGCCGGAAAAAAAGGAAGAAGTAAGGAAGAATGAAAATCCCAGAGATAAGGACACAGATAATCGAAAGCAGGAACCAACAGTTGGCAGAGGGAGAGAGAAGGCCCAGGTGCTTATCGCCGGAGATTCTAACATGAACAGGTGCAAACGAGATATCTTGGAACGTGTAAGGGGTGATAAGAGAGTGTTGGTTGGAGCCTTCCCAGGGAGAACAATGGGGGCTGTACTAAAAGAGAGTAAAAATAGGCTGTTGAAGGATTCCGCAGAGCGCAGTATGGTAATAGTAGCCGCAGGGCTAAACGATGTCCTAAATGGTGACGCTGCAGGAGTGGTGGAAAGTTTAGCTAAGGGAGTTGACGAGATCAGGGAAATAGCACAGCAGACGCATATAGTTGTATGCACAATACCAGAGGTGCTAGGATTGAACGGAAAGATGAAAGATGACGATGTGACAGTTAATCAGGACATAAGAAAGTTAAGCCTGGAGAAGCCTTTCGGAGTGGTTGAGGTAAACAGGAAGGTACATAAAGCAGGTTTTGGTAGGGCTTTTCAGCGAGATGGCATTCATTTTAACAGAAGGGTCGGAGCAGAGATCGGCTGGCGCTTGGCAGGCAGGGCTGTAGCTTTTTTAGGGGGTCCGCGAGGACTCCGTGCACAGAGGTAGTTAGAAGTGAAGCAGAAGAAAGTGTAATAATGGAGGCTGAGCCCCCAAAAATGGCAAAGAGTAGGTCGAGAAAGAAAAGTACAAAAAAGAAATTTAACACTAGGATCAGCTACATAAACATGCAAGGAGGTAGAAAAAGAGCGAAATGGGTAGAGATAGAACAGCAGTTGAAGGATGACAAAATAGGTGTGTACGCTCTTTGCGAGACTCATCTCAGGGATCTAGAAGATCCGCCGTTTATAGAAGGCTACGTCTGGGAAGGGTGCAACAGAACGAGAACGGAAAGAAAGGGTGGAGGGGTAGGTATGTTGATACGCCAGGGAACAAATTGGCAAAGAATTAAATTATCTTGTAAAGAACATATCTGGGTTTCAGGAACCATTGCCGGCATAAGGACATGGCTATGAGTAGTTTATTTAGGAACAGGACATCAATGCAGGCAAGAAAACAGGGATCTTGTTCAATGTCTCAGTGACGATATAAGCCAGTTTGGAAACGGGCCAATATTATTCTGCTGGGGGACATGAACGGCCACATCGACGATGTGGATTGATACACGGATTGCAGAAGAACGGAAATCTGAGCTAGTTGGTGCATTGCAAGATCAAAAAACAGCGCGGCTACTTGGGACAAACAGAGAGGAGAATAACGGACAAGCGTTGACTAACAACTGAAGTTTATTCGAAAAAAGCACAGGTAATATACACTTTTTTCTCAAGAACCTGGACGTATGCGCTCCAAAACAAGCATCAGTCTAATCATGGGAATCCAAATATACAATCTCAGTGTCATGCAGAAGCACCGATGGCGTGCTCACGCAACTATCCCCTTTTCTATGGATGTGATAGGCTTCCGATAACTCCCTGGTTAGTTGATCCTTATGCCTATAGATTACATTAGTGTTATTAAAAAGAGGTGTGCATAGTTTTTTATCAGGATATCTCGGATCATTATTTAAAGGGCAGTCCCTGTAGTGCAGGGCAAGGTTCGAAGATGGGACATTTTTCAAAGATGCCTTATGTTGGCGTAGACGGGTGTTGATGCATTTACCTGTTTGGCCAATATACCTCTTTCCGCAAGAAAATTCAATGTCATACACCACGCCTTCAGCACATGGTACGAACTTACCCTGGTGATTTATTTTACACGACCTCCTCTCGCTTATTTTTTGTTGATTCTTCATTCTTCTGTCCACCATGGCACAAATTTTGGCAAGTTTTTTGGGGGCTGAAAATACTACATCAACACCATATCTTGATCCTATCTTCCTTAACCTATGCGACAACCGGTGTACGTACAAGGCTGTCCTCTATCACCGGTGCTGTTCATGCTTTATATGATAAACCTGGAACGGAGGATACAAGACAGTAACCTAGGTTTTAACCTGTCATATAGATTAGGTGGAAAGGCGGTAGAGCAGCGCCTCCCCGGTTTGATGTATGCAGACGATATTATGCTGCTAGCTGAGAGTCTGGAAGAATTGCAAACTCTAGTTAAGTATTGCGGAGGCGAAGGGGACGCTCTAGGCTTCAGTTTCAGCGCAGTTAAGTCGGGTCTGATGATTTTCAACGGCTCAACTGATCAGGGTGTTAAAATACAAGGCCTTGAAATACCTAGAGTAGCAGAATATAAATATTTGGGGGTATGGGTAAACGAAGGATTGGCATACATTGGAAAGCATGAGCAATCACTTAAGGCCAAAGGGCAAAGGAATGCCGGGATAATGAAGGATAAGGCATTGTGGGGATACAATAGGTATGAGGTATTGAGGGGTATTTGGAAAGCAATTATGGTGCCCGGACTTACTTTCGGAAATGCGGTTTTGTGCCTAAAATCAGAGGTACAGTCGACATTAGAAACAAATCAGAGATCCATTGGACGATTAGCACTAGGTGCCCACGGCAAAACTACAAATGAGGCGGTACAGGGAGATATGGGCTTGGCATCTTTCGAAGTACGGGAAGCTCGGAGTAAAATATTATATGAGGAACGCCTGAGGAAATTGGACAGTAACAGATGGGCAGCTAAGGTATTTAAATACCTGTACCTAAAAAGCGTTAGCTCACAATGAGGGAAAAGAACTAGGAAACTAACTAGTAAGTATGCTAGTAACAAGGACGGAGAAATAAACAGCATTAAGCAACAGGTGAAAAACACAGAAGGTAAAAATTGGATAAATCCGATGGAAAAAAAAAACGGAGTGTGGAATTATACCGAAAGTGGAAAATGCAGATCAGGAAGGAAGATTTCTTTGATAAATCAAGAGGCAGTGCCCTACTTTTTGAAGCTAGATCAGGGTGCCTTAGAACACGCAGCTACAAAAAGAAATTAAACAATGGAGATGACGCATGTGCTGTATGTGGAAACTCCAGTGAAAAAATTGACCATATTATACTGGAATGCAATGGTGTCCATCCGGAAGTTGATGCAGGAGCTATCAATGTTCCTGAAGCTGTGGGGTTTAGAGATAACAGTGGCCGGGTGAATAATCCGGCGGTGGAAACTAGCAAAAAACGGCTGGAAGATTGGTGGCTTAAAAGCAGAGAAGTGACATAATGTTAGTAATGTAGGAGCAAAATTTCATAAATAGAATGATGGTTTAGTTAACTATTCTAAATCAATAATTACGATATATGGAGAAAAATGAGCATGATAGCTACTGCTACCACCCCGTTTCAAAGGGGACGCTCCTATATTCCATCCATCCCATCCATCCATCCAAGGATGAATAAATGATGAAATGAATGAAAAAAGGTTGGATGATTTTATGATGTCCAGAAGTGAGCGATGATAAGGTTCCTGCGTCCAAGTGACATATGAGGCAGGTTTGGTTGCTGAAAGGCCAGCTATGCTCAGGTGCCGGATTCGCGTTGGTTTGAGTGCGGGGCAGTCCCACAGCAAGTGGTGGAGGTCGGCCTCAACATCTTCGTTTTTACAGATCGGGCACCCTGGGCGGGGATATAAGGGTTGGAAGTATGACCACGTCCTAGAGAAAGCTGGTGTGAGAGCAACACCGACCCCGATCCTCCTCAGCGAAACCTCCTCTGCACGGGTGAGACCACTGGGAAGGGATATCGCACAGGAAGGGATACGTGCACGTGTGCGGTGCCGGAGGTGTTCCTTTCTTCACAAAAGGAGGGTAGCGTCGTCCACTTCAAGGAGCCGTGGGATTGATGCGTCTTGGTTCACGAGGCGGGTTGCTAATTAGCTTTACTTTGGGAAGGCAGTAGATTGCGTGGGACCCACTCAATGCGTACTGAATGTGGAATGCGCGCCGCAAGCTAGTGGATGTCTTGACAAATTTTAGGGCAGCGGCTGACACGTCGGAGCAGACGTACTGCTTGAAGTGCGTCAGTGCGGATGACAACGTGGGCTTTAGGGAGCATGGTTATGGAAGCCACGGAGCAGAGTGCCTCCTGAACGGCCATGAGCTCAGCCCACAATGATGTAACTGGTTCCGTAAGCTGAAACGTAGTGGTCTGATTCAGGCTGGGTCACCGTGGACAGTAGATTGCAGTTCTGGCTTCACAGCCTTGCAGGCTTCCATCCACGTACAATACTATGAAATCTTGAGGCAGGTGAATATCTTGCTGTTCAAATTTCTTGTGAAGCAACGATGCCGAGTTGGCAGACGTTGGTCTGCGGATATCAGTTAGCTGTTTGTCTCCTAACTGTACAAATTTCCAGGGAGGGAGAACTGGCGCTGGTGGGTGAAGAATAATGTGTGACGTTGCATACGCTCTCAGTGCTTGCGTTGAATGTGACAAAGTGGCCTTGAGTCTGGCCTTGAGTCTGCGAGCATCACGGCGCTGTTGCACCAGTTCATCGATGGTTTTGAGCTGCACATTCTCCTATAACGCTACGACCGATGTGAGTCGTGGAAGGCATGTTATTGTCTTCATAGCTGCTCAATTTACGGCTTCAAGGGGATCAAATTGTGCTCTTGTAAGATGCTGGAACTGGGTTGATAAACAATACGTGGCTGCAGCACTGCCCTCACCAACTGGCGTGCAACAGACGAGCCAGCGCCACCCGTTTTAGGAGAAATTCTTCCAATCAAACCCATAGTGTGAATAGCTTGCTTTTTTACCCGAGAAAGCGAAGCAGTCGCTGATCCTGATTGGTGAATCGTTAAGCCCAGAATTTTGCACTCAGACTTTTCTGTAGTGGAGTGCCTGATAGACAGAGACGAATTGGATTTGCAGTAAGTTTACGGCGTCCCCAGTGGTTAGCGACACACGTGTATGTAGTTTTACACACGGAAAGCTGATGGCCAATGGAAGAGGCGTAATCAGAGGAAATATCTAATGCTGATTGAAAAGCAGCCTCCTGAGTGAGCAGGTCTAGGTGAGTGCTCCATACCGTGATGTAATCAGCGTATTGAAAAAAACTTGATTTCAGGGATGTCATATAAGCGCCATGCCAGTGGGATGAAAGCAATATTCAACAATATCGGTGACAATGCTGATCCCTGGGGCACGCCATGTAGCGAAACGAATGAACCAACTACGTCACCACTGAGGCTTATTGGAAATGATCTCCCGTCCAAAACTGATGCTACAAAACTGCGTAGTCTCAAAGGGAGGTGGAGCAAGTCACTGACGTTCAAGATTGCAACATTACTGATGTTGTCGTATGCTTTTTAAACGTCCATTGCCAATATGGTACGCACATTGCGGCTGCGGGTAGATGACAGTACTGCTCAAGCCAAGACCGCCAACCCGTCCTCTGTACCTATGTATGGACGAAATCTAATCTGAGCGGGATGATAAAACCCGTGCTGTTCCAGCCACCAAGAAAGTCGTGTAGCCAGCGCATTTTCTCTGCAAGCTTCCACAGCGTTGATGTAAATGAGATTGGTCGCAGGTTAGCGAGGTCTGTTGGGGGCTTTCCTGGTTTCGGAATAGGGATCACCACAGCGGAATTCCAGCTCTCAGGTACGACACCATGCAGCCATACATTGTTAATAGTGTCTAGTAGTTGAGGGAGTGCAACGGCACTCAGGTTCTTGTAAACCTTATACTAAATTTTGTCCGGGCCGGGCGCTGTTTTTCGTTTCGCCTCATCAATTGCAGCCAGTAGCTCAGGCATAGAAAAGGGACTCGCAATTCCATCTGCGTCAGCAGCAGCTGGTATTGTGTATGAATCTGCAGGAATACTTGCCAAAGTAAAACTAGCAGCTGAAGGAGGCAATGTATCATACTTTGGGAAAAAATTTCTTGCGGCTTCTCTGGCGAAATCATCCGGCGACAAATTAGCTGCAGAACATGTCGTTGCTGCTGCGTCAGTAGAATGGCGACCATGTTCCATTGCACGAAACATTCGCCAGAGTGAGGCATTTCATTTAATTTACCTTCACGTCCCGAGGGCATTTAAGAGGGGAGTGGTAGAATACAATAGATATATACACAGTGCATTAGATATGCGGTTATGTACAGGGTATTACAATTCTAATCATACAATATTAGCTAACGCGGAACAAAAACGCTGATGATCAAATGGAAGCAGTACTTCCGGGAAGGTGGTTCCAGTCCTTTGCTGTTCGCGGGAGGAAAGACTCGGCCTCATGTTTAATTTTAAAAAAGGAATACCGAATGAGCAACTCGTGACGAAACATATGATGGGAGAGGTATAAGATGGCTGCGCAGACTGGGGCTATGAAACATTATTTTATGAAGTAAACAAAGACGAGCGTACTTTCGAAGGCTAGCAACAGATGTTAACTGTAATGTACTCTTCATAGATGTTGCGCTGGCGGTGCGGTTATAGTTCCGAAGGATGAAACGTGCCGAGTTATTCTGAATTAGTTCAAAGGTGCTGATTAGGTACGCCCACCGGTAAAAATGGGTACAAGCACCCCCCGGCCTGGCGCTCGGCTTTTCTAGGGGTGTGCGTTTGGGAGAAGCTCCGTAAAAGCCCTCCTCCGCAGTGGGCCCAAACCCAGCTTCGAACCTTACAGCCTGCAAAGGTGGTTCTGTTTTTCTTGCAAAGGTACTTCCTTTGAGCCTCACCTGAAGTGCTCCCTTTAAGCCTCAGCTGCAGCAGTCCTAAAAAAAAAACAAAAAAAAAAATAGAGCCACATAATGGGCTTTTGCCGCAGAAGGCGGACTTATTGTTGTCCGATGGTGGAACTGATAACTGCCAGATCGGAGCAACTATTTGAGACCTATGACCCCTTTCTCAAACATCGCACCCCAAAGAGCCGAGCATCAGGCCGGGGGAAAGCTTGTACCCATTGAAAAACCGGTGGGTACCCGGCGGCACTAGGGATAGAACCCGGTATCTCCCGAACACGAGGCGGATGCTCTACCACAAGGCCACGCTTCTTTTTTTTTCTTTATTGCCTGTAAGACCACGCTTCCTCGAAGGCCACGCTTCGGTGCATTCGAGGATTTAGCGGAAAACTGTTCGCATCATGCATGCCACTGGCGTCGCGAGAGATCACGTTCATATTTCGGAGCCTTAGCAGTAAGATAATGCAGGTGCGTACGTGTCTGCATCGAAGTAGGGTCTTGCCTTGCAACCAGCTCGGCTTGACGGCGGGCAGCCCACAAGTTTCTCGTATGTTCCATTCATGATGGGTTTGTCCGGTTTCATTTAAATTTAACATGGCCTGTCCTGTATATGAGCTTAATACAGGGCTGATCCGCCCTGCTTCATATCCAACCGGGCTGCGATATCCTGTTTGAGATGTAAACTAAAAATTGTTTGTCCTTTATTAGCTCCATACCACACCAGACCATCCGAATTGAGATTCATTCCGGATATGACCTGTCCGGTAAAAACATGTTTAAGCGTCATACAGTACTGGTCAACCGGTATGAAATTTAGACGGGATAATGCAGGACCGGTTAAAACGTGTCTGACGCGATACGGTGATTACTCATTAGGGAGGGCACCAAAAAAGCAGCCGGTCGGCAACTTCTTGCTGCTGCTTTGAAGAAACGTATGAAAAATTGTGCATTAGTAACTGCTAAGAGAGCGTTTTATAACTACCGGATAAATGTGCGCAATCATTCTGGATGCATTCCTGTACTGGCTGCCGCGCTATGTGCTTCTCTGAAACACGCAAGCTGCTTGCGCACGCGACATATTGCCGCATGAGCTATGTGTCGTTGCTAATACTACCGTCAAAAATTGATAACCTAGACGACATAAAATTAAAGAAATGCATCGTCGCTTAGTGAGCGAAGGATTATCGAGCGTTAGCTGTAAAAATCAACATTGTTTTATTACATAGTAACATAAAATTATTCACCAGTACTGCAACGAATTAAGTATTGCAAGATTCGAAGTGCACGCGCAACATCATCTGTAAGAATACAAGTAGCGCAATGTCGCGAACACGTCCTGCGCTAATCTCTCATACCAACGTTGTTGATATCCTAATCAAATGCTGTATATCCTATTTGGCGATATCCAGTATACTGCTTCTTTATATATGAAGTGAAAGATTTGAGGTTTCTAGCCCTCCATGCCATCAGGCGCCCTTACGCTAGACAACGGGAATTAAAAAGATACTTTCCGGCATTTAGCGTTGAATATCGTTATAAAGAAAACAGAAAGAATTATTTCGTTAGACCGGAATCAAGCTGTTCTAGAAAATGTTTTTTGTTTCATGTTAACCCCCGATAATCATTCTACGTTAAACAGCGTTATTACGTCATATTAACATGATAAAATGTATTCTTCCTGGCATCGCAGTATTGCCTTAGAGAAACATATTACGCAAAGAGCGGACACTCCCGTAGGGCCCTGCGGCCGAGCTACTACAGTGCCGCCAGCGCCCGAGCAGCTAGTCTGACCTCTAGTTTCTTCCTCCAAGAATTTAGGAGCATGCTCTAACTCTGTTTCAGTTTTGGTTCTGATAGCAATACTTTCGACTATAATTTACCTTTTGCTGTTAAACTATTCAACTACATCATCTATAGTGAAGAGCAGGCGTTTTAACACTTTCTTCTAAGCTCGTCATGCATACAGACGTAATAAAGTGGCGAATCAAAACCATCTTACTTTAAATGCTGCCACGCTTCTCGCAAAAATTAAGCGCGGTTGACTTAGTTCATGCAGGTCGAAATCATGCGCTGGAAGCCGCTATTACTGTTTTTGTTGTTGCCGTTTTTGAGCTGATTTTTTTCAGTGGCACACCATTGGAGCAGTGGTTTTATAAGAAAAAAAAAGTTTATTTTTCTTGCTTAGAAAGAAATACTGAATTACACACTTTATAAAACGCAGAAAAAGAATGCGCGTACCCGCTGTGTGTTTTTCCTTTAAAAATTCACCCGTGAGAACAACACAAAAGGAGTTGCGAACGGCTAGAGCCAAGTAAGCAAAATGCATGTGCATCCCATGGAGAATTTTTATGCAACATCAGCCTTGAGAAATAGGCTGTTCAGAAGTTTGAATACAACAGGCTGAATACATAATAGTATCGCAATAGTACGATCGCGATCGAAATTGCACTGCCTGCGTGAGAACGGTATAACACCCTCAAAATGGTGGCCACGAACAAGCAGCGGTGCATTTCCGACCACAGTGAGGGTTTTTTGGCCATGACAAGGAGCGCGGCATGTAAAAGTGGTCCTTAAGAACCAGCATTGTGCGTATAGAATGAGGCAAACATGCTATTCAATAATTAAATACGATCCCAAATGCGCAATACACCGTTCCTGTCGCAGCAAATAAACGTTTGGGTTATGGCACGGGTGAGCCGCCAATAAATGCTCTGTTTTAAAGCGTAGGCGTTGCGATTCACTGAAAATTGACTCATTTAAAGCTATGCACATGTTCTTCTGAAAAACACGACACATCACAACAAATGACTTGCTAAAAGCATCCTTAGCTGAATAAACACCAAAATTACGTCTGCATACAAAGGAAAACGCATTACCTGCAAAACGAGGCGAAGCTTTGAAAAGCGTGGTGAGGTGGGCTATCCCGGCGGCCCATGATCGACGCCGCATCAACGTTTATATGAAAACGGGACGCTGAGTCGCAACCCGGTGTATGTATGATAAGCTGTCCACTTTTGAGCTGAAGGTGAAGCACTAATCGCTGCACCGCATGGCGGGGGGTCAAACCCTAACTTGCTCGGCCGCGACACGGCTTGAGTGTCCGCTCTCTACGTAAGTATGTTTCTCTATGGTATTGCAGTATGCTGAAAAGCATTGCTGGGACCGACTGCCTTATTCCCACTCTCTAGCAAGAAAACGCAGGAGGGCGCTGAGGCGATGGTGCATAAGCGTTCGCAGGCCTAAATATAGGAAAAACAAAGCAAACACGAAAACAATTATCCAAGAAATTAAGAATATTACAGATTATAATGCAAAACTGACAAAAATTGTAATGCGAATAAAGTAGTACGAAGAATAGAAGTAAAGATGGAGCCATCGAAAATGTTAAGAAACAATGAGCTGAAAAGTGGACCAGGACACACAATGCTTTCCCTTTCTACACGTAAGAAGACGGCACCACAACTGTTTTCCATGTTTTTTAACCCGCCGCGGTGGCGCTGTGATTAGGCGGCTGAACTTCTGTTCCCTAGAGAAGTGGGATCGAATCGCGGCTGCAGCAGCCGCGATTCGATCTAGCGGCCGCCGCAGCCTCGCTTTCCTTGCTACATTATTAATAGACATCCTAAACCCAGAATTGGTCAGGCAACATTGCAAGTGTACGCATCCTATTTCTTCTCTAACTGTTAGCAACCGGGTTGTGACTGACAGCAAACACTGGGTCTTTTTTTATTTCTGAATTAGACAGATAAATACCGGTAATGAAAGACGGATGCTCTCGGATGGATTGTTTTAAACGTTTGTAGCAAGGATATCAATTTCACCCCGCCGCGGAAGCCAATAATTGCCGCGAGATCTAATCATTGAAAGCGCGGCTTGAATAAGGGCCACCATAGCCTTGCTGCTTTAAAGGCAACAATTTCGTGAGCACTGAAAAATCGACTGTGCAGAAATGCATAAGCAATAGCGCTGCTGTGTCACATGGTACATCGCGAGCCCCTCGTCGAACACAAAGTTTCGTTGAACAAATCAAAGTTTACCGGTGTTCTATAACTGGTTTAGAGGACGAAACCCCGCACCATCTGTCCCTCGCAGAATCTTGCTTACACATCGTGCGGACAAAGCTCACGGATGCTAAATTTTCATGATGATGTAGGGTCTTTAAGCGCAAAAATAAGGATAAAAGATGCGACACAGACACACACAGGCGCTGTGCGTGTGCGTGTGTGCGTCCGTGCGTGCGTGCGTGGGTGCGTGCGTGCGTGTGTGTGTGTGTGTGTGTGTGTGTGTGTGTGTGTGTGTGTGTGTGTGTGTGTGTGTGTGTGTGTGTGTGTGTGTGTGTGTGTGTGTGTGTGTGTGTGTGTGTGTGTGTGTGTGTGTGTGTGTGTGTGTGTGTGTGTGTGTGTGTGTGTGTGTGTGTGTGTGTGTGTGTGTGTGTGTGTGTGTGTCGCCCTTCTTCTCCTTGTCTTTGCTGTTAAAAATCCTGCAAGATGAACTGCCAACTAGCCCAAGAGGAGGTTGTAATGAAACTTTAATAATGAGCCTTTAGAGACTTTCGGCTTAGAATGCGAGGCGTATCTTTGTCAGAGCATCTAGAAAGTTGCCTCCAGTTGTCAAATACATTTTAGCGCGTCGTAAAGACATGGCCTTAATGTTTTTGTCGAGATTGTTTATTGGAATGATCACAAAGTAGTTTTATTTTACCTCGAGTTGACTATCTTTATGCATCCAACACTGTGCTGATAATAACTGAACATTTATAGAGGCGAGTTGCTTTTTCTGAAATCCCAACAAGTTTTCAAAGACGTTGTCAGTGAAATTAGTGCGTTAGTGCCTCACCGTGCGCCAGCCTCGGCTCATTAGCTCTCCCAAGCAAACGCGCAAGGCTATGGCGCAGCCGACCACATAGGCGTACATGTAATCGTAAAATGGCATGTCGTAAGTAATAAGACCCTTGTCCGGAGGAAACATGTTAAGCCTTGCAGCTTTTGCTGCTGTGATGCCGTGATGCCGTGCTCTTCCAGGGCCAAAATCAGCCGGCGGTGTTGTTGCCTGCGAGAAAATGTATTGAATTAAGCACTCAAATATCTGGCTCTGTTTTGACAGCAACACTTCAAGTTTAGGTTAAAAGAAAATCCACCCTCTCCTTCAGGTTAAGCATGCAGGCTTCGAGCACTTAACGGCTCGCTTGATCCTTGCATGTCAGGTGTGAAGCTATATCGTCATCATGATCACAATCATCATGTCCACTGTAGGGTAAATACTCCTGCCACTCTCCCTATTACGCCGGCCCTGCGAAGCAGGTGCATACACACAATTCCCGGAAATGTACTAACGTACATCCCATATCTAACTTTCTTCTCTTTCCTGCTACACTTGCTTCACAATGAATGCTAGTCTGCTAGCTTTAAAAAATGGGATTATTTTGCCGACGCAGTACAACTCTTGCCCATGCCCACTTCTTGATTTTGACTGGAGTATTATTAGGTTGCGTTTCCTTCTTCACCCTCTACGCACGATTACTACCTCCTATCATAGCAACCATTTTGCTTTTCTCTGTGTTGTTCTAAGTTTGAGAAACAACCCTTTTTTAGAATCCCGCTGCACTGGTCAGTTTCCACTCATATAGTTTCGTCAAGAGGTACGGTGGCGAGCTGCTATACATGACCATGGTGTGCTTTCGAAATTCCCTTCAACCAACTTTAGTTCTTGTAAAATCTATTTTGGTAATCATAATCTGCCCATGTTATCTACCCAAAGTAGTGTCATTATGTTACTGCCTCTAATACCTCGCTACCTATAGAAAAGCGCTGTTCCTCGAGACAGTGAATGAGTATTTTAGTATTTTTCTATATTATTTCTTCTGGCTATCGTTCTTTACTGCCGGTCTAGTTCATTATTTTGTCATTTTAATTCGTTTGCTCAATCATAAAGAATAGAAAGTTTGTCAATTATTTGCCGATTGGGGAGGTATGCTAAGTCCATCATTATTTATGACTATTTTCAATACCCATATGTTGAACATTTATCTAAGCAAGTGATGAGAATTACTGTAGTATGTTTATTACTATAGTATTGTTATGTAAGTACTATAGAATGTAAAGTTCTAGTGTACGGCAATTTTATTACATTTTACTACATAAAAGCTTGCGAATGTATGTACCAAAATAAGAAAAGCTCCTGGTATTTCAGTGTATTTGCACCTTATTTCTGGTTCGGAGGGAATGCCAAGCGAATAAAAAGCTCGAAAAGTAATCAGAAGCACTCAAAAAAGGCGGAAGCCTTTCAAGGACATAGAATTGACATTTTCACGGTGGCCGAGTGGAATATTTAGTTTTAATCAATTAGAGAACGATTACGTTTTTAAACAACACATGAATATAGAGAATGAAACGTGCCTGTCTGCACTTTACTCTTTGCTCAAGGAATGAAATGTTGAGCAATTTTAAAAAACCCTTTTAATGTTTCCACATTGTGATGCGTGAGTAAATTCAGTCGGGATGTTTTGCAGTGCAAAATTCAACATTCAAAACCTTAGCATGTCATCTTTTTTGGCTTTGACATTAATTTCGCATCATGCGCAAGAAGTCATCCCAATCAGCATGGTTTCTGGCTCATGGTAGTATTGCTCTTGGAATGGCCATAATGACTCCTTCTTTTCTTTATGTCATTCATAACAGCTAAATATGAACACAAAATACGTCCAGAATACTTCAAATAATAGTTACAGTTGTTTTTCTTTTCTCGTGTTAGTGCAATATAAGTTCTGACATATACAGAGAACTTGCGCACTTTCCGCACAAAAAGAGCTAAAGCTCTTGTCAACAACTGGGATAGCATTAAACCTTCTGCCTCGTATATCAACAAATATACTAATGAGAGAGAAGCCGCCTTAACACAAGTATTAATGCTTGAAAATTTAATGCTAGCACTGGCATTATCCAGTGAGGGGGAAAATCATTTCAGCTTGTTGTTTCCCGAACATGCAATATTGCATTTCCGCATAGATTATAACTTGTTATAAATATTGTGAAAGAAGGCCAGGTCGAGACGCCAAAGTCGCGACGGCAAGGCAAGATACGCCGTGTCAGCGTTTTAATCTGATGGAGAACCCAGGTGCGTGCTGGAGCCGGCGCCACGGGACGATGACGATGGTGTATGTACAAAAGAAAGAAGATTATGGTATGTACAAACGAAAGAAGATCAGTGGAAGGCTCACACAATCTTCCCGGGGGGCCGGAAGCGGCCAGCCTGGCCGCTCCTTACCAACTGATGCACCGCGACGCACAAACGGCTTCAAGCGAGAGACATGAGCAATTTCAGTTCCACGATGGCGTCGATCGGCCGGGTGATCAACAGGTGTGATTTGGTAGTTCACAGGGACAGTGATGTTAATTTCGTTGTTCAGCAGGTACAGAAGCAGACGACGAGAACAGTAGACGATGATCTGATGATGGTCAGGAGGAGATATATATTTACAGATGAAAAATATTATACATTGGCAAACTGTAAATTACAGTAAAAAGTCACACAGGCAACTGTAACTTAAAACAAAACAGACTCGCACACAGAGAAGTCCCTCTACAAGCCCTTACTTTTCTACCGAGCATTTCGGTTAAAGCCTAGGGACTGTAAATACGTGCTGAGCACGGAGCCTCAAACTTGACTGACAAACATGGTCCGAGGACCGCTTTTTGATGACAAACATCAGCAAAGGCCCGAGGGCGGTCACCTTCGGTGATCCGCCCCGAAAATAAAGCAGCCAATCAAATTATTGAAAAACACGCCACAACCCCCGTGGGTTGGGAATAATCTCGGACCCAGGTCCTTAATTACTTCAAATAAAAATACAACATTCAAAACACACACTCTTTCCACTCGCCGGTCCCCAAACCCTCTCACACGTCGCCTGTCTTTGCCTCCCCTCCTCAGCGTGTTTGCGACGCGACCTTGCAGCTGGTGCCTTTGTGAAAGAAACGCCGCGGGGGATCTCGAGACGAGGTCACTCAGCCGTCCCGTTCGAGGAAAAGGGGGCGAGGGGCACTGTCCCAGAGCAGTGTACAGTCGCCGTCGCTCGGAATGTCTCGGGCACAGCGGGAGAACGCCGGGCTGATTGCCTACTTGGGGGGGGGGGGGGGGGGGGGCAAAGGTCGCGCCTATTGCCGCCCTCTGCTGGCCGTAAGGTGGTTCGCAGAAGCGTGCCACTGTTGATCCCGGCAGCGTTCGCGTCTTGGCGACGCCTCGGGGCGAAAGGACGAAACAAACCAGGCCTCCCGCGCGCCCCGCGAGCCCGCGCCCAAGAAAAGGGGAGAAAAAGAAAAAAAAAAACAGCGCTCGCTCCTTGGCCTCGGCGCGTGGGGGGATCGACCGCCAGCGCGACTCCACGTGCGAGTCGCGTTTCACTGCGGCCTTACAGGGACGTTTGGTTGATAGCATTGTAGGGACCAAGATAGCGGCGCTGAAATGTATCACTAAGGCCTGGGGTGCGCAGTGGTGTGTAAAGCTGGACTTCGTTACCAGGACGAAAAGAGACCGCACGATGCGTAGAATCGTAGCGACTCTTGCGGTCTTTCTGGCACGCTTCTGTGTTGAGGCGGGCAATATGACGGCATCTGGTCACACGGGATAAGAACTGGGCTGGTACTGATGAGGCGTAGTCGGGCGTAGAGAAGAAGGAAGTGTCGAGCATTGTAGTGGGAGGACGGCCAAAAAGAGGAAAAATAGAAAGTAACCAGTAGTCTGCTGTACTGCTGTATTATAGGCGAATGTGACGAATGGTAGAATAGTGTCCCAATTTAGATGATCCGGTGTGATGTACATGGATATCATATCGAATAGAGTGCGATGAACTCGCTCAGTCAGACCGTTACTCCGGGGATGGTAGCTTGAGGTGGTCTTGTGAAGGGTGGATGACGCATGAAGAACTTCAACAACGACTGTCGATAAGAAGGCCTTCCCGCGGTCACTTAGAAGCACCCGAAGAGTGCCATGACGCAGGACAATTCATCACAAAAAAAAACATTAGCTACCTCTTCAGCGGAACCAGTCGGTACAGGGGCTGTCTCAGCGTAGCGTGTAAGGTGGTCGAAAGCTGTTATAATCCAATGGTTATCCCCATCGGAGAGAGGTCAGTTCAGTTCAGGCGTTCAGTCGTGTCCGACTCTTCGTGACCCTATGGACCATGTCACGCCACGCTTTCCGGTCTCTCACTATCTTCCTAACATCACATAACTTCATCTGCAGTGCCTCGAGGATGCCATCTAACCATCGCGTTCGCTGCCTACCCCTTCTCCGGCAACCCTCAACCTTTCCCAACATCAAATCTTTCTCCAGCGACTCCTCTCTTCTCATCAGATGACCAAAGTAGCTGAGCTTTAACTTTAAAATTTGACCCTCCAATGAGCAGTCAGGGTTTATGGTCGACAATATCGACTGATTTGATCTTCTGGCAGTCCAAGGAACTCTCAAGAGTCTTCGCCAGCACCACAATTCAAACGCGTGAATTCTCCGGCGGTCAGCCTTTTTCACAGTCCAACTCTCGCATCCATACATCACAACTGGAAAGACCATAGCACGAGTTATACGGATC
This sequence comes from Amblyomma maculatum, assembly GCF_055883805.1. Taxonomy (NCBI): domain Eukaryota; kingdom Metazoa; phylum Arthropoda; class Arachnida; order Ixodida; family Ixodidae; genus Amblyomma; species Amblyomma maculatum. The sequence continues at coordinate 1,794,466 of NW_028146748.1, forward strand.
TTGGTTGGCAGACTAATGTCTCTGCTCTTTACTAGGCGGTCAAGGCTAACCATTGCTCTCTTTCTAAGAAGCAGGCGTCTCCTAATTTCATGCTGCAGTTTCCTTCCGAGGTAATCTTCGAGCCCAAGAAGAGAAAATCTGTCACAGCTTCCACTTCTTGTCCCTTGATGCTCCAGGACTTGATAGGGCAAGACGCCATGATCTTTGTCTTTTTAATGTTCAGTTTAAGCCCAAACTTGTCACTCTCTTCTTGTACGCGCATCAGAAGTCTCTTGAGTTCCACTTCACTTTCTGCCATTAAAGTGGTATCGGAGAGAGGTAGGGGACCATATAAGCCGATGCCAACTACGTCGAATGGCGTGGCGGGACATAGAGGGTGCTGTAGGAGGCCAGCAGGTGAAGAAGTCGGCCGCTTGCGACGTTGGCACAGATGGCAGGAAGCGACGAGTTAGCTACAGTAGAAGATAGGCCAGGACAAAAGAATCGTCTTTTCAGGAGGTCTTATGTTTTGTCCAAACCAAGGTGACCTGCAGTAGCGTCCTCGTGGAAAGCCGCCAGTATACGTGGGCGAAGCACACGCGGCACGACTGGGAGCCAACGAGTTCCATCAGGGCAATACACGCAGCGACGTAGTATGCCATCTTCGAGCTTGAAATTGCGAAGCTGTCGGCGAAGCCTAGCATTGGGCGGGTTTGAAGCTCCTATAGGTGGTCTATGATTGGCCAGCAGTAGGCATCAGCTAATTGCTGCGAGCGGAGTGCGTGTTTGTGGTCAGAGTCGCCGAAAGAAACTGTTGTGATATGCGTCGGGGGAAGAGATGGTCGGCTGTGGTCAGAGGTGGAAATGCGTTGCGAAGAAAAACAGCAGGCTGATTCCGTAAGTGGACACCGAGAAAGAGCGTCGCGTCTTGGTGTTGGTGACCCGATTTAAAAAACGACGTCGAAATTGTATTCTTGCAGGCGTAGAATCCAACGGCCAAGTCGGCCTGTCAAATTTTTCAGTGAAGACAACCAGCAAAAAGCATGGTGATCGATCACAACTGTGAAGTGCCGACCATAGAGGTAAGGGCGAAACTTTTTAACAGCCCAGACGACGGCAAGAGATTCCTGCTCGGTAATGGTGTAATTGTTCTCAGCTGGACTCAAGGTCCGTCTGGCGAAGGCAATGACTTTCTCTCCCGAAGTTGCATCGCGCTAAAGAAGGACAGCGCTAAGACCGTGACCACTGGTATCAGTGTGCAGGATGGTAGGAGCCCTGTCGCTGAAGTGGCCAAGAACGGGATCTGATGTGAGGGCGTGCTCTAGATCGGTAAAAGGAGTGTTGCACTGTTCAGTCCACACGAAATAGCAGCGCGCTTTAAGTAGTTCTTTCAGTGGCGCAGCAATAATTGCAAAAGGCCATATAAATCGCCGGAAATATGTCGCCAGGCCGAGGAAATTGCGCAAATCTGCAGTTCGTTGCGGACGAGGAAAGTTCAAGACCGCGATGATTTTATCAGGGTCTGGACAAATGCCGTCATGGCTAACCAGATGTCCCAATATTTTAATTTCCTTCTGTGCAAAGTGGCACATCTTGGTGTTGAGCTGAAGGCCCGCTGAAGAAAGATACGTCAGGACTTCATTCAGGCGGTTGAGAAGGTCGTTAAACGTTGCCGAAAAGATAACAATGTCGTCCAAGTAACATAAACAGGTTCTCCATTTTAGGCCACGAAGTACTGTATCGATCATTCATTCAAAATGTCGCTGGTGCGTTACACAGGCCGAAGGGCATAACATCAAACTCGTAAAGTCCATCGGTAGTACACACTAAACAATTTCTCACCCCTAAGGGTGGAAACTGGCTTGTCCCCAGACGCTCACCCTTTCTTGCCTAAAGGGTGCAACCAATAGGATGCAAAGAATAGGGTGCAGATACCGCACCCTTAAAGAAGGGTGCCCAGCTTAAAATTTTATGGGGTGCAATGGTTGCACCTTTGTCTAAGGGTGCAGTTTTTCCTTCGCACCCTAACCAAATGGGTGCTAAAAGGGTGCTCCACATAGATTCAATCTGAAGTAGAAGCCTGGGTTGATGCGTGGCGGGAAATGTGTACACAAATATAGAATTCTGTATGGCCATATTCTTAGTTTGCATTGTTTTTGCCCTAAACTTATTGGTAAAAACACAAAAACTGCTCGTCTATGCTGACTGGCAACCGAACACACATCTCTGCAATGCTTTATCCAGTGCAGGAGAAAGTGAAAATGACATTTCGGACAGGTCAGGGATGCATTAAAGCTTTGAATATCAGTTTTCATGCACCCGTGATCTGTCCGAAGTGTCATTTTCACTTTTCCCTGCACTGGTTAAAGCATTGCAGAGAAGTCTGCTCGGTTGCTAGTCAGCATTGACGAGGAGTTCCTGTGCTTCTATCAATAAGTTGAGGGCAAAAACAATGCAACTAAAAATATGTGGCCACAGAATTCAATATTTGTGCATGCATTTCTTGCCACACAATCCCAGGCTTCTGCTTCAGGGCGAGTCTATGAAGAGCATCCTATAAGCATCTAACAAATACTTTCCATGTTTAGGTATATGTAATTTCAATGAGGCACAATGACGTGTATACAGCTCAATTTGAAGGTCTATCTGTGCATGTCATGGAGATGCTTGGCAACTGTTCAGACAACCATGCTGAGCAAAAACATACCAAAAATAGGGCATGGCGATTCCTGAAACAGTAATGGGAAAAAGTGTGTGCAGCAAAGTTACTCAGAGGCAGCTTTACAATCATATACAAGTGACACCTACAGTTTTGGTAGCAAAGTTTATTCACCTATCAGCAAGTTATCTGGCTGGTTTATAGGGTTGGACAACTCAAAATTACTTAGGCTGGAGGAATGTCTACAATTTATTACAGTGCATATCACAATGTTATGACATGACAGAGTAAAAATATTGCATCACTCATTTAGTGAATGGCACCCTCTCCTACAGGAATGGCTAAGAAATGTGTAGATATACAAAAAAGGCAAGTATATTTATGACAAGACAGCAGAACATGCAACTCCCTGCACATGAAAATTAAGATACTTTAGGTGACTGTTCAAGAACTTCGTAGCCACCACTCTAGGTACACAAAATGCATAATAAAGAAGAGGCGCTCTAGAACATGTGTAAAATAGCTTGCAGTCATACTGGATGTTGGCGGACAAAACAGCTGCCAGTCACTCCAGCCCACTTGTCGCAGAGAACAGCTTTTCACGGTCCACCTTGATGCACAGCAGGTCGACATCTTCAATATTTTCCCCAGAGTATATGCTGACAGGAGTAGCTGGAACACGAGTCCTGCAGTGGCAATAAAATATTGCATTGGGTGCCGATTGCTGAAGAGGTATTCCTTCAACGAAAGGTAAAAGTGCCCCGGAAGACACACTCGAGTGAAGACGACACAGAACACACACTGTCCTGTGTGTCCGCGTGTCCTGTGTTGTCTTCGCTCGGGTGTGTGTCTTCCTGTGCGCTTTTACCTTTCGTCAAGTTGCAATGCACCATCTAACCTATCTTCAAGGTTTGTTAAAGTATTCCTTCAAACCCACTTTCTTTGATAGCTACTTAAATGCTACAAATTATCTCACTATAATACAAAGAACGCTAACAATAACAATACAAATGGCTTCTTTGATATTTATGCACACAAAAGTTGCTTAAGCCAAATGTAAATTTTTGGGCAAAAGCCAGCAAACCTACAATGTCTAAACTGGCAGCTTTCGTATTTTTGTAATTATTCCAAACTTACTCACGTCAATATGTTTGTAATTTAAATTAAACACTGATGAAAAGTAACATGACACAATTTCCTTGCCAACTGTAATCTGCAAGTTATTTAGAGATGTCATTAAAAATGCATTATGAAACAGAAAAAAAGTTGCATTAGTGCAGGTGGAATGCTGACAATAAGTATGTGGGTGAAGACTGCATATTTTAAAACTTAGCCTTTTGTTGAAAGCAGCATTTCAGTTGTTTTTTTTTTCATGTTGTATGATTGGGAAACCGCTCTACCTGCAGATACAGTGTGCCACCCGCTCTTGCTTACAGTTCTAGGGCTCTTTGATGCTTCTGTTGCTCTTTACCATCATAGCTCTAAAGGAATTATTTTCTTCTGCACAATACAATTTGACATGCTGTATGGTAAAGCTTATAACAAATCCTGAAGACAGTAAGTTACAGAATCAAAATGACGTTCAGCAGCTATCCAATAATATGTTTTTAGGCTTTTAGATCACCTTTTATTTATGGTCTTACTTGGCATGTAGATTAACAGGACTACTGTTAGTCTTGCAGATTATAGACTCCCTTTTGGGCAGTAGAGGCTCATAGAACTGTGGCCATTACCTGCACATATACATACTACTTGTTGTAAGATGATCCAGGGTAGAACAAGAGCAAGGTGGCTACATAGCATGAAAGAGAATTGAAGGGTAGCAGAAAAGCTTCAGTTTACAAGCCAAGTCAAAAGTTTGAAAAGGCACTTGTCTATCTGGACATCATGAGCATCACTGGCAGGGAAGAACCTTTTACTTCCCAAGAAGAAAACTGAGAAAGGGAGGAAGGGGAGGGAAAGAGGGGCAGAGCAAGAAGCGAAATTATGTTTGCCTGGGTATTAACTTCTATGATTTTGGTCTGGGTGGTCTAGCACCAGAAAAACAAAATAAAAAGATGGCAGTAGCAGGCAAAACTACAGTATGGGGTAGATAAGTCAGCATCTAAAGCAGGTTCAATGCTGGCGCATGTTGTTTTGAAAGGAACAGGCAATACAGATGCAGTTAAATAGTTGTTAAGAGCTATTTGGAATTGGTTAAGTACTAGCATAGGCTAAGAATGCCATGCAAAACATAAATGAAATGCTGTGGAGAAAGGGCAACTGAAAAAATTAATTTGAGTAAACTATACCTGCCAAAAAAAGGCATTACCAGATGAAAAAGATTCAAGGGGTAACCAATGTCACCAGTGATAAAGAGGAAATGTTTACTAAACACGTTGAGCCTATGCTAGTGGAGGTACACTTGCTATAAATAAATTGCCCCATTCATAGTGCATGTGACTGCCTTGCAAACTACTTATGGTGCAGGGGGATTGTATTTAAGGGATTAAAATGTTCCTTTTGAGATATTTATTTTGCACTGCTCTAAATTCATGGATTAGAAATGGCTCCCTATAGTTGGTTTTTGTAGAATTAAAGCTGACTTGAGATAAATACCCTAATTTAATCAAAATTATGACTAATTTCACTTAAAGGCTGAAGACTGCAATCAGGAATGTTTTGCTTGTGCCTGCCCGATGACTATTTAATGTTATGCTCATTCATTGCCCTGTCTCTAATTTTTGTTTATAGCAGGAGCATTCTAGCCAGTAGGTAATGAATACTTTTTCTAATGCATGACTCCCCGTGTTTACCCAACGTTCTGCCTTTTTATATTTTTGCTTCCTGATAACGTTTGATAATTTTTCACTAGTCACATGCGACATATAATTCTTTCTTTATCACTACACTCCTGAACATCTAACGCTGGCATATAATTTGCCACCCCCAGAATGTTTTTCAAAAGTACTCTGCTACTGCTGCTGTAGCCCAGCTCAGAGGAAGCTATTTAAACAATAACATTCTGTTAACCCTTAGCTCTATTCACCTTCCGTCCTCTGCTTTCTTTTTGTGAAACAAAAGCATATGCAAGCTCCACAACCGATGACCACACTGCCAAGATGAGGACAAGTACTTTTTTTTAAATGCTGGCTACTGGACTGAGGCTCACCCTCAACCCTTTCTTAGTATTCCTGAAAACAATGTGTACAGATACAGCAAATAGAAAGGAGAATCATTATTTTATCTTCTTTTAAGGTCCTCTAGTTGAGTAGTAATAAAAAAGAAAAAGAGAGGTAACTTTGAAGAGTGGCAGTAGTCTTAGAGTTTAGATACTGCAGGACACTGCAGTGTTGCCACTAAAACTCTTTCTGCACATTACCCTGGCCAAGTTCACTATTTCTCAAAAAATTGGAAGTTCTAGACTTGTTTGTTCTTTCTCCATATCAGCTTGCATTCGGCAAATATTTGAAATTACCAAAAAACAGACAACTGTGACTTGAATTTAAAAAACTACAGCATCTTATTTTTCTTTAAACTGACATAAAAACAATCCTAAGTACTTTAAAAATATCAAGTACAAAAATGTGGTCTTCTATGTAAGCTAAAGATATAAAAATAAATATAAAACTGAATGCATATTGTCTCTGTAGATGTGCTTATGGCTTGTTCTTAAGAAGTAGGAGTCAAAAGTTCAATTTATTATTTGCTGAATTTAGTTACATTTTATCTTATGCAATATCCAAAGCCTTCTCAATGCTTATAAAGTCCCTTTCTGCTTGTTGGCAGTGTTGATGATTGCTTGAAGTGGATTAAATTCGCTATTGCTTAAAATTTCATGGGAGAACGCCAGGACTGTTTAACTTGTTTCTATATGGTATTTTTTTTTTCAAGGTGCTCCCAATTTTGCGTAAAATTAAGGAAATAAGCAAAAAATCTGAATAATAAACAGAAAACGATTTTAACGCTAACGACATAGCACATCATGCCCGTATTTAGGTTTGAAAATGGACTTTTTTGTAGCACGCTGTTTTTGGAGTAATTGTTGACGTCTTTAACTAAGTCAAGTGCTACAGAAAAGCAGGTTTTTAATCATTCTCATAGAGGTAAAGGCTGCATAGATTCAGTGGGTAAAAAGGGATGGATGACAAAATTTCTGTACGCTAGCAGCAGGTCTCCAAAGTTGCAACTTTCTGAAAGGGCAAAAATGGCATTTTCCACCTGTTTTCCACAGGTATTCAATTTGCCCAGCCTTTTTTAGTGCGCCAGCACAAAATGGCCAATAGCCAAATGTATCTTCAATAGAGCAGGAAATAAGAGTGAGTTAAGTGAAGATTTTGTATTCTGTAAGTTCCAACTACAATAAAACTTTTCAGATAAATTGCACGGAATGCAGGCAGGCTGCTATGTGTGGTCTATGGTTTAGTTCCACGTCTCCTGATAGGCCATGTAGGTGTATGAATTACGCTAATCAGCAACAAATGTCAATGGTAAAGAAGGTGATACATCAAAATTAAGAATTGTTTACCAGTCTCGTAACTAACCTGAGTTGAAAACGTGACTGCATGACTCCATTCTCTCTAGTTGCACATCCCAAGCAGTTGCAGGCGGGTGATGGCTTGCGTAAATATGCCAGAGCTCAGAGGGTGTGCAGCAGGGCAGTCGACAGGCAAGAAATGGTCTGAAGCTGGATCCACAGAATGCACTGCAGCTTGAGCCACCTCGTCCTTGTCAGTGATGAGTGGTGACATAGAAGAGGGCTCCAAAGTAGCTGCAGGTAAAGTAGACAAGCCTGTATTGCAAAAGACTGATCAGAAGTAATAATAGCATTGGCATGCCCTAAATTGCAATCAGATTTGGCGAAAAAGTACTCTGAAACATGTAAAAGTAAGTTACATATTCAGTTAACCACTCACAAAAATATACTCCACAGCGTGCAGAGAGAAACTGGAGCACATTATGCAAATGTTGATGCCCCATTCTGCAGAATATTCCTCCCTTTGCTGAAATATTACAAGCGATAGCTTTTTGATTCCCAGAAAAAAAAAAATCAGAAATAGTATTTGCCACAAATTCTGCTAACCTTTAGCAGGCGCTTTGAAGCTACATGAGTGCCAGTACAACACAAGCATTGCCAGAGTTCTAACACATGCAGATCTTTGTATACTGGACCACAGAAGGAATGAAAAAAAGAAAAAGCCTATTCAAGCCTATTATTTGGTGTTTAAAAAAGTTGTTTTTTAATATCTTGGCAGAAACTGTGGAAGGAAACCAATTGATGAGATGTCATCCATTAAGTTCAAAAAACAATAATGACAGCGTAAAATTCAATTGTGAATATGAAAGCTTACATTCGGTACAAAAAAAAAATGGAGATGTGAATATCGAACAGTATGAATGGGATCTAAAGAAAATCTAGCAAAGGCCACTTATCAATGGGGCTTGGTATACTTCCTTTAAGAATACGGTGCGTACTTATTTTTATAAAAAAATCGTTCTTTATTGCAAGACATACTGTCACACGAAAGAAACAAAACAGAATGCGAGCCATAAAACCAAGGAGGTTAAGTTTTCAAAATTTACGGACTAAACAAAAATGAAAAAATCTAGAGAATATGCATTCATTTTTTTCTGCTTCTAGAGCGGTTTGTCAATTTTAATCTCAATTTGCTCGCAAGACTCATAAAGCGATGTTTTACTTACTACGAAATCCATAGCTTGTGTCGTGCAAGAACAGCTCCAGGAAGAGGCCAATTTGAAGCCATGACTGCGATCGATCGGCCTGTGCCCAAAGAAAGCACAGTACGAAAACAAAACAAAAAGAAAATGCTGATTCAAAACCAAACGCAGAAACTGGAAACAAAGAAACTAGCTGGCCTACATTATGGCTCTTGTAACAGGCAAATAGAACTGCTCCAAATAGTAGATTTAAGGAAAAGAGAGCAAAGAAAGTGAACATTTGGTCAGAACAAAAAACATAGCAACACTGTAACAGCAACTTACTGCACGCTTTCTGGCCTGGAATCCAAGCTGTTAGCTTCTACTTGAATGGAGAAGCATCACCTGCAAATATCCATTCATTGTAATGCCCACTACCGACAACACAAAATATAAAGGACTGTAGGAAGCAAGTGTAAAAACCATAAGAAAAGCATCACAACCCAAAAGCAAGACTTTATACTCCAGGCAAGTGGATACAAGACCCTCACGATAAAAACAGCTTATGATGCGATTTTGGAATTGGTTTATTGATTCCTCGTACAAGCGAGAGGAGGCAGGGACTAAAGGCTATGTGAAAGCCTGACAGAGGTCCCTGCCTCCCCCCCCCCCCCCGAAATTAAATATGTAAATCCTGATGGGGAAAAATAACATTGGTTGGGCATAGTAGCCACTCAAAATGGTGCTTTGTAAATTATGCGGTTTAACGTCCCGCAGAGGCAAATGGGATATGACCATACAGGATGGCTAAAGAATATTTTTAGACCTCAGTAAATTCGCTACGCGCACTCACAAGGCACCATACCCCCCATGCGCTTCTCCATTTCACCTCTATCTAACATGCTACCTAGGGATGATCAGCGGAGAGGAAAAGCCGCGATAACGGATGGGAAAGTGGTTTGAGTTCCTACGTTCGCAAAGTGCTAGCGTTATCTCGAAAGTCAGCTAAACATTTTATGTACAAACATACTGTGTTTCCTTTACTTTGCCCCATAACGTGAACTAGCACGAATAGAAACGAGTTTCGAGGCCGAGAGACTGACAAATCAGTGCTCATCACCCAACTTCCAAGAAAATTTCGTTTCGTGAACCTCCTGCGCGTAAAGCAAGGAAGCCCAGTACGCTTATATTTTTTTATATGTATTTTTTTTTTGTAAGGAAGGAGTCCCATTTTCTTGCGGCAAATCTGCGAACATAACCGCCGCGACATCCAACTTCATGAGCGATAACATTTTTGCAGTCAGCTGAAATCGAGCGCGTTCCGTTCCCGCCCGTTCTGTCACGTTCCAAAACAAACGACAAACAGTGCAGCAATGCGGTAGGCCATTGTTACTGTTCCCGCACTGCCCGCCTCGGAATGTGATTGAATATGCTTACCTTTACAGACGAATGCATGAGCCATGCACAAAGCTGTTCGCCTTCGCACCACCGATGCCGAACTAACAAGTGTGAGTTCAGTTGGTCACGCAGAAAACCATTTCCACGCCTTCTTCCTTCGAACCTCTCAAACGTGACACGGTGAACCAAAAAATACGCTTGAGCAAAACAAAAAGCACGAACACTGAAAACTAACCGGCACGACAAATGCCCGTTTGCCCGAAACATCACCTACCGACGGCACTTCACAGGCGTACACACTTCTGCAACAATTATGCACGCGAAACGCAGCACATTTCACGACGGTTCGCAATCGATGCTGCAGATTAACGGTCGTCGAAACGTGGTCACACCAGCAGCGTGCAAGCGGCCATGTTGGCGAGAGGAAGGTAACCTGGGTAACTACCGGCGGCCGCCTGGTGGTGAAATGGTAAAAGCATAGTTCGTTTCTGTTTCAGTTTCGTTACAAAAAATGAAACTTGAGTGTGTTCTGTTTTTTAGTTTTATTTCTAGTGCCGTATTTTGGCATAAAGGGATAATAACGGCAGCAGAAATCAGTGCAATACCCAGGAAATTGTCAGTTGGGGGCAATGTGAAATAACGACCTGCTGCTTTCTTTGCAGTGAGTTTGAAAAGTGCACGTGCCAGTTCAGATGACATCATTAATACGATTATCTTTTTCCGGTGATGGATTAGCGAAGCCGAACAAAGTGCACATGAAATTTTGTTGTAGAAAATCAGTAGTTTTGAAAAAGAGGCAACTGTCTGAAATATATAATCGGCAGCACAGTAAATGAAGCAGCAGAATTGGAACCCGAGTAGGAAGTCCGTTGTCTAGGTATTGTGCGCAGCAGTGTCTCGCTATGCGTGCAGGTAATACGGTGCTGAACAAAGCTGCCTGGTAGATGTGCCGACAAAGATTAGAAGACGAAGATGACTCTCTCTTTCTTTTTATAATCAGTACAATTTTTCATGCACTATCTAAACCAGTACTGATTGTATTTTGCTGATGCAAAGGTCATGTGAATGATATGTGCATGCTAACTGCAATGCATCTTAAAAAAAATTGAACTAATCAACTTTCCTAACTGATTAAATATCTATACAAACGTTCAATATTTTCTGTGGTTACCGTCGCTCAATTCCACTTTATTTTTTCGTAATACATATTAAGAACGGCGCTTTGTGACGTGTACACCATTCGAATATATTATTATTTTTATTTTATTATTATTTATTGATACTGTCAGCCATAAGGCCGTTACAGGGTGAATACAAATACATGTAATTAATTGCAGCACGCATTTGTTGCCGCACCCTTTCAGCGCCGCCGTTTGCACCCTTTTGGTAAAGGGCCGTTCTGCACCCTTAACATAGGGCGCATCGGCCGAAATAAGGTGCAATTTTGTGGCGCACCCTTTTTCGCACCTTTAAAGGTGAGATACTGCCAAATAGGGTGTTTCAAGGGTGCGCTATTGGGTGCAAATACGCGGCGCACCCTTTTTTCCACCCTTAAGGGTGAGAAGTTGTTTAGTGTGTAGCGAAAGTGGTTTTTTCTTTGTCGCCCTCATGCATTGGTATTTGCCAGTAACCTGAGCGGAGGTCCAAGGTCGAGAAATATTCTGCGCCTTGGAGAGATTCAAGGGCGTCATCTATTCGCGGCATCAAGTAGACATCTTTACGGGTAATTTTGTCAGGTGCGCGATAATCAACACAAAATCGTACCGATCCGTCCTTTTTTTTAACTAATACTACTGGGAAGGACCATGGGCTTGTTGATGGACGAATAATATCGCGACGGAGCATGTCATTCACATTTTCTTCGATTACTTTTCGTACCGAGAGAAAAACCCGATAAGGTCGTCGATGTACGATTGAGTTACCTTCAGTAATGATGCGGTGGTGTGCAACACTAGTCCGTCCCAGTGGTGGGGAAGTGGCATCAAAAATGGCTTGATCGGCTTGAAGCAATTCCAGCAATTGAGGTCCGGACTGATTGTCTTCGACAGCATGGGAAGAGAGACGTACGATGAATCACGTTGCTGAGGTAGCGGGGCGGTGAGCACCATCGTGGACACAGGGTGAGCATCCACTATGCATGGCAGGGAAGTTCCTTTAGTCAGCACGAGAATTCACGGGACGTGTTCGTGGCAGCTACTATCGCTGAGCCGCTGCGCAATAATACAAGAATTTATGGTAAGGTGATTCCACGTGCAAGATAACTATGACATGGTGCGATGAGGACATCCCCGTCAGTGATGTGTTCAGAAACAACCGTAAGAAGTTTTTCGCACTGTGGAGGCAATACAGTATCAACTGCGGCAATGAGGGAATGACGTCCTTCAGAAACGTCAGATGAAAAATCACTGTCTGTGATACAAATGACACGGTCGCCACAAGAATTAACGCTGAAGCGGTCGACAAAAAATCCCATCCAAAAATTATCTGATGCGCACACGGTGAAAGCACTGCAAACTGCACATGGTGTCGGACGTCGTCTATAACAATTCGAACTGTACACTTTCCTCAAGTGTGTAGAGGGATGTCATTTGGTCCACGATGTTCAGGTCCATCATATGGTGTCGGTACTTTGCCCAAACGGCGGCATAAATCAGCGCGAATAACAGAAATTGCAGCCCCTGTGTCAATCAAAGCTTCGACCGGTAATCCTTGACCTAAAACGGAAATTATATTGTACGGGCGATGAGGTGGCCTTTTGGTAAGTTCGTAAAGTGCAGTTGCACCTCAGGAAACTGCAACGCTTAATTTTCCGAATGACGAACAGGAACAATTGTTGCTGGTCGAGGTGAAGAAGCAGAGCGGTGGTATGGGGAAAGGGACAGGCGTCGGGATACATGGGCCCCACTTGGTTCAGACGAGTGTACCGGCGGTGGGGAATATCGACGAGGTGGGCTGGAAATAGGTCGTCGCTGATAATATGAAGGTATCTCACTTTCGAAGGCGTTGTAACTACGCCGCTCGTTCTGAATGCGTCGACGACAGAAGCGGAATATATGTCCTCGGACTCCACAATAGTAGCACACTGGGCGAGAGGAGCGCCAAGGTGCGTAATAGGGTGACGTAGGATGAGCCGTCGTCGCGGCGTTGATGTGGTTGTAGGTCGGTGCTTGTCGTGAGGGGGGGGGACAAAAGAAGGAGGGGATGCAGCAACGTGAGCATAAGTCGGCGCTGGGTGAGGTGCAGGAGGGTCAGGAGCGACAGGATGGGTGATAGCTGACAACACTTTAATGATGGTGCGGAGGCTGGCATCATTAGAAGAAGAGTGATCACACCCGTGCCGGCAGAAAGGGCTGAGGGCTTGTAGCTCATCGCAGATTATCGCTCGATTTAGGGCTCGTAGATCGAGGTCAGTAGTGGGCGGACCAGTAGAAAAGCCGGGCTGCAATCGGGAGGCCTGCAGCTGTTCGAGGCGTTGACAGGTCGAAATAATAGAATCAGCACTTGATGGATTCTGGGCAAGTATGGTGTTGTAAGCCACAGAATTTATTCCTTTCATGACACTGTGTACGCGTTCACGTTCCGGCATGGTGGGACTAATGCGCCGGCAAAGTGCAAGTATGGCCTCTATGTAAGACGCATATGACTCATCGTGACCTTGAAGACGGGAAGCGAGCTTGTTCTTCGCGATCTCAGTCCGAACTGCCAGGTCGGCGCAGTATTAACGGAACTGCTGTTTGAAGGTGGGCCAGTTAGTGGTGTGGGGCTCGCGGCTGATAAACTGATTCCTGGCGACCTCAATAAGGTAGAAGGAAACGATGAGGAATTTTAAAACATCATCCCACCGGTTGTAGGCACTGCAGCGTTCTTATGTGCCAAGCCAGTCATCCACGTCTTCGTCGCGATGACCGGCGAACAGCGGCGGGTCGCGTTGTAGTGTGGGCACAGTGGGCACAGTGGGAGGCGGCGGTGTAGCTTAGGTAGAGGGTCCGGCCGGGTCGGGACTGCTCTCGGTTGGCATAGCGATGGTGGCTGTTCCCAAACGGCGACCGGAACGTAGCTCCAGCGAGAGGCAGAGCGCAAGGCAGCAAGGCAGCAAGGGGATTGAATTTCACCTCCACCACCTGTGAAAGAAGGCCAGGTCGAGACGCCAAAGTCGTGACGGCAAGGCAAGGTACGCCGTGTCAGCGCTTTAATCTGATGGAGAACCCAGGCGCGTGTTGGAGCCGGCGCCGCGGGACGATGACGATGGTATGTACAAAAGAAGAAGATTATGGTATGTACAAATGAAAGATGATCCGTGAAAGGCTCACAGTATGGATATAGGTGAGAGAACAGCAGCAATACCGTTTGAACATACCTGTGAAAAAAAAAAAAAAACATTATTCAACTACTCTAAGGAAGAAATGATTACGCACTCAATTTTATTTTTAAGTAGATATTCCAAACCAAGATTTTATCCAATACGTTTAGCCGTCATATTTAGTCAGCGTTTAGCTGTGAAGCAGTATGCAGTATTCGTTCAATATATATAAGTTATCTCATGGTTATAAACATTCTGGGACACAATGCACTACACAGATAGGTTGTTAAACCCTATTAATGCCGATCTGCATTGGCAATGCTGTCCAAGTGTAAACCAAGAGTATTTGTACTCCATTTTGCTATATAGGTTTTGCGCATCGGTAAAACTAGCATTTGCTCCAAACGTCTTTCCGTCCTAGTCACTTTCGGTATTGCGCTTGTCTTCTCTGCGCTGTGACGCAGTAGGTGTTCTTTCAATAACCGTCATATTTAGTCAGCGCTTAGCTGAGAAGCAAAGTGGGCGTGGGATAGCAGCGATGATGGTGCTAAAGCCTTTCTACGTGCTTAAGCAGTTACTCGTGATCTACTACAACTTCCCTGCTTTTTGCCTGGATTTGCCTGGAGGACAACCCTTGCTGTCAAATGCTGCCTGTCTCCACGGACTCTTCTCAGCCGGTTATTGTCCTGCCAATTTGAACTTCGCGCCGTTGGACGACAAAAACGCGCTGCCACCGCGTTACGACAAGCAAGACACACCGCCACCGTCATCAACTAGCGTGCAGTGTATAAATTGTCGACCGATGCATCCGCTCGTCAGTGGGCGTGGGACAGCAGCGATGATGGTGCTAAAGCCTTTCTACTTGCTTACGCAGGTCAGTTGCTCACTTTCACTATATTCTAAGCGTACTAGTAATCGCTGTTTACTGCTTGTCCCATGCCCACACACTTTGGGATGCACCGTTGCCGATTGTATTCATGTTGTGAAGTTGCTTTTGTTGTCAGGGGATGTGGAGTCGAACCCTGGTCCAAACAAGCAAGGCTTGAGTAACGAGGATATATTAGATGCAATTATTGACCTGAAAAAATCTATGGAATCGCGCCTTGGGGAAGTAATGTCCTCTTTGAGCGAGGTAAAGGCCAGCCAGAAACAGCTAGAGACCGGTCAAAAGCAGCTTGAAGACATAGTGTCAGACGCATTACATCGACTGGCAGCTCTCGAGGCAAAGGAAAGCGATTCTACAGCACTTCTGGACGGAGCTGACGTGAAACACTTCGTAACTAAAGCTGTTCTTGATGAAAGCTATCTTCTGCGGACACGCCTTGATGAATTTGAAGATCAGTCTCGAAGAGATAATCTTATATTTTACGGTGTCGATGATGCAGCAGATGAAACATGGGCGGAATCTGAGCAGAAGATACGGAGACCCCTTCTGAGCTCATTTTCCCTTCAACTAACCGATGAAGGCATTGCAAGGGCACATCGCCTTGGAGCTTTCGTTGAAAAGAAATGCCGACCGATCGTCGTGAAGTTCGCGTCGTTCAAAGTTAAAGATGGCATTTGGGCTCAGAGAACAAAACTGAAGAATACAGGCGTGTCTATACAGGAGGACTTTTGCAGAGCAACCAGGCTTTCGCGGAAAAAGCTCATGGACTATGGTAAAGCAAGTGGCCATAAATACAACCTGCGTTACAACAGGCTGTACGTAAACAAAAATGCTACGTATATTCTGCCGACACAGATGCCGTATGCGAAGTTGAAGCGCCTAGCGGGCGTGCCTCTGAAAATGACGCAACAGCCCCGCCTGCATCACATCTCCCTGCATCAAATTCTTTCTCAGGTTCGCCATAGGAAAACGCAGCCGCTCAGGCATTACCGAATCCACATTACTCGATTCTTTTCACTAACATTCGCAGCATTTTAAATAAACGAGACTCCTTGTCAGCTCTAGCCGACACGTGTCTTGCCGATGTGATTGTCCTGACCGAAACGTGGCTGGCTGAAAACGTTGATTCTCGGGAACTGTTCACTTGTGAAAAAAACTATAACATTTATAGATTTGATCGCTGTGAGCGCGTTGGTGGTGGTGTTTTGATTGCCGTATCAGATGAAATTGCTTCCTATGGCGTTCCCGTGAATTCTTCACTGGAATTTCTCTGCATTTGCTTACGTTTGAACCACAAGGACGTTTTTTTTTGCGTATGCTATCGACCACCTAGCTCACAGCCTTGCTTCTGAGATGACCTACATGACGCCATTAATTCGGTCCTTTCTAAGTTTCCGAGGTCTCCTCTTTATATTTCTGGCGATTTCAACCTTCCCGCGATTTCATGGAACAGCCCCTCTTATCATTTGTTACGTCCTTTCTCAGAATGTTCTGCATTCATTGAATTGTGTTCTACGTTCAACCTTGATCAAATCGTTAAAGAGCCAACCCGTGTTACTCAGACATCTGCCAACATACTTGATCTTGTGCTAACCACCTCTCCTGAAACTATATCTTCAATCAGCTTTCTTCCGGGCCTAAGTGACCATAGTGCAATCCACCTAACTATGCCTTCACGCTCGGCTCGCTCTCCAAAAAGATACAAGCTACTTTGGAACTACAACAAGGCGGACTTTCAAGCTATTAATGCAGAGCTCGAGCGCTTTTGCGACACCTTCTTCCCGCAGTTCTGGAGTCGTTCCACTCAAGAAAACTGGCACGTGTTTAAAACGAAGGTGAATGATCTCATAAATGAATATATTCCCACTCGTCGCGTTTCCTGCTCCAAACAAGCACCCTGGTTCAGCGTATCGCTAAAGCGCCTCCTAAATAAGAAGAAGCGCATTTTCCGGCCGCTGAAAAATTCAAAAATTGCTGATAAATGGCCCCTTTATCGTGCTGTCGCGTCACAGTACAAGCAGGCGCTGCAGACCCAGGCAGCCCACCAACATCACACCAACCCCGGCCCAACGTCGACAAAAACTGGTACCAACAATGGCGTAACACTGGTTTTTTGAGAAATTACTACATTTTTATGTATTGGTCCGGCTTATATGCCAACATTGCACCTGTCTTGGCACTGCCAACATAGGCTATCAGCTGGTCGTGCCCCTAGTGTCACGTATTGGCATGCCACTAGTATTCATTGGCACATTTTGCATTGGCAATAAACCGGCCGTGCCGCTTGTATCACATATTGGTATTTATTGGCATGCAACAAGTATTCATCGGCACACGTGGCACTGGCCCTGCCACTGTTAAACCACCTTTAGCCATGCAGTTATTTCACCCTTGTCCTTACTGCTGCCATTTGCTTAACTGTCACTCTGACAATTGTGGCTTTCTTATGCAGTCATTTCCCAATACCACCTTGCATGTCATCTCCCTAGCCATAAAAACCATGCAATTAAATGAGGCAAGCAAAATATTTTCCGAAAACATTTTATTGAGAGCTCATATACATGTACATGCCACAAGGACATCAGAGGGCCAAAATGCAGTGCGGGAGGCATTCGGTACAGGGCTAATATGGGAAAGGCTAGTAGGTGTAATTGGAAACAGGGTACTAAACAGCACATGACCAGGTAGTGCAGCTAGAGGTGATGGGGTGCAGTGTGCATTGCTCATGATGGAAAGGGCTGGACATGTTGAGCAGGGTTGATGCACTATATCCTTCATAGTGCAAGAGGTGTTGCAGGAATAGGAGGCTGAGCATGGGTGTATTCCAGGGCAGTGCCCACCATGGATGGAAAATGGCAGTGGACTGTGTTGAGCATGATAGTTGGCAGTGAAGGGTCAATGGATCAAGTGATGAGGTTGAGGGGGCGGGGGAAGCGCATGGCCCAGGTAGTAAGCTGGGCACCCCGCAGGAAACAACCATTAAGGAACAGTTTGTTGAGGAGATTGGCCCGTGGGTGTTACAAATGACATCTGCACAGAAGGCAAGCATATATCACCATAAGATTTAAACTCACCTTCTCAACACTTATTCAAACACATATTTGAAGTCTGGGTGCTCTATATGATTGAGCACAAAATACAGAACCCCGCTATAGTAAAACCTGATATAGTAAAGTGAAACTGAAGTCCCAGTTCATCTTCCATAGGCAACTATACATTTTCCCCCTTTATAGTGAAGATGTTTTTGGTAAAAAACGGTTAAAGTGCTTCTGGCCGTGGCGACGACTCCCGCGCACTACCTAGAGTCGCGAGGCCAAGACTTTTTGTATTTGAAAACAGGACAATAACCCCGAGTGTTCGTTTAGGCGGCTTTACTACTAGCCATAGCAGCAGTCAGAAGAAGCCTACATTACAGAAGCTTTGGAGCCGTGAGGGAAAGCGCGCAGCGCGAAGAAGAAAAAAGTAAAGCTGTCTACAAACATAGCAAGGAGGCGGCGTGTTCCATTCAGAAAGTAAAGGAGTAAAAGGGCAGCAAGAAATAGGGAAGGGAAAGAAATGGGTCAACATTCACTGCAATGTGCAGTACAAATCATGAGGCAGTGGTGGCAGAAAGTGGAGGTGCAGCGAGTAAGGTCTTACTGCACTTGACTTTTTGACGGGTTAGTTGGTACATGATCTTGATTCTTATAGCGCTGACGAAACACCACAGGAAGAAAGACTCTTGTGTCTTTCTTCCTGTGGTGTTTCGTCAGCGCTATAAGAATCAAGAACTGCACTTGAGTGCCATGCGAATTTATCATTTATTGCCTTTTAAAAGACAGAAAGAGCAAAAAGAGACGCCATGTTCATGCAAGGCTTTAGTTTTCACATGAAATCGAACTTGGTTGCATTCGTAATCACGTCTTCATGCTTCAGAGGTACTTCCACAAGATGTAGAGAAATTTTATAATGAAAAAATCACACAAAGAGATCATAAAAGCGAGATGGGAGGTATTTAGATTTTTTTTTTCATTAAGCAACAAGACGTGTTCAGTAAGTGCCTATTTACCTACTAGACAGCACTTTCAGGACCATGTCATCACAGACCACTGATACAGTAAAGACCATAATATAGTAAATATGTTCGCTGGCCTCAGTGGCTTTACTATAAAGGGGTTCTACTGTATATATTGAAGGCCTATTGCCACACATTCTTCTTTTAAAGCACTTTGCGACTGGTTTCTGGGCCTGCAAGGGCATGCAGCATCTTATGACGTAGAGATAATAAACATATATGCAAAGTAATATCCATTCCAGATACAAAAGAAAGATATTTGGAAGAAAAAACCTGCTTCCGGCAAACCGATCACTTCAGGTGGATGCTTTGTGTTCATATAGAATAACAGTTCCTGAAAATATGACGGTTCAGGCTCCGAACGTTCAATTTTTAAAAACTTCTTAAACATTCCTGCAATAGACAATATGGATTACTAAGCATGCAAAAGTGGATATTAAAGAACACATTAAAGAATATTTTTCTGGAGTACACTTACAGGCACGCATACATTACTGCGGCCAGAATGAAGAAATAATTGCCCTGACAGAATCAATCCAGCTATCTTCAATCAGCTAACTGTCTACATCGCAGATATTCTCTAGGCTGCGCACGCATGTAATATTCTCAAGATAACTGTACCATTTGAAGTTCCAGCTTTTGAGCTTTCACAGATTTATTGCTTGCTGCATTCTACTATAAACAATTGCCTTACTTGCAATGTACCAAGGAATAGTTTTCATACAGTGCTCATTATAAATTAAAGACACCAGAACAACATGTACACAAACAAGAAAAGAAGAACGGGACAGAGCGCCATTCACAACTGATTTATTGTGCAGAATAAAGTACATATATATCTCACTGCCGGCATATGCGCAAGGATCCCATTCAGCGTCATGTAGTTTAAGATAAGATATGTTCAAGAAGCCCATGCCTCATACCATAGCCTCTTTCTCTGAGAAATCATTTCTTGAACATAGCTTATCTTAAACTACAAGATGCTGAATGTGTTCCTTGAGCATGTGCCGGTTGTGAGATATATATGTACTTTGTTCTGCACAATAAATCAGTTGTGAGTGGAACTCTGTCCCGTTCTTTTCTTGTGTGCGTGCATTGTTTTGGCGCCTTCAGTTTATAATAAATAAACACGAACAAGCCCAACAAGAAGTTCTAGTAATCATAGTGTGCATGCTTGTTCAGCTAAAATTATTATAGTCAGCCTGCAATGAGCAATTGAGCAAGTACTAGAAATTTACTTTGCATAGGCAGGAAAATGTTATGCTAGATCTGAGCACAATGATATCGTACTTCCTTATCAGCTAGCAGCCTACCAGGTATGCATTTTCCCTCATCAGAGCTAATCATATGGCCATACCATCGGCAACCTTCCACGTGCAAGATTATATTCAGTTAGGCACACATGGGTGATTTTATGTCCAGGTACCAGGTGTGGTGCTCGGGCATCTGATTTCTTCAAACCAATTCATAGTAGTTGTTGGTATAGAGAATAGTAATCTGCCTGAATATCTGAGGCCAACTATTATTTCATTGCTTAGGCACAGCTTAAAATACAATGCATGATGTGACTATGGGATCATAAAAAAACGATACATCTAGCATGACAGTGATTTTTCACTTCCACCCTATTACAAGTTCCTTGAAAAGCCAGTTTATTCCTGAGCTGAAAAGTTGTTTCGCACACATTTTATATTTCAGTATCTATAAAATGTTGATATTTTGCGAATATATTTCAAAATCAAAATTTCTTAACAGCCTCACAAATTTTTTTTTCAAAAATGGACAATATTTTGTACTCAAATTAAAAATAAGATTGTGTCTGGAGAAATAGTAATGTTTGCAGAACAAAACAGCACATACGCAGAAAAGCGCCAATATCGCTCAAATTTAATTTGCGATACACGAACTGAGAGTTCACCTAAAATTACAAGTACAATAGCCTTGTGTACATGGACTCGACAGCACCGGGTTGAATCAGCATTGAGTAAGCAAGGTCATCATTCTCGACACAGCTGATGTCTACATGAACTCGATTTCTAGTGAGTAAGTATCGTAGCAGAGCGTAGCATCGAAATTCGAAGTTATTGTGCAATTTCTTACCCGTATTTGATGCCATTGACTTTTACTATCGGGAGCTTCGATTATTTTTTATCGTTGATGAGCGCTAAAAAGCATTCATTTCGAGTGACGCTCGTCGCCGCTCCAGAGGCTTTTTCATATCCCAGAGTTCCCCATAACTAGACTCCCTGACTGGACAGCGTCTACATGCCTTTAGATAAGCGGGTCAAGCGAATTAACCTACCCCCTGAAATAGAGTTAACGCGACCCGCTCCGCCGCCTATTTTACTCGACCCGACTGTGTATACATGAACCCCACAACTGATTTTTCACTCGACAGACGCACTCGACGCAATTCTGCCGAGTTCGTGTATACAGGGGTGGAACGCACGTGTAACAAGTAACAATGCTGCTAAGAATCCAATCTGCTTTCTTCTGGCTCATCCAGTTTTCTAAAAAATATCTTGTCTGACAAAGGAGGATATTTGGAGTTAAGCAGCTAAGCAACACAAGATCCATATGCTCGCTCTAACGCATGACTCCTCGGTGCACTTACAGTTGCAATTTACTTGGTCATGTGGCAGTTCACTAAACCGTCTGACTAGATATGGCAATAAAAAAATATCGGGGGATCATTTCTACTTTTATTAAGACATGCAAAAGCTTTTTTGTGGTTGACATAGCTTTCAGAGACTGCGGGAGTCTGGCAGTTTTATACGTCTTATTTCGTTTGGCAGTTGCAAGGGGATGTAGAAAAAGAAATATGAGTAAGGAATATAAGGGGTGACAACATCCCGAAATGAAACTAATGGACCAATGATGCACACTGCGTATCTTAAATGGCGTCACTGGTAACATCAAACACAGAAAATCGTCCTTGAGTATGACGAATTTGAAGCCCAGGAGGTGAGTTGGTTGTGGGCAGGCATTTGGAATAGGGCAGTCCTCCTGAGAGGTAGTCGGCATGATCACTGCCACCCATTATGGGGAAAGCCCTGGCAAGCATGCAGGCAAAGGTGCACATATATAAGAGCAATAAATGCACAAGGAATGCACGCCTCAATGAGCAGCTGCACTAATAATTTCCTTTTGTCTTTCAGCCCACCCCTCCTGCACTGTAAGCAAGTCTGCTCTGTTTTCCGAACACAGAAGCATATACAAAAACAAACAGAATGTTCTCTAAAATTTACAAAATTTGAACCAGTATTGCATGATGATCTTTCTGCAAATGTCTTGCTCTAGGGTTACATAATAAATTCATTGCAGCTGCGAATAAAGCGAGTTGGGAGCTAATGGCGAATCTCAATGGCTTGGGGAGAAAATTATTTAAAATTGTCACTTTGAGCAAAGTAAATAGCCTGGTGTAGATCAAAGTAATATTACATCTACATGGCTGAAGCCACTGCAGGCAACCAGAAATGTACAAGCAGTCAGTAACTGCATGTCTGTATGAACAAATACATACAGTGCAGGCAGCAGTAATGAAGATAGAGTGGAAGGCAAATAGCCTGAGCAATACTGAATGGCTTTCTTCTCTGCAACCTCAATACAGGCTTCCTGCAAATTCTTGTAATGCAAGCATAATCAAGTATGCTAAATATTCCATCACTTAAAGCACCTGCACTCCCGTGTTACGCAAATGACAACTACTTCGTAAGTTCACAAGCTATGTCTGTTATTGTGCTATTACACCACAGGTTCACTCAATCATGCCTCAAATTGAAATAGTGACATACTGTTGAAATAAAGCAATGAAATATAGCACCAGCTATTAAAGCACTGCCAGGGACATGAAGGATATTATTTTCTGCATACTGGTGGGCAAAACTTCTGAACAAGTAAGTCTTGAGCTAAAAAGCCAGAAAAAGTCATATAGCATGTAATCATATAGCAAAAAGCCGGCAGAGCATTTAAAGCCATTCTATAATGCAAAACAAGGGCAATGTGTCATACTTACCGAGGCAATGTTTCCTTACACACAGCATGTTTCATGACAAGGCACCCACAGTTGTTGACAGGTTATGCAGCACCAAAATGTTGACGATGTTGTCTGCCTCGCATTCAGGCAGCACCCTTTTGATGGCAGATGATTGCTTGTGAAAAAGCAGTGCGATGATACAAGTGGAGCAGCTGAACTGTGGGCGTTATAGAGCAAAGAGCCCTAAATGCAAGGAAAGAAAGTCTCCATTAAATTGATGCCTCTAAATCATAATAACAGAATACCATGACTCTTCTCTGCTTAGTTAATCTATAATTTCAATTGAAAGCTGTCTCAAAAAATGGACAAATTGCAACCCTATGTTACACATGGTATAACATAGCTGTGCCAGGGTGGTGGGGCGATCAGTTAGCATAATGACCGGAAAATGCATACTGATGTTTCATGCAGTATTGATGCTGGAGCAAAGTGTCATGGTACGAAGAACAAAATTCAAAGCAGGCACGGGCGCCAAACGTGTGCTACACAACCGACGCGACTAGAGGTGTGCACGGGCATAAATTTTGAGCCCGACCCGGGCCTCATGCTACAAACCCGAACCCGGCCTGGAACGGAAATTAACTGAGCCCACCCAGCGCTCACACTTAAGGCTCCGGCCCTGCTGGAGATGCTATAACAGACCAATTGCAAAACCTACAAGTCGGCTTCCCTCTGAGGCAGGAATTCGTGCACAGTGGCGACAGAACCTGATTCAGGGATAATAGGTGCAATACATGCATCTACCACAGTCCACGCTGCTTGGGATGCAGTTCCCCACGCACAAACCACTGTCAGAGAAAGGTTTTTGGGCATTCTTAACGCTGGAATAAAGGAGGGCGCGGTGTCACCCTAGGGGTGAAGAAAGAAAATTTAGAAAAGGGACACTAAGCGGAGAGGGTAATAGTGGGGCGACAATGCGCACGCGAATAATACTGTGACGAATGGGCAAGAGGTGCGGGAATTACCCTACCCGTCAGGCGATGTATTAGCACTGTACCCAACTATTACCCTAAAGTCTATGCCGCCATTGTGCAGGGATGTCTGCCGCACCAGGAAGCTGACGTGTAGGTTTTGCAACTGATCTATTGCAACTGAATCAACGATACAGAAAGAAAAAAATAGGCGACAATTCCTGGCGATGCATCGCGCGACGACGACATCAACGCCTCTCGCTGCCGCTGGTGCACATCGCACAGAGCGAAGGACCTCAGCGACAGAGACGCGTTTTCAGCCTTGCTTTGTTAGCGCCGCCTCCTCGTTTGGTAAATGAGTACAGTTACGCTATATCCAGTTTCTTGCACTAAACAGCAACACTGATGAAATTTCTTGAAAAGTGTCGAGCCCACCCTTCCCCCCAGAAAAATGGTCCCAGCGCAGCGGCGTGCTACTATACTGCGATGCAGACATGATTTAAAGCAGTAGCGTTTTTCGGCAACTTTAGAAAATTAGCAATATCTAGCCACACTAGCATTTTTTGTTTTGCAGTACTATTCTACCAAGCTTTTACAAACAGTCTCGATCTCGATGCGCTCATATATGCACGGATCAGACGAAGTGAGCGTCTGCAGGATTTTCGATCATACCGGACTAGAGAAACAAACTTTGCATGCAAAAAAAAAAGAACCAACTAAGGTGAGTACCCCGAAGCCTTTTGCGATTGGCTGCTTCACGAGCTGGGTCCAGCATCATGAGCGATTTTCTAAAATCCCAGAACCTGGGCGACAGCGCCGAGCGGCAATGCTTTAGCGGTCCTCAGCGCACTGCTCATCGTGCTGCCGCGCGATTCATGCGGTTAGCGTTTTATTGCACCAGACACGAGAAAATATGTTTTTGCCCGGACTTCGCCGACTCCGCCCGAAGTCACCCGAGGGAACCCGAGCGGCCGAGCCACGCAATGGCTATACGCCGTTCCAGCCACTGTAACGCCGTGAATATCCGTAGTTGGCTTTTAGGGCTACGATTCCACGCAGTTGTTTACTTTAGAAAATCAGTACTCTGAAAACAGTAACGGTTTAACTTGAAATAAGCTGCAAAATGATCGGCATCAAGTCGCGCACACTTGAGAACCACTTTTGAAAAGTTAACAACGTAACAAATATGCTAAAAGAAGACAAATCTCCCTAGCACATGGCTTACGCAGCCTGCAGCAACAATGAAATGTAAGACAACGCTTGTGATTTAAAAAATGCTCAATCTAAGAGGCTAATATTTTGCTCCAATATACACAAACGCTTTATGAAATCTGAATGAAAAAATTTGAAAACTTAGATGGAATATTTCTTGAAGGAAGAAGCATTTTCCGTGCGCGGTGCCACCCAACGTCGAGCCGAGCGAACTAAGCGATTGTGGCATCATCCTTCGAGCTTTTTAGTAATCGCCTTTTCAGCAGCAGCAGCAGCAGCATAGATGCGCTCTGCGGCTGCTCATCTATGTAGGGCTCTGTGCCAGCAGCGAAGCGCGTCGTCGCCCTGGAAAGACGCCTAGCTGTTTTGTTTCTAACACTCAAACCTGTTCAAGTTGTATTTTGTGAATGCTGTGTTCTACTACGAATAGTTTGCTCACTTTTAGCATACCAACGAAAATTCTTTCATACAATAGTGCTCAATGGAGTGGAATATTTCAGTCACCCTGAAATGAGGATTTGAAGCAAGTTTGTTGAAAATTATTGAGCTAAGCATCTCAGTACCACGACTTGCCACCTCTTTATAAGGTAGTTGCATACGATGCTTACATGTTTTCTCATATATCCGCATCGTCAGCATCATTCTGTCTCATAGATTAGTCGTTTGTTGGCCCGATTCATTAGGCGCTTGTTTCTTTCTCACAGTTTAGTTTCTTGCGTATATTTTATTGGCCAAGAAAATGCGGTGAAAGCACATTTCCCTATGCAACCTGGTATGAGAGCCCGGAAATGTTTGAAAGAAGTCTCCAGTCTGTTAGCGTTCGTGTTTTTATTACTGCGCAATTCCTTCCCCTGGGCGGCGGCCGTCCGCCCCTTGGACCCTGAGTGGTGCGTCGACCCGTCCACCGCTTTGGCGCACCTGCGTGGATTTCAACGCGCGCATGCAACCTCGGACCTTGCTCGCATCGCATGCGGTGAGAGAGTGCGATCCGGGGAACGACAGGAGTGCGAAGTGCGCGAGGACGGGATTGAGCTGTGCGTCAGCACGGAGAGCAGGCTTCACTTCACTTCACTTCACTTTAATACCTTGAAGACCCTCATTAGAGGCTATTACATAAGGGGTGGGGCGCACAGAAATAAACAGAATTGGTAAACATATATGTGTAAGTAAGTTATAAAAATACAAGATTTTCACTCGCAAGTACACGTGTGATTTGTTCAAGAAATAAAGATGGACATGTGATAGCAGCAAGTTCTCGGGGAAGGCCGTTCCAGTCGTTGGAAAACTGCGCGAACGAGCTTGTGCGAAACAAAGATGTGTCATTGTAATCCAGTTGTTAATAGACCCATTGTACCTTTTCGTATTTTATTTGTGTTTCCAGTCTTTTCCTTCCCATTTTGTTTTCGTTCTAATGAGAACAAGTCAGTTTACATGTGGGTAATCTTCTCTCAAAACACAATATTGGTTAAAAAAAAAAAACTCCCTTCCCTGCGCACGCCTGTAACTGTTCCACCATGAAGGTAGTTAGAGAATAATAAGCTCTGATACCGAATTAAGCTTAATTGTAAAACAACGACTGCTTTATTTAGTTTTTGAACTCTACAGTTATTCCTCCATTCCTCCTTGCCATTTGTAGCGCAAGCATTGTAATGCAGTGAACGACGACGGATTGGCGAAATTGGGGGTGTGAAGAAAAGCGGAGAAACGTTCTTCTTTTTTCCGCACTTGTGCAAAAAAAAATAATCCAGAAATTCAAAAATTATGCTATCAATGCACTTGCATGGCGTCCAATCAAATGTTGTTCTACTGAGCTGCCGTTCTTGTTTACTGGCTGCTACACGAAGCTATTTTGATTTCCTGTGAAATTCAGTGTGACAAAGCCCCACGCGGATATATTTCGCGTTTCAAGTTCTTGTGAAATGTGGAAGCCGGTCCGTCGCCGTGCCGCGGGCGACTCTAGCTGGCTCTGCGATCATTTTTGCCACTGCAGTGATTTGAATATTCGCGGCTTGTTTAGCAAATAACTGGCGTTCTCGTTTGCCGAATGAGTGTTTCAAGATAATCATAGAGCATTTACCAGTACCGTATGTGTGCGATATTCCATCAGTGATTAATGCGCCATGGTC
This sequence comes from Amblyomma maculatum, assembly GCF_055883805.1. Classification (NCBI taxonomy): domain Eukaryota; kingdom Metazoa; phylum Arthropoda; class Arachnida; order Ixodida; family Ixodidae; genus Amblyomma; species Amblyomma maculatum. The sequence goes on from NW_028146748.1 coordinate 1,821,664, forward strand.
ATTGCAGTCGTATTTTTGATTATACACGTATGGAATGGTCTACTCTCGCAAAGCCTAAGACGTAAGTTACGCTAGCTCTACGTGTGTCAAATAGGTATATGAAAGAAATAGAGCCTTAAAGTATAGCGGCTGACGCATTGCGTCGTAAATTCCCGCCCGGGCGGCGGCCGTGTGCACCTTGAACCACACGTGGAGCGTCAGGGCCTGCGTCTTGGATTACATCGCGCAGCGTGTAACCCGACAACCCCACCTGCAGAGCGCATCCACTCGGGCAAGTCGGCGCCGCTGTTGCTGGCGCCGTGCCTCCATGTTTATCTTCCTTAGTTTGTGATGTTTTCAATGCACCTAGCAAGCCGCGAACAGAGCGTCCATATTTCGCCGCGAGTGAGTGCCATCAGTGGACTGGAACAGAAGTGCGCGGTGTGTCGTCAACAAGGGCGGACGCTTGAGAAAAAACAAATGTGCGAACGAGTGCGATGAAGAAAAGTGAAACTGTAACCCAGTTATTTGTTTCAGCATAACCTTAATAATATTCATACTGAGATTGTGCGTGCAGTGTTTTCTCTCCATTTTTTTTCTAATACTTCCCTTTTTAGAGCGACAACGAAGCAGGAAGCATCGATACGATTTGCCATATGTGGGAAAGTCCATGCATGTGCGGACCGACGTTTAATTTACCGCTCAATAACCCAGCTTTAATTTAGATCACCATTGTTAAATCGTTTAAGAGAAAGTATGTGCTGCGATGCTTCGTATTCCTATAGCTTAAACGGCCTGGTGTATTTTTAAAGTTTATTTCGATGGAAGCGCGCTCGCCATAGTCGATCTGAGTCACGTACGAGCCTTAATATGCCGATGCTTATCGCTCATTTTTTGCATCGCACTGCATGCGTGTCCTGCGGTAAACGTCTGCCTGAAGCCGCTGTTGTTATACCTAATACACTCGGGGGCAAAGAAATTTGCTACAACTTTTGGAATTCTCTTCACCCAGAGCAGCAGGAATCGCCACGGGAGCAGCTATGAAAGAACCTAGACCATTGCCGAAGAGAATACAAAAAATAGCAACCATTGCCTACGCACGATATATGATATGTCGTTTTGATTCTTTCGAATCTACCGGTCGGCGTGAAGCTATTTATCGCCGCCGCCGCCCTGACGGACCAGCAAACGGTGGTGAACTTATTGATATTTGACGCCGTTGACCGATTGTCGGTCTCATCCAAATTCGTCACAGTATACATGTGGATTGATTACAGTGCCAGCTTAAGTCAATGAAGATCTAGTGTAAAAGAACACGGTGTAATCCCAAGCAACGTCAACAACAGCTAGGTGGGATTAAAGCAAACGCGACTGAAACCAGCACCGCGAACTATTACTATTTAGACACAAGATTTCCGAAGTATTTAAAATTGCAAAGGTAACTTGAAAACATCGATTATAACAGCACAGTTAACGACTCCAAGTATTAAACGAGCCTGCCAACCGCAAAAGCACGCTAATGCGGTTTCCCACGGAATATTTCCACCACATACTAATTTGCACATTATATTGACCACTAGGTGAAATAGACAAGACAATGTTGACTGAAGTGTATGCTAATGCATTTGGTGGGACATGGTAACAGAACTGACAGTATTGTCCAGCATATGCCATATATTAGACAACGTCAGTGGAGTAATGGCTAACGCTGTTCGATATAGCCCTCCTTATGAAAGGGCAATGCCAATACTGTTGATATGTAAGGTATGCCAGTGTATATCTGACATTGGCGGGCCATTGTAACAGAGCTCACATTATTGTCCAGCATATGCCGAATATTGGCCAACATCAGTGGACTGACGGCTAATGCTGTCCGTTATAGCCATCCTTATCTCATGGCAGCGCCAACACCGGTGATACGCCGGAAATCCAGGCCCATCATTGCCATCCTCTTATAATGGTACCGCCGATATTGTCAGGGCGTCGGATATGACGGGCCAATGTTGTTATCAATATAAATAGGTACGTACAATATTGGTTACCAATGGAATGCTCAGGGCCAGTGTTGGATGTGTTATAGAATGGCACAACCAATACCAGCCATAAGATGGCAGCGCTGGGCCTACATAGGGCTGATCTCTGCCAACTCACTGACAATATTGGCCCGGGCTCTTGTGCTGCCTGGGGAGCGCTAAGCATGTTTTTTATCATGACACACTGCCTCATTTGCTCGTTTCTAACCCGCAAAAATTTTGGAACGTCGTAAATATGCGCAAAACAAATGAGGTCCGACTTCTCTCTGTAAATAATATCCCGGTTCCCCCTCACAAGTGTTGCATTGCTTTGAACAATACATTTTTCTCATCCTTTAGTAATTCCGTGGTTTCCACCTTACCCGATATTGCGGTTTCTGAATCGATTCAGATGGAGCCTATAACTATCAATGATGAAGGTGTGCCAGGCTTATTCAGAAAGGAAAGCTTGCTTCAGCCGCAGGGGTCGACGGTATTAGTTATAAGTTCTTGAAGAGTACATGTTTATATTCCATCCGCAGCGCATGACTGCCTGACGACTGGAGGATCGCCAAGGTGGTTCCAGTCCACAAGTCTGGTGACGTTCATAATCCTAATAACTACAGGCCTATTTCCTTAACATCTATTCCATGCAAGCTCCTTGAACATATTATCTATTCACACCTTGTTGACTATCTGGAAACTAATTCGTTTTTTACAGATTCACAGCATGGTTTTCGTAAGCATCATTCATGTGAAACTCAATTAATTGCATTCACTAATGACTTGATTTTTGCACTGCACCACTCTTCTCTCATTGATTGCATATTTATCGACTTTGCAAAGGCTTTTGACACCGTGTCACACCAACTGTTACTTTATAAGTTAAGTAAATGAAATCTTGATAATGGTATTTTAAAGTGGATTGAGTGTTTTTTAAGTAATCGAATTCAGTATGTAAATGCTAACGATCATGACTCCCCCATTTCCCCCGTAACCTCTGGCGTTCCGCAAGGGTCAGTTCTAGGGCCTCTTCTTTTCCTTATCTATATTAATGATCTTCCTTCCTCAGTTACTTCCAAAATAAGACTTTTCGCTGAAGACTGTGTTTTGTACAGAGAAGTTACTAACCAAGATGATGCATGCGCTCTTCAAAATGATCTGAACATAATTGGAACTTGGTGTAATACCTGGCTTATGAAACTAAATGTTAACAAATGTAAATTAATGAGAATTACGCGCACGACTAATCACAACATTCCGTGCTCATACTCTCTTGATGACACCCCACTGACCAAAGTTAACAAGTATAAGTATCTTGGTGTTCAAATAACTGATGATCTGTCCTGGAAGGCTCACATTGAATATATTACTAACGATGCCAACCGCATGCTCGGCTTCGTTCGTCGCAACTTTTCCCTTGCCCCTATCTCTGTGAAACTACTGCTCTACAAAACACTCGTACGCTCAAAAATTGAGTACGCTACTCCAGTGTGGGACCCATACACTAACTCTCTCATTGTGTTGCTCGAGTCCATCCAAAATCGCTCTGCAAGGTTCATAATGTCTGATTACTCCCGCCATGCCAGTGTTACAGAAATGAAAAGAACGCTTAATCTTCCGGATCTTGCCATTCGGCGCCACATTTCGCGCCTCTTCACATTTCATAAAATATATTACGGCAACGAAAACTTAAAGCAGTCCCTGTTTACTCCTCCGGCGCACATATTGTCCCGCAGAGATCACCACCTAAAGGTGCACATCCCACAGTGCAGGACTATCCAATATCTTAATTCCCCAGAACTGCCTCGGACTGGAATCACCTGCCCTCCACCGTCGTCGTCATCAAGGATTCTGAAAAATTCAAGGATACTGTTAATGCTTATGAATTGTAACTGTTTATTTGTTTGTTTCTTTTTATTCTTATTTTTTTTTCCCACTCCTCTCTGTAACGCCTGACCGGCCTTGAGAGTAATAAAATGAAATGAAAATGAAATGCAATATTCGTTCAATATAAATAAGTGATCTCATGGTTATAAAAATTCTGGGACACAATGCACTACACAAGGGTGGAAGAACGGGCTAGTTGGTAATTCATGTTGAAAATCAAACTAGCGCACTTCAAAACAAGGACACAGAGAGAGAACGACAACACAGCGCTGTGTTGTCGTTCTCTCTCTGTGTCCTTGTTTTGAAGTGCGCTAGTTTGATTTTCAACATGCACTACACAGATGGGTAGTTAATTATTATTAATGACGATCTGCATTAGCAATGCTGTCCAAGTGTAAACCTAGTGTATTTGCACTCCATGTTGCTATATAGGTTTGTGTATTGATAAAACTAGCATTCGCTCCAAACGTCTTTCTATCCTAGTCACTTTCGGTATTGCGCTTCAGTCTTTTCTGCGCTGTGACGCAGCAGGTGTTCTTTCAATTACATCCATCTCAAGGCGCTTCGAGTTACAAAATTGCAAATGACTGTAGTTGCCCTCATGATTTCTGATTCTTACGTTTCAATTTCCCGCAAAGGGCGCACGCAAAGACAATGTTATGCATACAACAAAGTGTACAGTCTCTTGTCTTTATACGCATCCTATCCTTTGTTACGAAACCAAAAGCCATAACATGCTTCACTGCAGTTCTCGCACTTATATAACACCACACGTGAAGACGACCGAAAACAGTTATGGCGCTATTATAATATTCGTCCATTTGATCAGCTTGAAACATGACGAGAGAATTATAACGCCTAAACATTGCTATTACCTTCAACTGTATCTGGGCATCTCAACAGGGCATAGTTGTCTAAAGAGTTTTATTCGTGCGTCCTTCGCTTTCTTGATTACAGCACGTGCGCTTAGCAGTCATTTCACATTTTACACTGAATTGAGTTATTTGCATTCTCATTTTCCATACCGTGTAATAAACTAATTCTTACCTTGTGGGAAGTCGACCGTGAGCAGCTAACCACGCTATTTCAGTAATGAACGCTTCATGCCCCACAGCCAGTCTCATCCTCACAGCTAAGGCTATGATCCGCTTGGTACACTGGATAACACCCGCATGTATTCCAGACTGAATTCTCGTGATGCACTCGTAAAACACATGGTGAGCAGTGCACTTTTCTCCACATCTAATTAGTGATTTGCGCAGTGATTCTAAATAGGATACATTCCAAGGTGCTGCGTGGATATGACGTGCTGTAAAGATGTTCAAGCACGGTCTTAACTTGCCCGCATCAAGCAATGCTCCAAGCTCGTCTAGGTTTCTGACTTTGTGCGAGTACTCGGGAATGCTACGGGAAGCAGTGATAACAGATTGAATAAAATTCAAAAGGAATGAAACGGCCACCATCCATACAATCATCATTATTCTCATAGACGCAGTGCTACAACGCAGGCCTGGGGGCGGACTTCGTCCGAAGTATGAGCTCACCAAGAAAATGGCGGCAGCCGGGAGTCTTGGCGACTCGTTTATATGAAGGCGCTGTTGAAGGCGCGTTAATAAAATAAACACTACGGCAAAAGGTGCCAGCAGTGCTGACAGTTGGTAGAAGGAGTTCCAGTTGGTAGCGAACGAAGGACGTGAGTAACTACTACGACTGACCACCATGCAATGGGAGGTAGGCGCGAGTGTAGCGCAGGCATAATGAAAACAGTGTGATGGACAGATTGGGATACGTCCGCCTAGTACAATGTCCACACGCCGGTCCATCAGCAGATAATCAATGTCGGTATTATTATTGCACCGGTCAATTAGTGTGTTATTTAACGTTTCTAATGCCTCCTTTGCAGCAATGACGTAGATATCTAGGTGTTTAATGCACTTAAGAACTGGCTTGTCGGACACTGTGTACTCAAACGTTGTGTGCTTTGGATATCGGCCAAGAGGCGTTTGGGCCTCACTAAAGGCTTTTTGAGGATTTCTATGTACTTTGCGTGTTGCGCACGACTTGTAAGTGTCAGAGGGTGCGTTGATCTCATTCTCGGTAACAGTAATTACATGGCATGAGTGTTTATAAACCTTTTCGATAACGTCTGCGTGATTCTCAACTGAGAACATCCAGTCAACATTAGAGTGGTACTTGTTAAATTGCACGATGTCATTGAATATATTATTCGGAAGTGCTTTGTGCCATGGTATGAACACCAAGCCTGGTCTCGGAAACTGAACGTGCTGAGCTACATAGTTTAAAAACTGTATGTAGCACTATCTCACTTTCGTGCAAGTCCAAAGAGTAACAGGCACAGGAACGAATGAAATGTAGTTTCCAAGGCTGGCGGCCTGTTCTGGAACACAAACTATAGCTACTCGGGAAGATTGCAAGCTTATAGCTTTCATTACGTCTAACACCAATCCCCTTCATGGATCACTGCCTTGTCGTGGCGGAGGGGCTTGCGAAACTCGATGAAGTCGTGAGCTCTGCTGTGTAGGGCCACCCAAGATAGACAGGTCACGGCAGAGAGTTCTGACAAAATGTGATTCACTGGAGAAGGTAATGGCAACCCACTCCAGTATTTCCTGCCAAGAAAACCCTATGGCCAGTCACAATACCATTATCGATATGGCGCCGGAAGATGAGCCCCCCAGGTTGGAAGGCGTCCCACATGTTACTGGGGATGAACAAAGGGCGATTCCTAGTAGCTCCAGGACGAATGAAGCGGCTGGGCTAAAGCCAAAAGGACGCTCAGTTGTGGATGTGTCGGGAAGCGACCGGAAAGTCCGATGTTGCAAGGAGATATATCACATAGCAACATGGAATGTAAGATCTATGACGCAAGGTAAACTGGATATCGTCAAGCGAGAAATGGACAGATTGAACATTGATATCTTGGGTATCAGCGAGCTCAAGTGGACCGGAATGGGAGAATTTAACTCCGGCGACCATTATGTCTTTTATTGTGGGCACGAATCCAAGAGAAGGAATGGGGTCGCTCTCATAGTAAACAGAAGAATGGGCAAAGCAGTGCTAGGGTACAACCCCAAAAACGACCGAATGATTTCACTTCGAATCCAAGGTCACCCTTTCAACATAACAGTTATCCAAGTCTATGCACCGACCACTGCTGCTGAAGAAGCTGACGTTGAGAGATTTTATGCGGACCTACAATGCCTTTTAGACCGCACCCCATCATCAGACGTCGTTTTTCTCATAGGAGACTGGAATGCTAAGGTCGGGAGTGAAGAAATATCCGGAATTACAGGCAAGTTCGGTCTTGGTGAGCCAAATGAAGCTGGGCAGAGGCTAGTAGAGTTCTGTCAAGAAAACAACCTGACCATAGCGAATACTCATTTTCAACAGCACAAGAGGCGCCTGTACACATGGATTTCACCGGACGGTCTGTACAGGAATCAGATCGATTATATTATTTGCCGGCAGAGATGGAGAAGCGCTATACAAGCAGTAAAAACAAGGCCTGGGGCCGATTGTGGCACCGATCATCAGCTTCTTGTTGCCAAAATTAAGCTTCGATTGAGGAAAACGCAGAAAACTAGAAGGCCTTTCAGGTATGATCTGGATCAGATTCCATTAGAATATGCTGTGGAAGTGAGGAATCGATTTCAAGAATTAGATCTAGAAGACAAAGAGCCCGAAGAGATGTGGACTGATGTTCGTGATATAATACAAGAAGTTGCTACTAAGGTAGTTCCAAAGCAAAAGAAATGCAAAAAAGCAAACTGGTTATCTGAAGAGGCTTTGCAAATAGCTGAGGAAAGGAGGATGGCAAAAGGTATGGGGGAAAGAGAAAGATACAAGATTCTCAATGCGGATTTTCAAAAAATAGCAAGGAGAGATAAGAATGCCTTCCTGAACATACAGTGTCAAGCAGTTGAGGACAACAGCCAATTAAGAAACACAAGAGCTCTGTATAAGACAATCAAAGATATCAAAGGAAGCTTCTGTGCTAAGCTGGGCGTGATAAAGGATAAACGAGGCAAGGACCTCACTGAAGCCTCAGAGATAAAGAAGAGGTGGCAGGAATACACAGAAGAACTGTACAAGAAGGACCCGGATGTGCAATCCCAACATAGGACGGTTGTGATTACTGATCTCGAGCCGGGCATCCTGAAGAGTGAAGTTGAATGGGCCTTAGCCAGCCTTGCTAAGAACAAAGCAAGCGGAATTGATGGTATTCCAGCTGAGTTGCTTCAAAACCTCAACCACGACGCTGTTAACACACTGCATACATTATGTCAAAAGATTTGGACAACCCTGCAGTGGCCACAGGATTGGAGGAGGTCAGTTTACATCCCCATTCCAAAGAAAGGCAGTGCCAAAGATTGTTCCAACTACCGCACGATCGCGCTTATTTCGCATGCTAGCAAGGTGATGTTAAAAATCCTGCAAGGTAGGCTGCAGCAGTATGTGGATCGGGAGCTTCCGGACGTGCAAGCTGGGTTTCGCAAGGGCAGAGGAACTAGAGACCAAATTGCCAACCTTCGCTGGATCATGGAAAAAGCAAGAGAGTTCCAGAAACCCATTTACTTCTGCTTTATTGATTATGCGAAAGTGTTTGACTGCGTAGATCACAGCAGATTGTGGCAAGCTCTCCGAGAGATGGGAGTTCCAATTCACCTCATCTGTCTCCTCAGGAACCTGTATGAAGGGCAAGAGGCCACAGTCAGAACTGGGCATGGTCTTACTGATTGGTTTCCGATTGAGAAAGGGGTGAGGCAAGGCTGCATACTGTCGCCCTGCCTATTTAACCTATATGCAGAGTGCATCATGAGGAAGGCCGGTCTGGACGAGTCTTCAGCTGGAGTGAAGATTGCTGGAAAACGTATCAACAACCTTAGATATGCGGATGATACCACTTTAATGGCAGAAAGTGAAGTGGAACTCAAGAGACTTCTGATGCGCGTACAAGAAGAGAGTGAGAAGTTTGGGCTTAAACTGAACATTAAAAAGACGAAGATCATGGCGTCTTGCCCTATCAAGTCCTGGAGCATCAATGGACAAGAAGTGGAAGCTGTGACAGATTTTCTGTTCTTGGGCGCCAAGATTACCTCGGAAGGAGACTGCAGCCATGAAATTAGGAGACGCCTGTTTCTGGGAAAGAGAGCAATGGTTAGCCTTGACCGCCTAGTAAAGAGCAGAGACATTAGTCTGCCAACCAAGATCCGTATAACCCGTGCTATGGTCTTTCCAGTTGTGATGTATGGATGCGAGAGTTGGACTGTGAAAAAGGCTGACCGCCGAAGAATTGACGCGTTTTGAATTGTGGTGCTGGCGAAGACTCTTAAGAGTTCCTTGGACTGCCAGAAGATCAAATCAGTCGATATTGTCGACCATAAACCCTGACTGCTCATTGGAGGGTCAAATTCTAAAGTTAAAGCTCAGCTACTTTGGTCATCTGATGAGAAGAGAGGAGTCGCTGGAGAAAGATTTGATGTTGGGAAAGGTTGAGGGTCGCCGGAGAAGGGGTAGGCAGCGAACGCGATGGTTAGATGGCATTCTCGAGGCATTGCAGATGAAGCTATGTGATGTTAAGAAGATAGTGAGAGACCGGAAAGCGTGGCGTGACATGGTCCATAGGGTCACGAAGAGTCGGACACGACTGAACGCCTGAACTGAACTGAACACCAATGGACCAACTGGATTCTTACCCGAAACAAATGACAGAGAAAGGAAAAAGACAGACAAGCCAAAAACGTGCACCATGAGGCAAAACAAAAACGACTGCCTCTAACACAACGCCAAGAAGCACTTAAAGAGCCTCTTATACTCGAATTGAACTCGTGAAAAAACGACATATCGAGAAAGTTTTATTAAACAAATTGCTTCGTAAATATAGTTGGCAGACTAGACCAACGAAAAAAAACTCGATGATAATGGAGTGCCAGCTCAATAAAGAAGACGTTGCCGAGGCAACGACATGCGGCAGACAAAACGGCTTCAGGGGCTGCACACCTGTTGTCACAATCAATTTACCGGCTGACGAGTGTTCTTCCATTTCTGAAGCAAATGTGAGCTGTTTAGTCTCTAACAAATGGGATGTCGATGCTAGCTCAATTTGTCGACGCATTATCAAGACAAACACAGTTTACGATCCACCGGTGCACACGTCAGCACTATGTGTTTTATCTACTCGGAGTAGGCAAATATAATGGGCATCCAGGTGATCTATATAAGATGTTGAAAGACAATACAGTCCATCGCAGCATATCAACCCACGAAGTTCTGCACCTTAAATTGCGTTTTTCCGTTTATCACAATCAATACGGTGGGGTTTCATGAAGTTTATGAAGTAAACCGCGAATGGCGTAATGGGCTGACTGTAATAGGAGGCCTGAAAATAGTTCACCTTTCTCGCTTTGGAGCAGTCGAACTTGAATGCTACATATCGATCAGCACGCTGTGTATTTCGGGAAGGATGCGTTACCATGATTGCCAAAATTCAAATAAAACGAAGTACTTTTAAGTTTCCTTCAAATATATAATGAACAAATTACAAATATTTTTCTAGGGTTTTGTCACATTCTAATTCAGTGTGGAAGCGCACATGGTTTCTCTTCGCTATCCGGTCACTCATAGTCCTTAAGGCAGAGTATTAATCTACAGCATAATGTCAAGATTCAAACGGCATAGACATAAAGTTCATTTTTAAGGAGGCCGATTGATCTTCCCTCTATCATTTATGCTGGAAGAATACATTTGCGTTAGATGAAATAAGAAATAAGAGAAAAAAAATTAAGCAAACCGTCGATGGCGACACGACTTCGTCTAACGAGCATCCCTCTTCAAAGAGTCTGGAAGCTTCCGGCAATGAATATCGAGTAAATGACTCAGCGGAAGCGTGGCTGCTTTACACCATAAAAGGCGGTCTTATAATGTAATGTCTCAGGTGGTCTTAGTGTGTACGACATGCAGAAATTATGGTACAAAGTCCAATAATGTTTTACTTCACATTATCCTAACATATGATAGCCGTGCCCTGTAACGAACTCGACTTCCAATCTATCGTAAAGATGATAGCCGTGCCCTGTCATTTTCCGAATAGGTATCACGAACTCGGCTTCCTATCTATCGTAAAGAAGGGAGGCCCTAGAAAAGTATGACTAGGCAACGTTATTCAGTGGCTGAATATTGCGAAGGATTTCTAAATACATTTACCTTTCCCAACATTGTATATCTTCAGACTGTCACATCATCACATTGCCAAATTTAGAAGGTCGGGTACCATTTTAACTGGCCACTAGTATCTAGAGCTACAACTTTTTAAGACTGCATAGTGGAAAGAGTGCTGCAGAGAATTATTTTTCGTGCGTGTATTGTGTCTATCTCCCTCAAAGCTTGCTCACACAGGAATAGCCACATGCTTTACGAGTGGAGTTGATTCTTCAAAGAGAAAAAATATATTGGGACAGTCAAAGCGCGCAAGCGCTTGGAGAAACATTATGCAACAACAGAACACTACGAATAGAAAAGTGTTCTGAAGATTAGCTCTATAGTACCGCAGATATAGCCAACACTAGGTAAAACGCCAATGAGGTGGGGATTACGCGGTATTGCTGAGATGGCAGCTACATATGCTGAGCAGGAGGTCTGGGATAACAAAATTACGGCAGAAAAGCGGGAAATAAATATCGAGAGATTAGGAACCAAGTTCAACGGTATCCACTGCCCGGACTAGGCCAGCATCTTAAACTCGGAAGTCGAAGCTCTAACAAACCTACATCGCTAGGGATAAATCCTTAAACCTATGTATGAAGACTGCAGAGCAACGCGTGAGTTATCGATCGATTCATTGTGAAATGCAGGATTTCGCCTGATAGCTATTTCCTTCAGGTCCTTAGCTTGTAGAAATGACGGAAGCATTTTCAGTTATATGCTGAGCCCCTTGATGATTCTTTCCGATGAAAAACAAAGTTTTGATTGAGAGTTTTCAAGTTTCAGGCAAAAGATTGCGATTCGTTACTTGCGTGGAGTGCAGCATTCTTCATCCTTGTGAACTTACCTACCTTGAGTGCCATATCCAGAGGGCACATTTATTGCATGTTGTGGAGTCTAAAATATTAGTTTCCAGGGCAAAACGGATTACTAAACGGCAATGATCGCATAACTGATGCGCGGGATTTATTGCTCACGAAATGCGTTATTCTACACTGATCATTGTATGCTATCAGAAGAGCACCTTGACACTCACTGTCCCTTCTATAAGACCTGCTTTTGACTTTTTCACCTATATTAAAGCGTATGCAGTTTGCGGAGCGTTCTACTCCCGTACGTTCCTTTGAAGCTCTGTTCGTGATGACGTGTGACAACCCGTCGCGCCTGACAGGACAATACTAGCTGGGGCTGGACGTATCTTGACAAAGTTTGCTTGCCTCTGTACTCTTGTGTGCACGCTTCAGTGAGCTATTTCCTATCAACGTTGCCTGGAACAGGAAGTTTGTGACCCATAGTGTTAAACAGCCTGAGCAATGCGGATGTAGACAAGGAGAGAAACTTTCGACCAAAAGGAATTTAGCGTGACTGCTCCATAGCCACAGGCTGCGCTCAAAACATCAGTATAGGAAAATATAGAGCTACAAACACAAAAAGAGAAACATTTCATATTTTATGTTAAAGCAAGAGACAAGTTGTTTTTCATAATATCGCGCAAAATTTAGTTTTCTGTTTGATCATACTATCTGGTCCAAAGTTTAAAAATACTACTTGCAGTGCTGAGGATTATAACTGCTTCCGAAGCAAGATAGAAAGGAAGTTCTTATCGTTGCCGTTTCACTGTCCGCACTATTGCCAACAAAATAGGTACAAAAGGAATAACTTATCTTAAAATATGCTACTTGCGATATTATATTCTTGCAGGTTTTCAGTCTTTTCTATGTCACAGTGTGCTTACCAGTTTGTGCTTACCAGTGTGCTTACAGCTCGTAGCATGCGAATTGCGCCGTACAATGTGTGCTTGTGCATTTCTCTTAAATCATAATCAACTTCTGCATTACAATTTGCAATGAGAGCTTTCAAAAGAAGTGTTGCCGCCTGAGCATGGCGTTATCGCAATACTTGCAGTTTTCAGCGAGACACCTATCATGATCGATATGAGGAAGTCGCCTGTGGTTTCTTGAACGCCTATTTCCGTACAAATAGGATGGCAAAAACAAGCGTTCAAAAAACCTTTAGATATTATCCTAGACAAGAGCTGTTGTCGGGCTAGTTGGCTTGAATCATGTAATGCCATTAAGGCTATGCGCAAAAAAGACGGCACAAAAAACAGAGGCAACGACAGGACGAGCGCAAACTAACAACTAGTTTATCAGAAGTTTAACCTCTAAATATACAACATATAAGCGCATGCGCAGCGGAAAAAACCACAACATGCCTGATAAACGCGAACCACCGTCATACCCTACAAAACAGAATTCAACAAGGTAGACTCGCTTTGGTATAAGGCGATAGACGTATCACTGACACAATTGTGCGCTTTGTTTATCAAAAACGACTCAAATATTTCGCGCGCCACTGCGTTGCTGCCACAGGCCAAGTATCTTAATCTCATTTAGTCGCGGCCGGCACTTGCAATCTCGACAATGTTCGGTTAAGTTTGTAGTACATTCCTTATCCCCTAACGTGCGCACATGCTCCCCTGCTCGATCATTAACGCATCTCCCTGTTTGGCCAATGTAGGCCTTTCCACATGTTAGTGGAATTTCATAAACAATGCCTTTAGCGCATTTTACATAGGGCTTACCATGCTTCTTTGTGCAAACGCCCGGCCTAGTTCTCTCTTTCGCCGTGAGCGAGCAGAGTCGGCCTAGCTTAACAGGTGCAGAAAACACCACAGGCACACCAAACCTGTTGGCCACCTTCTTCAAGTTGTGTGCCACTTTATGCACGTAAGGTACAACTACTGGTTTTGTACCCTCCTTTGCGGCCCGTTTGCGCACTTTTCCTTTCATTTTCTGCAGGAGAGTTTCACTCACTGCCGTCAAGATCGTGCAGGGGTGGCCCGCATTGTCCAAACGGGACACTTGTGCCAAGAAACTATCGCCCATTTTGTGCGGACATGACCTCATGAGGGCAGACTCAAGACACAGCAGCAACACCTCTCTTGACCGTCTTCGACTGTGCAGACCCGTACGGCATAAGGTCTTTTGCAACTCTTGGATGATACATCCAACACAAATGCTTATCTGAAAGAATCATTTTCATGTCCAAAAACTGCAGACTGTTATGATCTGGTACCTCATGCGTAAAAGTTAGACCTCTACCATGTAGTTTAAAAGATTCTAAAATCTCATTCGTCACTTTTTTAGAGATAATGACTTGCGTTTATTGCAGGCTGATAAAGATGGTGGATTTGTCATTATACCTGAAGGTGTGTTTAAAGAAAAGGCAGACCAGGCAATCAGCAAAAACTTTAGGTCAGTTAAAAGGAGTGTAAATAGAGTTAAAAGTAAGGCTGTGAAGTTGTGCAATGATTTAGGTCTGGTGCAGATAGCGAAAGGTATAAACAAATGTGTCGGCAACTCGTTGCAAGTATTTTTCTTGGCAAAGACACATAAAGTGGATGTGCCCTTTAGGACAGTTGTGAGCGAGAAAGGCTCATGGCAGAACCAGGTCAGTTTGTTTCTGCAGAAACATTTACAGCAGCTAGATGTGTTTGATCCATTTACTACTAGAAATTCACAGGATGTTAGTGGCTATTTGGCGAAAAGCCAGAATGTTGGATTCATGTTTTCTGTAGATGTCCAGGACCTCTTTTATTCCATACCTCATGCTGAACTACTTGAAGCTGTTAGATTTTGTGTGGAAGAGAACGGGGATGTTCCCTTTCAAAACGCAACAGGGATGACTGTAGATAATTTTATAACTGTACTTGAATTTTATCTTAACAGCACGTTCATTACATTTGACAATGGGTTCTACCTGCAACGTCGCGGTATTTGTATAGGTTCGTGTGTTGCCCCGGTACTGTGTAACATTTTTCTGTCTTTTATTGACCGCACCCTGACAAATGTCCTTGACACCACTATGGTTTTAAAAGTATTTAGATATGTGGATGACTTTTTAATTCTTCTGAAAGAACAAGAAAACATTGACTACCTTGACGTGACGAATGAGATTTTAGAATCTTTTAAACTACACGGTAGAGGTCTAACTTTTACGCATGAGGTACCAGATCATAACAGTCTGCAGTTTTTGGACATGAAAATGATTCTTTCAGATAAGCATTTGTGTTGGATGTATCATCCAAGAGTTGCAAAAGACCTTATGCCGTACGGGTCTGCACAGTCGAAGACGGTCAAGAGAGGTGTTGCTGCTATGTGTCTTGAGTCTGCCCTCATGAGGTCATGTCCGCACAAAATGGGCGATAGTTTCTTGGCACAAGTGTCCCGTTTGGACAATGCGGGCTACCCCTGCACGATCTTGACGGCAGTGAGTGAAACTCTCCTGCAGAAAATGAAAGGAAAAGTGCGCAAACGGGCCGCAAAGGAGGGTACAAAACCAGTAGTTGTACCTTACGTGCATAAAGTGGCACACAACTTGAAGAAGGTGGCCTACAGGTTTGGTGTGCTTGTGGTGTTTTCTGCACCTGTTGAGCTAGGCCGACTCTGCTCGCTCACGGCGAAAGAGAGAACTAGGCCGGGCGTTTGCACAAAGAAGCATGGTAGGCCCTATGTAAAATGCGCTAAAGGCATTGTTTATGAAATTCCACTAACATGTGGAAAGGCCTATATTGGCCAAACAGGGAGATGCGTTAATGATCGAGCAGGGGAGCATGTGCGCACGTTAGGGGATAAGGAATGTACTACAAACTTAACCGAACATTGTCGAGATTGCAAGTGCCGGCCGCGACTAAATGAGATTAAGATACTTGGCCTGTGGCAGCAACGCAGTGGCGCGCGAAATATTTGAGTCGTTTTTGATAAACAAAGCGCACAATTGTGTCAGTGATACGTCTATCGCCTTATACCAAAGCGAGTCTACCTTGTTGAATTCTGTTTTGTAGGGTATGACGGTGGTTCGCGTTTATCAGGCATGTTGTGGTTTTTTCCGCTGCGCATGCGCTTATATGTTGTATATTTAGAGGTTAAACTTCTGAATAAACTAGTTGTTAGTTTGCGCTCGTCCTGTCGTTGCCTCTGTTTTTTGTGTCGTCTTTTTTGCGCATAGCTTTAATGGCATTACATGATATTATCCTAGGTTGTAAGGAAGTCATGTAGGGTTTAATATCATGCACATACAGAGCATAATGAAAAACTTTGAAAACCTTCTAGGTGCAAGGTCCACGAGCCAAGATTTCGCCCCTCAAGTGACATAGCCAGATTTCATAAAGAAGCACTCCGGTTAATTCCCGGCCTAAAAAACCTTATAACTGGCATACGAAGATGTAGCAGCAGAGCATACAATGTGGCTGAAGCTTGCAAGAGTGCAATACTGCGATTAGGTTGAGAATATAACCACATCTCATCTAAGCGGGTGAGGGCACTTTTGGTAGACATCAGAGCCACCAAACAGAGAAAAGATTGCATTTCCGTGGACGTGTCTACTATCACCATGAGGTCTTGTTCACAAATCTGTCACCACCCGACACTGATCTCCTTTAACAACGAATGAAATATTACCATCATTTCTGCTTAATGTACGTGATGTGGTCTGTTTTATTGATTCTAAAGATCGTGCAGTTGCTGTTATATTTTCAGTGGTGACGGCCTTTGCTTGTTCTGCCAAAGAATTAGTAAGAGAGCTTGGGTGCTTACGTCACGAACGTGCTGTGGCACTCGGTTTTTGTACTTTGCACTTTCTGCAGTATAAACACCGTTCCTATTTGCGCAGGTGCTGCACAAACAATCCCAGAGAGTCTTTTATTTGCCAGATTATCTTCACAATTCCTAACTTAGAAGGCAATTCTTAGAAAGAACATGAGCCACCTTCACGGCATATGCGCAAGATACGCGAAATATATTTTCGTTCTTGGACAGATACGTTTTGTAACATAGCAAAATATCAGGTAAATAGTTTACAGAAGAAGTAACATAATAAAATGAGGAGAAATTACCTTGATATGTCAAATATTTATTGAGCGACATTTGGTGGGCCTTCTCAATTAAAGGGGCTCAATTTCTTTTTAAATTGTCAACTCATTGTACAGATGTATTTTGAAAAGAATGAAGTAATGATTAGAATAAAATGCTGAACTAATATCCAGGTGAAGGTTGTAGTATTCCCACAGGAAAAGTCTATATAGCGTATGTGAGTAGTCGTATGTGAACGGTATCATTTTTTCTGTTGCTGCTCACATGCAATGCCATAATAATATCTGTTCAAGAAATGTTCACTTGAACAGTTCCTGCTACGGACATTGATAAAAAGTTAGAAGTTGTTGTCGAGCCGTTATTCGCATATATGGTTTCCTTAATGGCAAACCAATAAGTAGAACTATTAGACTGCGCTTCGACTACGATTAGAAAGTCCTACAAATCATTTCATTACAAGAATGAGTATAAAGGACAGAATAAATAATAATACTTTTCGCGACCTAAGCCAGCTACTGTTGCTCATATTACTTGAATATTAACAAAACCAAGACTTCTGCTTACCATTCTACAAGACATAGACACTTCTGGTGTACGACAGACAGCCATGTAGTTGATAAATAATGGGAATTTACGCGCTCTGTATGCTAGACAGGGGACAGGCAAAGGACCACTCACCGACACAAGCACAATCTTACAACTGCTTATTCTTATCACCAAAACAAGTACACATATACATACTTATAGCATTCTCGTCGAATCGCCAATCCAGCATCATTCAATGGCATGATCGCGCTCTTTATTACTTCGACCATAATTCTGCATCTGTATAGCTATCGTATCTACCACCTAATTTTGAGAGCTACAGATGACGTACTATCTTTTTCTGCTAAGTTATTTATTTTTTTGTTTATTTTGACCACACTGTTACCGCTTTTAAATGCTGTTATTTATGTTATAATGGGCACAACGGAACACATAGCTATACAGGACACTGAAAACTAATTAAAAAGAATCTACAATTTCCATTTCAATTTTTTATTTTGTTTGCAACAATTTCTGTCCTGTGAAATAATGGTTTGCAGCCTGTTCTGCACCGCCAACTTTGTTGCACAAGATTCCTCGGGTGGTAGATTTTCCCAGTACCATTATGTTGTTTCAGGAGCCTTTTTTAATGCATCTCCCGTTTGCCTTATGTTTTGCTTTCCGCACGAAGTCGGGATCTTATAAATGACTTTTTTATTGGAAGGTATAAACCTTTCCCAATGAGCAATTTCACGTTGCTTCCTCTTGATATGCTTGTCATGTGAGTTTACTTATTACAGACGTTTATAAACTTTTTTACTTCCCTGAATATCACCTTCACAACATGTCTGTTTGACACATTTTTTATTTCTATGGCAATATATGGATGTAAGAAATTACAACACAGCTTTCTCTGCTCCCTTATATCCGGTGCTCCTAAGTTTTCCTTCAAGTTTTAACAATTTTTTCTGCCACAGACGCATTCACATCAGTGGAAAAACGACTGGCTTTCAACCGGGTTACTCGCAAATCAATGCTAACTGCCATTTTTAGATCACAGGACTTCATAATGCTCTGCAATATGCACGAGTGGACGATACTCCTATTAACAAGCTTGGACTGGCTGAAATCTATACCATAAGGATTTTATGCTTTTCGGTACGGTACCCCCCGCATAGGTGCACGGGAGTCTCTTGTAGTTGTAGGTCAAGAAAACTTATCATCCATTTATCACGTACTTGGTATGTATATGATAGTTTTGCAGTAATGAAACTAGAAGATTATACGGAAGAAAAGCCATTGAAGCCATTCGTAAGACTTTCAATGAACCGGGAGTGAACGAAGAAACCCTGAAGAAAATCAGAGAGCAAGCAGCAACATCCAGTGCACGGGTAGGGTTAGGAGAGCTTCCTGGAAATGTCAAATAAATAAGGAACTCACACTGCGGCCATTCTTTTCAGTTAAAACGCACAAAGAAGAAGACCATTTCAGGATGATTGTCGAAGAAAAAATAGACAGCAAAGCCATGTGGCTAGATACCTGCAGGAGCAGCTATCTACGCTGACCTGTGATGACCTATACATGGTGCAAGGCACCTAATAGGTCCTCCGCTTTCTGAGGAAAGGCCAACCTGTGACGTGTATGTCAGTGGACGTGAAAGACATGTCTATTCCATTACACAAGACAGATCGATATCAGCAGTTGCAGAATGTATTGACAGCTACGGATCAACGACGTGCCAGAATGAGTGCAGGACGAGCGTCAGCGGTTTTCTAGAACTACTGTGTGTGTACCTGTGCGTGTCTCTATGCACAGTGCGAAAAAAAAAATATATATGAGAAGCGAGGAGCCACTTGTATCAGGTCGTTCCTGTCTCTTGTCCTTTCAAACTTGTGCATGGCAAAGGCAGACCGCAGCCTTGAACCTGAACCCGATAGCAGGGATGTTTTGGGATGCTTTCGATACGTCGGCGATTGTTTGCTATGTATTAGTAAGGAAAGAGCTTGTGCGGTCCACGCGAATACTTTGGCCATGCTTTTCAAGGGCATGTTGAATGGGCTTAATTTAACCAACGAAGTGTCTGGTAAGTGGATGATAATGTTCCTTGACCTATAAATAGAGGAGACCCCCATGCACACATGCTGGTGTTATCATACCAAAAACGTAAAAAGCCCCATCAGATTCAATTCCAGCCTGTCCAGGCTTGTTCAAAGAAGCATTGGCCACTCGTGCTGGTTGCAGAGCATTACGAAGTCCTTCGATCACAAAATGACATGTAGCATTGAAATGCAAGTAACCTGGCTGAAATCCGGTGCTTTTCCTGATAGCGTGATTGCGTCTGTCGAAAAAAGCTGCTAAAAACCAGGACGAAGAAACCTCCGGAGCAGAAGGAAGAGGGCAGCAGATTCTGTATATACTTACTGTGTCACATCCCCATTGCAAAAACTTGTGCCACTGGGTCCCAGCGCCCCAGCGACATACCTGATTATGGCCCCAGTATGGCGCTGGAAACTGGGCGCACTGGGATGCGGCATACTGGCACGTTCCGCACTGGCGGCACTGTTGGCCCGGAGAAACAAAAGCTTAGGATAAAAATTAAAAAGTAAGAAGTACCGAAGCAAATTAAGCACATTAAAAACTTTAAAAAAGTAAAAAAAAAAGGAAACACCTAGCGCGCTTCGAACGCGGTATACTAGGTAAATATTAAATCACTAACTCTCCACGCTAACCACTCGGCCACATATCTTTTTTCGCGCTCTGCTTCTTTCTTGATTGCCTGACTTGTGCAAGACACCACACACACAAGACACTGATATAATAAGCATGCCAGGGGCTGGCTTCGTCATTCTAAAATTTCTTTAGATCCATCAAAGGTTCTACCTTTGGCGACCACTCAGGATTATCATCGACAAACTTCACAATCTCGATAAACCAATGGACAGCCTCGCGGAAAAAAATTCGTGCAGGACTCGCATCATGATCACAGTTATTTCCTGCCATGCGTGAACACCATACACTGTGGAGGCCCATTAGCATGATGGATTCATACGAAACCTCCTTCTCATTTTGCCTGGGTAAGTACCGTATTCCGTAAGGATTAATAATTCTTCCTTTGTGGTTCTTTGAAGTACATCCCAAAAATAAACCTCTTCCCTAGAGTGAAGAAATACATGATGTATCGTTTCTGGCTGTTTACAAATTAAGCAATCTGTACCCAACGGAAGAAATAAACCTTTTTTTTTTGCAAAAACACTTTTACTGGCAGGGTTCCAGCATGCAACTTTAAAAACAAGTTTTAGCCGCTGCCGGCACTTTCATTCTCTTTACCCTCTTCAGAATATTCCTGCCAGAGCCTCCCCTGTATATGGCCCTATAGATGGGCTCCGGAAGAACAACGTCGCACAAATCTTTAACTGGGACGTTACGAAACATTTCTGCGTTCTAAGTGACAACCGCATCATGACCGCTATCTACAGGTCATTGCTGCCAATCTAACAATTTCAACTTCTTGATAATTAGAGCTTGCTGCCTCCTCTCACGACTTGCAATTAATGTTCTGGATGCCTTTGTGCACTGGAATCAGTTTAACATGTGGAGTTCGAGAAGAAGTACTTTGCTTTGGGCTAGTTGGTTCATGGTTGAAGTGGATTATGAAGACGGCGCGAAAGCGACGAGGACAAGGAAGGAACACCCATGATCCCTTCCTTGTGCGCAGTTCTTCAAACGTCGTACAGCAACTAGAGTCTTTGCCCCCCCTAGAATATAATGGGTTCTCTATCGACATTGAAGAATTGTATTATTCCGTTCCTCATCAAGGACTCCTAAGTGCGGTCAGAGAAAAGATCATGGACACAGGTGTTGTTCAGTTTCAAAATTCCGCTGGGATTAGCAGCGAGAGCTTTGTAGCTTTGCTAGAATTCTACTTGAACTCAACCGCTATTTCGTTTGAAGGTGATTTCTTTGTTCAAAAAAGAGGTGTCTGTATTGGGTCTTCTGTGGCACCTGTTCTTTGTGACATTTTCTTGTCAGCTGTTGGAAATGAAATCAAAAGTCAACTCCATGACCCGAACATTGTTTCCGTTTTCAGATATGTCGATGATTTTTTGATTATTCTGAAGGGGGCACCTGAGTTTGATTTAGCTGAGAGAGTGACTAGGACGTTGTCTGTTTTCCGCAATCACAGCCAAGGCCTCATATTTACATGGGAGGAACCAGTTAACAACGAACTGCAGTTCTTAGACTTGAGGCTTGTGTTCAAGAACGACCATATTTGCTGGTCGTACAATCCCAGATCAAAGAAAGGATTGCTACCTTTTGACAGTGCCCACTCGAAGCTGGTCAAAAGAGCTATAATTGCGAATTCCCTTCAGTGCGCTTTAGGAAAATCATGCCATCACATGATGTCGGTTAGCTTTGGCGCCCAAGTAAAAAGGCTGGAAGAAGCAGGCTACCCGCCCCCATTAATATTGGCTGTTTCTGAAATGTTGCTTCAGAAAGTGAAGAGACAAAATGTTGAAAGAAACCCGGAAGTACGAAGGAAGCCTATGCCAGTTATTCCTTACATCCATAAAGTTTCCATGGCATCAAAAAAGTTGCAAGTAAATTTCAGGTTCAAGTTGTGTTTTCTGCGCCTTCAAAACTTTCTAAGCTTTGCTCAATGAATAAGCCAGATAAACGACCGGTTTGCGCTATTAAACACCAAAATAAGTTCACCAAATGTAACTCAAGAGTTGTGTATCAGATTCCTTTTTTTAGTGGACCTTTAAGACTGGCCGAAGATTCTAAAATGCTATACACGCATGAATGAGTAAAGCAAGGTTTTTTCAGCTCTCAATGAAAAAAGCGTTCTGTGTGGTATGTATATAGCCTTCTCATAGTACGCTGCATCTTTTATACTTTATTGAGGTTGACAGCAAGCACTTCTGACCAATATGAATATACATCATCATCATCATCATCAGCCTGATTATACCCACTCCAGGGCCAAGGCCTCTCCCATATTTCTCCACTTAACCCGGTTCTGTGCTAGCTGCATCCACTTGACCCCTGCGAACTTCTTAATCTCATCCGCCCACCTAACTTTCTGCAGCCCCCTGCTACGCTTTCCTTCCCTTGGAATCCAGTTTGTTACCCTCAGCGACCATCGGTTATCCTCTCTTCGCACTACATGTCCTGCCCATGTCCATTTCTTCTTCTTAATTTCTACTATAATGTCGGTAACTTGAGTTATTTCTCTGACCCACTCTGCACGCTTTCTATCTCTTAATGTTACCCCTACCATTTTTCGTTCCATAGCCCTCTGGGTTGTCCTCAACTTAAGTAGACCTCTCTTGTTTAGCCTCAACGTTTAAGCCCCATAGGTGAGTAAAGGCGAAATGCAACTGTTGTATACTTTCCTCTTGAGCGGTACCGGTAAGCTGCTAGTCATAATCTGCGAGTGTTTGCCAAATGCGCTCCATCCCAATCTTATTGTTCTTGTTATTTTTTTTTCATGGTCCGGATCTGCGGTTACTACCTGTCCTAAGTAGACATATTCGCCTACTACTTCGAGTATTTCGCTACCTAATGTAAACTGCTGTTCCTTCCCGAAGCTGTTGAACATTACCTTAGTCTTCTGCATATTGATTTTCAAGCCTACCTTTCTACTTTTTCTGTCTAGGTCAACAATCATTATTTGCAGTTCATCCCCCAGTTGCTTAGCAAGGCAATGTCATCATCAAATCGCAGATTACAGAGGTGTTCTCCATCTACCCTTATCCCTAACTGCTACCATTCCAAGTCTCTGAATACTTCCTCTAAACAAGCTGTGAATAGTACTGGGGAGATTGTGTCTCCTTGCCTAACACCTTTCTTTATGGGAATTTTGTTACTTTCTTTATGCAGAACTATGGTTGCCTTGCAGCCACTATACACATCTTCCAGCACTTTCACGTACGGCTCGTCTACCCCCTGATTTCGCAATGCCTGCATCACCGCCGAGGTTTCAACTGAGTCAAATGCTTTTTCGTAACAATGATTGCTATGTATAAGGGCTGGTTATATTCCGAGCATTTTTTTATCACCTGATTGATGGTATGGAAGTGCAGTGGTGGCGTAGCGGTAGAACATCCGCATCGCATGCAAGAGGACCGGGGCTCAAATCTCGGTGCCGCGCAATTCTCCACCGGAAAAAAAAAGTTCGCGTGTCGATGGAATTGCATAAACAGGTTTGGGGTGCGACCTGATGCCGGTGAACACCTCCGGCAACGCAGTCCCTCACCAGAACAGGAGTTGGCCACCCTGGTGCAGTAATTGGCCACAACCTCCCATGATAAGCTCCATAAAACCCCGGCCCTCAGTCACCAGCGGCTACGGAACAACTGACCACGGCGGCGGTCAGACCTGTGAAGCAGCAGGGGGTGCTAAGAAAGCCTGGCTCCGCTGGACAGGCCGCCATTGGAAACTGACCCTGGTAACGTTTAATGCTAGAACGCTAGCTAGTGAAGTTAGTTTAGCAGTGCTGTTAGAGGAACTAGAGGGCATGAAATGGGATGTAATAGGGCTTAGTGAGGTTAGGAGGCCGAATGAGGCATATACTGTTTTGAAGGATGGGCATGTACTGTGTTATCGAGGTTTAGCAGAGAGGCGACAACTAGGAGTAGGTTTCCTTGTCAATAAGTATATAGCAGGTAATACAGATGAATTCTATAGTATTAATGAGAGGGTAGCTGACAACGTAATTAGGCTTAATAAGCGGTATAAACTGAAGGTTGTACTAGCCTAAGCACCTACATGTAGTTATGATGACCAGGCAGTTGAAAGCTTCTATGAAGATGTAGAATCGGCAATGCGAAAAGTAAAGACGCAGTATACTGTACTAATGGGCGACTTCAATGCCAAGGTAGGGAAAAAACAGGCAGGAGACTCTTCTGCCCTCCCCCTCACCGCTAATTCGTTGATGGGTTTCCTTCTTACTAATCTGTTACGTTCCTTCTTCAGATTTAGGCTAATTCGGGACCTCACCATCCTGTGGTCACTGCATCGCACTTTACCGATTACCTCTAGATCTGCATAATGGCGGGTGTTGAACACATTATGAAGTCGATTTCATTTTTAGTCTCTCCGTTAGGACTTTTCCATGTCCATTTCCGGTTCTTCCGTTTGCTGAAGAAGGTATTCATGATTCGTAAGTTATTGCGCTCTGCAAACTCAACTAGTAACTCCCCCCTGCTATTCCTAGAACCAATGCCATAGTCACCTTGTCTCCTGCATGTTTTTTCCCTACCTTGGCATTGAAGTCGCCCATTAGTACAGTATACTGCGTCTTTACTTTTCGCATTGCCGATTCTACATCTTCATAGAAGCTTTCCACTGCCTGGCCATCATAACTACATGTAGGTGCATAGGCCTGTACAACCTTCAGTTTATACCGCTTATTAAGCCTAATTACGATGCCTGCAACTCTCTCACTAATAATATAGAATTCATCTATATTACCCGCTATATACTTATTGACAAGGAAACCTACTCCTAGTTGTCGCCTCTCTGGTAAACCTCGATAACACAGTACATGCCCATCCTTCAGTACAGTATATGCCTCATTCGGCCTCCTAACCTCACTAAGCCCTATGCCATCCCATTTCATGCCCTCTAGTTCCTCTAACAGCACTGATAAACTAGCTTCACTAGCTAGGGTTCTAGCATTAAACGTTGCCAGGGTCAGTTTCCAATGGCGGCCTGTCCAGCGGAGCCAGGCTTTCTTAGCACCCCCTGCTGCGTCACAGGTCTGACCGCCGCCGTGGTCAGTTGTTCCGCAGCCGCTGGTGACTGAGGGCCGGGGTTTTATGGAGCTTATCATGGGAGGTTGTGGCCAATTACTGCACCAGGGTGGCCAACTCCTGTTCTGGTGACGTACGTTGAGGGTTAAACCGCGCAAAAAAGACGAGCACATAGGAAGTGCACAAACGCTCGCTTGTGCACTTCTTATGTCCTGGTCTTTTTTTGCGCTGTTTACCTTCAGTATAACACCAACTTGCCCAAGCGTCTGTTTTATGAATATACGACTGTAAGAAGATAGCGATACCCTTTGTTAAGATAATCAAATACCTAGTGAAATTTTCGTTTTATTAGCCATATAAATTGAGAGTGTGAAATATTTTTTTGCCTCCGAAGCAAATATGCTGGAACACACAGTTGCCGATAAACAACGCTGAAAAATATTTCTGCATTTCCTCAAAAATATTAGCTTACATTTAAAGTGAAGGTTCACTGCAGCCAATGTTGGCCATTTTCAAACCAAATATTCATACAAGAAGCAATGCAACTAAGGCGCTCCTCAAATATAAACCACTGTGCTACGTTAAGGTAGAGCATATCTAAGCGTTCGGAAGGATGTAAATTTCACGATAAATGATTCCGTGCTGCTTTTTTTTTTTTTCCAGATGATTTTGTGCCGTCTTCGAATCGGACATACACACTTGACACACAATTTCTTACTGAGAAAAGAGCAAAAACCATTATGCAAAGAATGTGGAGGTGAGCTCACCGTGAACCACATTTTGATCTCATGCACAGAACTTGAACAGTTAAGGAAAAAATATTTTACCCCATTCTATAATGAACGCATCCCATTCCACCCCTGTTTACTATTAGGAGACAACCCGCTTGTTGAAATTTCATCTGTTTTTAGTTTTCTTAAAGAGTTAGGGATTCTAAATCAGCTGTAATTTTCTAAACTTTTCATTTTCACTCATAAAGAAGCTCAGCAACCTAGTGTTTGGCGCATGATGGCCATAGTAGCCTATGTGCCAAAAAACCCAACCCAACCCAACCCAACCGCAAACGTGTCTTCAATCCTATTCAGCGAGGAGGCAAAAATAATGCCAAATCTATAGGAGATATGGCACCAATTCTGTGATTTATGTTAAGGTATAAAGATCTAGGGTACCTTAGTCTGCCATAAAGCAAGACACCGCCTAATTATTAGTTTTGGCATCGAACGGTTGTGATATTAGCATAAAATTAACCAGATGTGTTTGCATTGGCTGGTATTGCGCACGTGGTTTTGATGAAGTTATGAACCAGCGCAAAGTGAAGAATACGAACTGTAGAGTCAAATGTATTACTCGAATTTACCATTATTAAACGCATTTTCAGTATTAGCAATGAGGCCTTGGACCCTATACTTTGGAGTATGGGTTGTACAATGTGTTCAATGTCAGCTGCACATGCAGCATAACAATTATAAATAGCTAGTGACGTATTATATTTTTTAGCCGATGGAGTTCTATACTGACTTCTATAATAGCCATAGAGAGGAAAAGAATGAAATTTCTCACGATGAAGAGCAATCAGACGTTCCGCCAGTAACGAAGGACGAGGTTAAGAAAGCCTTAGAAGCTTTGAAGAGCAGGGACGTAGCTGGGGAGGATCAAGTATATACAGATTTGTTTTAGAACGGAGGGTGTATCGTTCTAAAAGTACTGCCCACCCTGTATACGCACTGCCTGACGACATAGAATTTACCGGAATTATTGAAGAACGCTAACAACACCTTAAAGCATAAGAAGGATGATAAGCAGTTTAAACATAACAGACCAACCAGCTTACTATCAGTTACGTACTAGGTATTTTCCAAGAAAATCGCTAAAAGGCTAAGAACAACTTTACATTTCAGTCAAACAAAGGATGAAGCAGGATTTCGGAAAGGGTACTCGAACATCGATCGTGTCGACACTATAAAGAAGATCGTATAAACATCGTCTTAATATAACCAGCCCCTACAAAAAGCGTTCATTGACTACGAGATAGCATTTGGTTCAGTCGAAACCTCAGTGGTCATTGCAAGGTGAGAGTGTAGGCGAGCCTTATGGGAAAAGTACTGGAAGATATCTATAGTGGCTACAGAGCAACCATAGTTGCGCATAATGAAAGGGATGAAATTTTAATTAGAAAGGCGTAAGGCAAGGAGACGTGATCTCCCCAGTGCTATTTACAGCTTGCTTAGAGTATATTCAGAAGCAAGGAATGGGAGCAGTTAGGCATCAAGGTCGATAGAGAATATCTCAGTAATTTGCAGTTCGCTGATGTCATTGCCTTGTTAAGAAACTCAGGACACCACCTGCAAAAATTATAATCTGGACAGGATAAGCAGGAAGGTTGGTCTAAATAATAATAGGCTGAAGGCTAAGGTGATGGTTAACAGCCTCAGAGAGGAACACCAGTTTAAAATAGGCAGCGAAGCCTTGGTAGCTTAGCGCAACGGCTTCTGTGCTAAACATGAACAAGTCACCTGTAGCACGCGCTGATGATTTTTGCGAACTAGGAGATGATTAAGAGCCCATTGCTATGTCGAAGCTAGGTTGTGAAGAAGACTGCAAGATCTTTTCCAGCACGGCACGTGCCTGATATGTTCGTAAAACCCTTACGAGAGTATTATTAGAAGATAAGGAGTGTACCGCTCAGCTGGGTATAGGCGCAATCCGGTAAGGAGCACCAAGAGCGAGGTTTCCTTCAGTGCGTCCAAGCAATCAATCATCGGAGTTGTTCATACAAGGCCTTGCGAATTTGCACCGTTGCTGGCTCGTCATTTTACATAGTCCTGTCTTCTCTGGGGATGCACATTAGGTTGGATATGAGAACGACGAAGCGTTTGTAAGAAAACACATTTCGGAACGCGGTTTTCTCATGAAGGTATGAATGCGGAGGAGCTACAGCTTGGCCTTCAATATACGTCAGCCGTCAATTCACTAAACGTGTATTGTGACAGTAGGATAAAAAGGTTAGACTTTCAACGTCTGCTAAATATCGTATGACTCAAGCAGCACTCTGCGCGCGGTCTCCAGCACAATGGCCCCGTCAATGCCCCGTATGCATTGCAGAGCTCCGCAACGACGCTTGGTTCATTGTTCATTTGTCTGGTGGCGGCTGTGTACTGCTTCGTCCTTTCTATGAAATTCTTTGTTTCCCCAATGTACCACGACTGGCATTCAAAGCAGGATTTGGTACACCAAGATTTGGGCTCATTTTTCACAACAGTGACCTTTCGGGCTGGGCGAGAGGCCTGAGGCGGAGGTAGCCGGCCAGGGCATTTTTCGCTGTCTTTCCTTCCCAGGAATATGCGGGGCGAGGTTTCACTGAAGGCAATATTATTTCTGCTAATAATGACACTTGCACACTACTTACCAAATGCCTCACTGTAACCGAAGCAAGCTTTCATGCCAAATCTACGCTCCCCACAACGGAAGTGCTGCATCGTTTGTGGGCGTATCTGGTACGGATACATGCGGTAAAAAAACCCGATGATTATTCGTGTGGAAATGGAATGCCATAATGACATTCAAAAAGCCGAAAAGAGCTGCAATCAGCACAGCGCAGCGAAGGAGCCGCATCGGCAGATTCCCCGGTCTTCAGAATGTCGTCACTCGACGTCATGGCCAATCATGGGCGGCGGCGCGACCCGCGGTGAGCCTCGTCGCGCGGGCTGCGTATTTCTGCTGAACAAAGGCTATTTTTGCTTTCTTCTGCATAATTTTAATCTGATATTCGAGTTCGCAGCATAAAAAACTGTGGCTTTCTGCTGAAAGCCCAACTTTTGCAGAACGTGCTGCAGTGTCACTTCAAGGAAGCGGGTTCGACTTAAGTTCAGGATCACGCAGAGGGCCATGGAGCGGAAGATGGTATGTGTAACATCAAGAGATCGAAATCGTGCAGAGTAGGTCAGAGAAATAAATCAAGTTACTTATATTGTAGCCGAAACTATGCAGTATATCTAGTGCGAAGAGAGGATAATCGATTGTCGCTTATGGTAACTAGATGCCAAATAAACTAAAGCGTAGCAAGAGCGGTGGAAAGTTAGGATAACCGTTGGTCTCTAAGAGTAACCAATTGGATTCCAAGAAAAGGTAAGCATTGCAGGTGGTGGGAGAAAGCCAGGGGGTGGATGAAATTAGAAAATTGCAGGGGTAAAGTAGATACAGCTAGCACTTTGGAGAGGCCTTCGCCTTGAAGTGGACATAGTTAGGTTTATGATGACCTTGATGATTAGTACTGGAAGCAGTTGGCGAATATGTCTACTTAGGATAGGCAGTAACCGCAGACCCGGACCACGAAAAGGAAATAACAAGAAGAATACGATTGGGATGGAGCGCATTTGGCAAGCACTCGCAGATTATGACTAGCAGCTTACCGGTATCGCTCAAGAGGAAAGTATACAACAGTTGCATCTTGCCTGTACTCACCTATGGGGCCGGAACGTGGAGGCTAACCAAGCGAGTTCTACTTCAGTTGAGGACAACCCCGAGGGCTATGGAACGAAAAATGGTAGGGGTAACATTAAGAGATAGAAAGCATGCAGAGTGGGTCAGAGAAATAACTCAAGTTACCGACATTCTAGTAGAAATTAAGAAGAAGAAATGGACATGGGCAGGACATGTAGTGCGAAGAGGGGATAACCGATGGTCGCTGAGGGTAACAAACTGGATTCCAAGGGAAGGAAAGCGTAGCAGGGGGCGGCAGAAAGTTAAATGGGCGGATGAGATTAAGAAGTTCGCAGGGGTCAAGTGGATGCAGCTAGCACAGAACCGGGTTAAGTGGAGAAATATGGGAGAGGCCTTCGCCCTGCAGTGGGTATAATCAGGCTGATGATGATGATTAGTGATATCCTAAAAAAATAATGTATGCCCTCTGTGCACTCGTATGTGCATAGATGCCGCATTATTTCTCAATGTGCGAATTGCGTCATAAGAAGGCAGAAGGATTTTTGCGTGTCACCATGCACAATACATTCAGTTTGCATGAGCCACAAGTTTGTTATTCGCAGCAACCTCTGAATTAATAGCCTTAAAAATAGCACGAAGAATCATGGAAATTTGTACTCATATTATTACCAGGAAGGTAATATACGCAAAAGCCGCTTTAAATTATGCTGCAGAGTCGAAAACGGCAATTAGACTGGCATTCAATAAATATTGTGTGGTGCGGAGCAAAATTAAAAAGTCACACTGCAATATTTTTTTCTTGCACATAAAGTACTGTAAAATCCCGAATTTAACATCGGCGGTGATGCAGGAATTGCGAAATCAGGGGGTAGACGAACCGTACGTGAAAGTGCTGGAAGATATATATAGTGGCTGCACAGCAACCATAGTTCTGCATAAAGAAAGTAACAAAATTCCCATAAAGAAAGGTGTTAGGCAAGGAGACACAATCTCCCCAGTACTATTCACAGCTTGTTTAGAGGAAGTATTCAGAGACTTGGAATGGGAGCAGTTAGGGATAAGGGTAGACGGAGAATACCTCAGTAATCTGCGATTTGCCGATGACATTGCCTTGCTAAGCAACTCGGAGAATAAACTGTAAATAATGATTGATGACCTAGACAGGAAAAGTAGAAAGGTAGACTTGAAAATCAATATGCAGAAGACTGAGGTAATGTTCAACAGCCTCGGGAAGAAACAGCAGTTTACATTAGGTAGCGAACTAATGGAAGTAGTAGGCGATTATGTCTACTTAATTAGGACAGGTAGTAACCGCAGATCTGGACCATGAAAAGGAAATAACAAGAAGAATAAGATTGGGATGGAGCGCTTTTGGCAAGCACTCGCAGATTATGACTAACAGCTTACCGGTATTGCTCAAGAGGAAAGTATACAACAGTTGCATCTTGCCTGTACTCACCTATGGGGCTGAAACGTGGAGGCTAACCAAGAGAGTTTTACTTAAGTTGAGGACAACCCAGAGGGCGATGGGACGAAAAATGGTAGGGGTAACATTAAGAGATGGGACGCGTGCAGAGTGGGTCAGAGAAATAACTCAAGTTACCGACATTGAAGTAGAAATTAAGTAGAAGAAATGGGCATGGGCAGGACATGTAGTGCGAAGAGAGGACAACCGATGGTCGCTTAGGGTAACAAACTGGATTCCAAGAGAAGGAAAGCGTAGCAGGGGGCGGCAGAAAGTTAGGTGGGCGGATGAGGTTAAGACACTCGCGGGGTTAGTGTGGATGCAGCTAGCACAGAACCGGGTTAAGTGGAGAAATATGGGAGAGGCTTCGCCCTGCAGTGGTTATAGTCAGGCTGATGATGACGATGATGATGAAAGTACTGTGGGGTGTAGTCAGAAGGAACATTGCCCCTGTGGGGTCCTCTGGGCCGAACATTATGTCTGTAGATTCATTGGCTGCGTGTTCGGGTCAGCATGAGAACATACAACAAATATATACCGAATTTGTATGCAAAACAAACTCTCATGCACCGGGTTTGTTTTGTTGAAGGGTGTACATATTGTTTTATTAAAACAAATTTTTGATTGTAACAGATATAAACACAGCTGGACAATATATTACAAAAAAGAAATAAAGTGGCGAAAAGTCCTACTGCGTCCTATGGATAAAAGGAGAGCAAGACCATTATGACGAAGCAATACATTTACATTAGTGCATTGTGACATCTCGTAGACGAAAAAAGGAAAACTTGCACTTCTCGAACAAAACTGCTGGGTGGCCTTCTTGTGGAGGTGTTTTTGGGGACTTTACAAATTTTAACTCTAAAAAAAGACTGTGCTATCTGCGCAATTAACTGTACAGCTATGCGGACATCATCCAAGTGGGAAAGCGTCATCATTAGGTTTTACATTCCTAGAAATAAGCAGTCAAAATTTTGAGTTGAGAGAATTAGCTGCACTGCATTCAATTGCGAGTTTCGCCTCTTTTTCCGAATCTAGCACCCCATTAATTCCACCGAAGGTTTGATTACTATGGACCCATTGATGTTCTTACTGAAAGGGTATATGTGCGGGTTTTAAGAAAATAGCGACTGTAGGAAGGGTTTGGAGGATTTTGCTAACATTTTTCATCCATTTATTACTTCTGCGGATACATGACTGCACACTATCCTGAAAAGTACAACCGCCATCAAGAGATCAATCAACTAGATTACTGTATCATTCCTTTTTTTCACAACTCATAAATATTGTCACGTAGTGGTGACGAGGTCGACGACACAATTGAAGGGTCGATGATTGCACTAAAGAAACTGTTTATTTGGGCTGACTTGCGCCCGCAAAAGAACTAAGCAACTCGGCGGCGGCGATAGAAACAAACGTGCTCGTCGATCGTCGAACAAAGAATGCTCGTCACACTCGGCAACGCTCAATTTAAAGGCTGCACAGAACAATCTAGATAACGTCGCAAACAGCTACCAGCACGGGCTGGAACATTGTGGAAAGACACCCAAGTGGCCGGAACCTTCGAGACAGATCTCGGTGCATCTTGCGCTACAACAAAACTGATAAAGGTGTGACTCGCGACATCGAGCATTAACAAACAAAGATTACGGAACTGATACACGGTCCAGAATCAGAGTGATAAGCCTGTATGCCGGCGGCTGTTAAAAAACAACAAATACTGTTTTGAAGGTTTCGCGGCATTACTCCCCCCTTAAAAAAAACATCGCCTCGATGTTCCAGAACAAAGAAACTTAAACATAAACACTGCAAAGTTTAAACACCACAGATTCTTTAACGCGCGCAATATGGCTTCAGTCGCACAACATGTACAATTTCTGGGCGTGCGCGTCGCCGTTGTGATGCTGACGTTCCGTCGGGAATGACTTCATAGTCCAGTGGTCCGACGCGGCGAAGGATTTTGTACGGCCCAAAGTATCGACGCAACAACTTTTCACTTAATCCGCGATGGCGAATTGGCGTCTAAACCCACACTTGGTCTCCTGGATTGTACTCTGCGTGGCGTCGTCGTAAATTGTATCATCGGCTGTCGGTGCGCTGTTGGTCCTTAATACGCAGCCGTGCGAGTCGTCAGGCTTCCTCTGCACGCTGCAGGTAGGCGGCGACGTCAAGGTGGCCCTCGTTGGTTACGTGCGGCAGCATTGCGTCGAGTGTCGTCGTGGGCTCCCTGCCGTACACAAGCTTAAACGGGGTCGCTCCGGTCGTCTCCTGGACTGCCGTGTTATACGCGAAGATCACGTACGGCAAGATGGCGTCCCA
This sequence comes from Amblyomma maculatum, assembly GCF_055883805.1. Taxonomy (NCBI): domain Eukaryota; kingdom Metazoa; phylum Arthropoda; class Arachnida; order Ixodida; family Ixodidae; genus Amblyomma; species Amblyomma maculatum. The sequence continues at coordinate 1,855,145 of NW_028146748.1, forward strand.
GGTCTTGTGTTCAGCGTCGACGTACATAGCGATCATGTCCGCGATCGTTTTGTTCAGGCGCTCCGTAAGGCCATTGGTCTGGGGATGGTACGCAGTTGTTCGTCGATGGCTTGTGTGACTGTATTCCAGGATGGCTTGCGTCAACTCTGCCGTACACGCCGTTCCCCTGTCCGTGATGAGCACTTCTGGGGCGCCGTGTCGCAAGAGAATTTGTTCGACAAAAAATTTGGCGACTTCTGCCGCGGTACCATTTGGTAGTGCTCTTGCTTCGGCGTAACGGGTAAGGTAGTCAGTGGCCACGATGATCCACTTGTTACCCATAGACGAAGATGGAAAGGGGCCGAGGAGATCCATCCCAATTTGTTGAAAGGGCAGGATTGGGGGCGGAATCGGGTTTAGTAGTCCTGCTGGTCTGATCGGCGGCGTCTTGCGTCGCTGGCACTCACGACACGTCTTCACGTAGTGGGAAACTTCGGCAGGCAGTCGCGGCCAGTAATACTTCTCCTGGATTCGACGCAACGTGCGCGCAAATCCGAGGTGGCCTGCTGTGGGCTCGTCGTGCAACGCCTGCAGAATTTCTTGCCGAAGGGTTTTAGGCACTACGAGAAGCTGCGCGGTCTTGTTGGGTGCAAAGTTCTTCTTCACGAGGAGGCCATTGCTTAACGTGAAGGATGATAAATGTCGCCTGAACACACCAGGAGGGGAAGCGGTCTTTCCTTTCAAGTAATTGGCTAGCGCTTTCAGCTCAGGGTCTGATCGCTGTTGTTCTGCGAAACTGCTGGCGCTTACCGGTCCCAAAAAGGCGTCATCGTCATCGTCCTTCGAGGGAGAATCGACGGGAGCGCGGGATAAGCAGTCTGCGTCGGAATGCTTCCGGCCCGACTTATAGACTACAGTCATGTCAAATTCTTGAAGTCGTAGGCTCCATCTGGCAAGGCGGCCGGAAGGATCTTTCAAATTAGCCAGCCAGCAGAGGGCGTGATGGTCGCTTACCACCTTGAATGGTCGGCCGAATAGGTATGGACGAAACTTAGAAGTGGCCCAGATGATTGCAAGGCACTCCTTCCCTACTGAAAAATCCTGTATAAAATTCGTACAGGAAATCGTATACAGGTTTACTGTACAGGATCTGGGATACAGGATTGGGGGCTATTTCAGCAAATTCCTGTACTGTCCTGGAAAGTCCGGAATGAAACCGGGCGGAGCTCTGATACGGGAATGGCCTGTATGGTTGATGGCCCTCGCTTCCGAAAAAAACGCGTCGCCAGGGTGAAAAAGCATGCAACAATATAAAATAAAACGACTACATTTAAAATAATATATAAAATTTAAAAAAAATAAAAAAAAATTTTGTACCAAATGTGGAATCGAACCTCGGTCCTTATGGTGTTCAGAAGGGCACCTTAACCACTACTCTACGGCGGCTTTCTTTTTTCTTTATTTCCTGACCGAGGACGTACACAAAAAGACACATGTGACATCAATAACATGACAAAATAAAAGATCAAGCATTGACTTAAAGCTTCAGCCTTCCTTAGCTGAAGTTGTCGGATTAAAAATCCCTCATATGTGACAACCCTTCAAAACTAACCAACCATTCTGGCTCTAGTTTTAAAGCTTTCTGTTCGTCCACATATGCCCGTATGCTCTCTCTAAAGAGCTGTCTCGCAGAACGTGCATCGACGTCACCGTGCTCTACAGCCATTCTGCTTTTCCATATGCTGTGGAGAGCCAGTAGCATCAAAAGGTCCAACGGTGTATCATTGTTCGCTTCTACTGGCAAGAATCGAATACCATGTGGGCTTATGGGTAGTTCCTTTTTAAGCGTCCTCTGGAGCACGTCCCATAAAAATACGGCATCCCAGCATTCGAGAAACACGTGTTCAATCGTCACCTCTTTCCTGCATATTATGCAGTGGACACCCCAGGGTACAAAAAAAGCCCTTTCTGTTCCTTCCATTTCTTTACCTCCAATGTTCCAGTGTGCAGCTTAAAAAAGAACGTTTTCACCCCTGCCGGCACCATCATCCTCTTCACTCTTTTAAGAACATTTTTGCCCCCTGTGGACGAGTACACAGCTCTGTACAACGGTTCTGGAAGCACCCCATCGCACAAGTCTTTATACAGTTTTTTCCGGTTTACACTCCACAAATAGTCTAAAGTAAACCGCACCATCAAGAACCTGTACGCCAAGACCACTTCCCTTAGATACCCGTGGACACCTCCTGACATGCGGTCAGAAGAAACGACAATTCCCGGGAGAGCTTGACCCAGGCGTAACTGACAGACCGTACGAAGAAATGGATTTTTCACATTCCTCAAAAACATGAAACGATTGACTAACTGGCGCAGAAACAGATGTGCCAAACCAAGCCCGCCGTCCTTCACCCGGCGGAAGAGATTTGTCCGACTTGTCCGTTCCCACGAAGACCCCCACACAAAGACGGCAAAGATACGATGCATCTTTTGGACATTAGCTCTTGAACAATATAACACTTGAAGCACATACCAAACTTTTGTCACTAAAAACAAATTACAAATCGTGGCCTTAGCAAACACCGACCACTGCCATCCATTCCATTTGTCCACTCTATCTTTCAATTTACCGACTTGGTTTTTCCAGTATGGGTCACTGTCCCGATACGATTCAAGAGGGGCACCAAGGTAGCTGACAGGGTTGGTAACAAATTTCATGTTAGCAAAAATGCCTGAGGTCGCTGGCCAGTCACCGTGCCAGAAGCCCAGGCACTTGCCCCAGTTAACAGCACTGCCGCTTACAGCGCAAAAATCTTTTACAGTTTTCACAACTTCTACGATGCTTTCGTAGCCTACACAAAACATCGCGACATCATCGGCATAAGCCAAAAGCTTCACTTCTGCTTGATGCAGCTTGAAGCCCCGCATTTTCTCATGCTTGATAATGCTTAAACATAAGGGTTCAAGATAGATACAAAAGAGAAGAGGTGAAAGGGGGCAACCTTGACGAACTGAGCGTTGGACAGCAATACTGTCACCGACAGATTTGTTCACAATTAGTCTAGTTGTACAAGCACTGTAAGCCATAGCCACTCCTTCTCTGATGACGCATCCGACCTTGACATAGTCTAATATACACAAAAGCAAGTCGTGGGGCACTCTATCAAAAGCCTTTTCAAGATCTATTTGGAGCATTGATACTCCAAGTCCACCAGCATCGCAACATTCAAGAATGGCCCTCGCGATGTGAATGTTCGTAAAAATGGACCTGTCTTTAATACCGCATGTTTGGTGGTCTCCAACAATATCTTTAATAACTGTTTGCAGTCTTTTAGCTAGTATTTTCATAAATATTTTATAGTCGACATTGGTTAAACTAATCGGCCGGTAAGAGGTAACACTGCGTAATTGACCTCGGTCCTCCGTTTTGGGAATTAGAACAGTATGAGAAGATGCAAAGGACGGCGGCAGCACATTAAGCTCTTATGCTTCATTATACACTTTTTCCAGTACCGGCGAGAGAAAATCCTGGAAAGCTTTATAAAATGCGGCGCTAAGTCCATCAGGGCCAGGCGATTTGCTGGGGTTCAAATTCCCAATAGCGCATTTCACTTCGTCCTCCGTGATGGGGGTCTCTAGCACACGTGTCGTCTTTTCGTCGAGTTGTGGCATTAAAGGTAAATAAACTCTCTTGAAACTCTCGATATCAACTGCACACCGTGCGAACTGCTGACGATAATGCTCGAAGAAAGCTTGCTGGATTTCTGTCTTTTCATTGGTAATGGTCCCTTGATATTCAATTTCATCTATCTGATTCCTTCGAGCGTGCCACTTTTCTGTGCCTAACGCCCTTTTTGTCGGACCTTCCCCCCTTATCAGCCGTTCGGCTCTAGCTCTGACAAGGGCACCGCGATATCGGTCAGCGTCGAGTAGTTCAAGCTTGCCCTTAAGGGCTCGTATGTCGTCTATGAACAAGCCGGGGTTATTGCTTTCCACATCGATTAGACGCTGTAGATTCACGTGAAGGGACCTTTCTTCGGCCCTTTCTTGTCTGGCTATAGCGCTCGATCTTTCCAATGCTGTCATTTTGACATTCTGTTTAAAAACCTCCCATTTAGCCCCTAACTTTGTTACGCCTTTGTCATTCATATTTGCTTGTGGTTACAGTGGTTATTATTCAGTATATGTAGCTACTTTTGCTCTTTCGTACTTGTATATTTTCCTTGGCAGTAGAATTTGTGGCTGTAATTCACCGATCGCCCTTTAAACACGCTGAATATCTTTGCAGGCTATCACGAGGGTTCACAAATGTGGCGTATCTTTATAATGCGTCGCTTTATTGAAGGCAAACCTCGACATATCATAATTTGCTAGTGCTGATGTGTTTTTCATCGTCTACGAACGCTTGTAAGTTTTCCTACATAGAGATATCCGCTGCACTAATACTTGTAATACTGGGCGTTTTAGCTTCACGTGCTACCAATGGAGCATCGATGCCAATGAATACACTTCCGACTGATCGGTTTCAATATGTAAACATTCGAGACCGCGTCGCGCGGTGTGCGGCTATCTGCGCATCTTTCGATGGTCAGCGGTGTTTTTTTATTTTTTCGCGAACAGTTTTTTGTCATCGCTAGCAAAACGATACGTTCGTGCTTCTACTTTCGTGTTGTAGGCGGCAGATCTTCAGTCGCAGATATGAAGACGCACCGCAAGATCGTACGAGCTGCAGCGACTGTTGTACGCGCAAAAGCTACGCGACGCGCGTATATGCTTGCTAGCGCACACTTCGACGGCTTCGCATTTTCGAGGTATTTGGGAAACGAAGCGCGCACTTTATATACAGAATAGTTGTATAACATGTTTGGTATCATGCTTATTTAGCGCGCTGGCGTGTCCGGCATGGTCATTCTGGTTGAGCTTCGTCGATCGGCCCGGCTTCTGTTCAGAAGCGGAATACTCTGCCCGGTATCAGTTCCAGAAATGACGCGTTCTTCCGGTTTCTGGTTAATTGATACAGGCTGAATAATACATAACACTACTACATTTGAAAAATAAAAAAAGAAAAGAAAAAAAAGAAAAAGAAACAAAAAGAAAATAGAAAAGGTAAAAAGAATTTCATGTGATTCGAGCTTCGGTCTTTTAGGCGGCAAGCACGCACTTTAACCGCTACACCACAGCAGGACACGGTGATGGTGGTTATATATCTACTTATGTAGTCGAGATTGCTCTTTTGTAGTTTGTGTACTTTTGTAGGGTGTAGAATTTGTGGTCGTAATTGAACGATCGCCCTTTAAACACGCTGTATCTTTTTCCTGGCTATCACGAAGGGTTATCCGCGTCCAGCATCTTTACAATGTATCGCTTTCTTGCAGACAAACCTCCGAATGTCACAATTTACTAGTGCTTATGTGTTTTGTCATCGTCTTCGAACGCATGCAATTTTTGCTACATATAGATATATGCGGTGCACCAACACTTGTAATACTGCTTGTTTTAGCTTCACCTGCTGCAAGCGGAGCCGCGACGTCAATGAATTTACTTCTGACCAAGTGTTTTGCATGCGTAAACACTCGAGGAAGCGACTCCCGATGTCCGGCTGACCTGTGCATATTTCGATGGTCAGCAATGTTTCATTTATTCTCGTGCGTATTTTATCCGCGCTAACGAAACGCTACGTTCTTGCTTGCACTTTCGCGTTGAAGGTGGCAGATCCTCAGTCGCAGATTATGAAGATGCACCGCAAGATTGTACAAGCTGCAGCGACTGTTGCACACGCAAAAACAAAACGCGATGCATGTATATACTTGCTAGCGCACACATCCACGGCTTCATATCTTCTAGGTATGTACGAAACAACGCGTACTCCACATATACAGAAAAGTTTTAACGTATATTATGTATGGCTTCATGCTTATTTAGCGTGAAGGCATATTCCGACGTTGTCATCCTGGCTGAGCTTCACGATCCGCCCGAGTTGTACTGAGAAGCGGAAATACTCTGTCCCGTATCAGTTTCATTCATATCGGATTTGTCCGGTTTCTGTTAAACCGGACATGACCTGTCCTGTATATCAGCTCAATACAGGACTGGTCCGCCCTGTTTCATATCCATACCGGACTGGGATGTCGTGTATAAGATGCATACGAGAAATGGTCTGCCCTGTATTAACTCGATATCGGACTGGATCGTCCGGATTGAGATTCATACCGGACATGACCTGTCCGATATAAACCCGAGTAAGGTTCATACAGGACTGGTCCGCCCTATTTCACATCAATACCGGATTGGGATGTCATGTATAAGATGCATACCGGTAATGGTCTGCTCTGTATTAACTCTATACCGGACTGGACCGTCCGGATTGAGATTCATACCGGACATGTCCTGTCCGATATAAACCCGTTTAAGCTTCATACAGGACTGGTCACACCTTTATCAAATGTATACGGGATAATGCAGGACCGGTTCAAACCCGTTTGTCGCCATACGGGATTTTTCACTAGGGTTCTCGGTCGTCGAGTAATTGACTTCGGCTTTTGTGAGGGATCTGCTAGCGTAGGCGATTACTTTCTCCTGTCTGGCACTCTTCTGGACAAGAACGGCTCCTAAGCCCACACTGCTCGCGTCGGTGTGAATTTCGGTCTCGGCGTTTTCATCAAAGTGGCCAAGTACAGGAGGGCATTGCAGGCGGCGCTTAAGTTCGTCGAAGGCTTCTCCTTGCGGCGCTTCCCATTTAAAAGGTACGTCAGCCTTTGTAAGCTGCGTCAACGGTTCGGCGATCCGCGAAAAGTTTCTGACAAATCGTCGATAATAAGCGCACAGCCCAAGGAATCGGCGCACAGCTTTCTTGTCGGCAGGCGGTGGAAATTGTGCGATTGCAGCTGTTTTCTCCAGGTCTGGGAGAATGCCGTCCTTGCTAACGATGTGACCAAGGAACCGGAGTTCTTCATAGGCGAAGTGACACTTCTCTGCTTTTAGCGTTAGTCCCGATGACTTGATGGCTTCCAGCACAGTCTGTAGTCGTTTTAGGTGGTCTTCAAAGTTTGACGAGAAGACAACAACGTCGTCCAAATATACCGAACAAATTTGCCACTTCAAGCCTGCCAGGACTGTGTCCATTACTCGTTGAAACGTGGCTGGTGCGGAGCAGAGGCCAAATGGCATCACCTTAAATTCATAAAGGCCGTCCGGTGTGATGAATGCGGTCTTCTCGCGATCTCTTTCGTCGACCTCAATTTGCCAATATCCGCTCTTCAGGTCCATCGATGAGAAGTACCTTGCATTGCAGAGCCGGTCGAGAGTGTCGTCGATGCGGGGAAGCGGGTAGACATCCTTCTTCGTTATGCTATTCAAGCGGCGGTAATCAACGCAGAAACGAAGTGTGCTGTCTTTCTTCTTGACCAAAACGACTGGTGCCGCCCAGGGGCTGTTCGAGGGCTGGATTACGTCATCACGCAGCATTTCCTCAACTTGATCGCGAATGGCCTGGCGTTCTCGCGGCGATACACGATAAGGGCTTTGGCGCAGAGGTCGGGCGTGTTCGTCCGTTATTATGCGATGCTTGGCCAGTGGTGTTTGTCGTACCTTCGATGATGATGAGAGGCACTCCCCGTAGCTTCGAAGCAGACTGAGAATCTGGTCTTTCCTGTTGTGGGTCAATGCCGGGTTGATGTCAAATGTGGGCTGACGGAATAGGTCCGGTGCGTCTTCCAGCGTTTGGTCGTGGAGGGAGAATACATCTGTGAGGTCTGCTAATTCGTCGAGAAAGGCGGTCGTCGTGCCCTTGTTGAGATGCCGGTATTCTTCGGTGAAGTTTGTTCCCAGAACCTGAGCTTGACCTCTCCGGAATTTCGTGATGCCTCTTGCGAGGCCGACACCTCGTTCTAAGAGCAACTGGAGATTTCCTTCGACGATGCCTTCAGCGGTTTCGATGTTGGTGCTACCTACGCAGACTGCGATACTTGATCGGGGCGGGACGTTCAATTCTTCGTCGAGGACGTTTAGGAGGATGTGTTGCATCGACGTCGTCGTAGCAGAAATGGCTTTGTCTGCAGAGAGCTTGATGAGCTTGGATCGCAGGTCGATGATAGCCCTATGTTCATTTAGGAAGTCTATGCCTAAAATCACGTCGCGGGAGCGCTGCTGCAAGACCACAAAGCTGGTGGGGTAAGTACGTCCATTTACGGTTATTCTTGCAGTGCATCGTCCCGATGGAGTAATCAGGTTGCCACCTGCTGTGCGAATCAGCGGGCCATCCCAAGCGTTGGTAACTTTTCTTAGCTGAGAGGCTAACGGTCCACTAATGACTGAATAGTCAGCTCCGGTGTCTACTAGGGCAGTGACTCTGCGACCGTCGACATCAACTTCAAGGTCACTTGTTCGCGTCCTCGCATTGCACGTGGGCCTTAGTGTCCGATCTCGGCTCCGTCGTTTCTTCAGGTCATGGCCGGGGCATACCGTTGTTACTTCGCTTGCGGCGGTGTCTGCTTGCACTCTGGTCGTGTTGTCGTCGATGTCGTCGTGTGGAGCGGCGATGAAATGGTTGCGTCGTCGTTAGTGGTCGTCGGCGGCGGAGGATCTTCGTCTTTTCGCCGTTTAGCAACCTCACCTCCAAAGGTTGCTGCCTTTAGTTTCCCCTACGGGGGCTTGGGGACCTTCCGCGCACACACTACCATCATAGTTACGTCCTGTCGACGCAAAGCGGGCACTGTACGGCGATGGAGACCTGAATCGACGGCTTGGTGGCGCAATCTCACCGCTACGCAGATAGTTGTCGATTTCTTGCGGTCGTTCACCTGGGCGTAGTCGTGGAGCGTCCACTGCAAATCCGCGGAGACCGATTCGTCGGTACGGGCAGTGCCGCAGAATGTGGCCGGCCTCACCGCAGTGGAAGCATAATGGCCGGTTGTTCGCTGTCCTCCATGCGTCGCACTTCCTGGGGCTTGTTGGTCGTTGATAGGCTTGGCGGGCGGGAGCCAAGGGGCGGTTTTCAGGAACAGGCCGGTAGCGGCGAGGGCTCGGAAAGTCATCACGTCGGGGCGGAGGGCGACGTAATGCCCCAGCGTAGTTCATCGCTGTTGCCTCTTGTGCTGGAACAGTCGCAGCCGTCGCTTCAGGAACGCCCAGCGCCTGCTGGACTTCTTCACGGACGACGTCCGCGAGCGTCGCCACCTGGGGTTGTTGCGATGATGGCTGCATTCGGCGGAGCTCCTCTCGCACGATCTCCCGAATGAGGTCACGAAGGTTCTCTCCTCTTGCAGATGCGCTGGGGTAGTGGGTTGAGTAGTCTGGCTGAAGTGGCCGCTCGTAGTGGCGCATCCGGGTGTACAACGTCTTCTCGATGGCAGACGCTTCCGTTTCAAATTCCGCCACTGTTTTTGGCGGATTCCGGACAAGATTTGCAAAAAGCGATTCTTTGACGCCTCGCATTAAAAGTTTGACTCTCTCACCTTCAGTCATGTTAGGGTCGGCGCGGCGAAAGAGGCGCTTCATCTCCTCAACGTACGCCAGGACAGACTCGTTAGGAAGTTGCAGTCTTGACTGAAGAAGGGCCTGGGCTTTTTCCTTTCGGACGATGCTTGAAAAGGCAGTCAGAAACGCTTCCTTGAAAGTCTCCCAATCCTTCATAGTTGCCTCATGATTTTCGAACCAAACTCGGGCATGTCCTTGAAGAACAAAGTAGACTTGCCTAAGTTTCGCGGTGTCATTCCAGCCGTTGAAATCTGCCACACGGTCGAAAAGGTCCATCCAATCTCCCGCATCTTCATCCGGTAGTCCATGGAAGCAGGGGGGCTCCCGGGGTTGGACGAAAATAACCGGTGCTGTAGGCTGGGCCATTGTCAGCGTCGATGCCTTCCGAGATCGAATGGGGTCAAGCAGCAGACCGTGTTCGGGTTGTAGGCCTTGAAGTCGGCGGCTGGCTCGGTTACCTGTAGGCTGGTCTTCCAGGACGACAGGAACACGGCTTGGGTCTTCGCTTGGAGGATCAAACGCAGCACCTCCACCAGATGTCACGTAGTGGTGACGAGGTCGACGACACAATTGAAGGGTCGATGATTGCACTAAAGAAACTGTTTATTTGGGCTGACTTGCGCCCGCAAAAGAACTAAGCAACTCGGCGGCGCGATAGAAACAAACGTGCTCGTCGATCGTCGAACAAAGAATGCTCGTCGCACTCGGCAACCCTCAATTTAAAGGCTGCACAGAACAATCTAGATAACGTCGCAAACAGCTACCAGCATGGGCTGGAACATTGTGGAAAGACACCCAAGTGGCCGGAACCTTCGAGACAGATCTCGGTTCATCTTGCGCTACAACAAAACTGATAAAGGTGTGACTCGCGACATCGAGCATTAACAAACAAAGATTACGGAACTAATACACGGTCCAGAATCAGAGTGATAAGCCTGTATGCCGGCGGCTGTTAAAAAACTACAAATACTGTTTTGAAGGTTTCGCGGCAATATTACTAAGAGAGCCGTACCTGCTCAGATAGAATAGCTAATCTACTCAGACTGCACAATAGTGAAATCCCTTCATGTTTAGTGTAACTTTCCTTTATCGCACACTGTCTCTTTTTCTCATCTGCAGGAATTGCGGTCATTGTTCACCAATTGGTTTTTAAAAAAGCTGAGTCTTTTTTTCAGGCTACTACAAGATGTCCCGAATGTCCCCCATTATCGTATGGCACATATCACTCAATCAATGCTTACTGTTAATTTATCGTTTCAGAACTCGTACACCTCTTTCTACAAGCAGCGATTCGCTGCCCAATGTTGCGTTTTCGGGACCTAAATGTTGCCAGAGGAGCGGAGACGTGAATAATTTACTTTTCAACACGCCTTTTGCACATGTAGACACTCCAAAAATATTTCCGGATATGCAGTAACTATGCATATTTTGGTAGATAGAAATGTGTTTCAGTTATGTCCGAGCATATAATTTATATTGAAATATTACAGATACTTTCTGCGTTACACTTTCGCGTTTCTGCCTCTTTAATCGTAGAAATTAAGGCCACAAAAACGGACATGGTGCAGCAACTGTGATTTGGGACTAACGGATGCGCTCGCCGGAAAACATGCACAAAGCCGGTGCGGTGAGTTTATGTAGTAGCCAAAATACACTATTATGGCTTCATAGGATAGAGGTATTCTTGAAGCAGCGAGCATATTGCGCATATAATGAAAAGTTGATAGTTAGACATTGTACTGTTTACAAAATTGATCACACCTATCCACAGCATTGAAGCAGTACGCTACGGAGACAATTGGGTGAAATACTGTGCTGTTGCATTGGACTGATTGTTTTGCCACTACAGTTAGTGCCTACCTTTAATTTAGGTTTATTGCATCTGCCCTGTACCGTTCAAGTGCTACATACTAGTGCGATTCACTCTACGTTTTCATGCTTGTCAACAAACCCTTTAGCATATTCCAGCAAGACCGGTCCAGCTGAGGTCTATCGAATGGCCCCATTTTAGTTGCGAAGCGGGAAGAGTATATCACCTTTAAGCTTCACACATGACTTTTTCTGGCGGTTTGAGTTTCGACAAGGACTTCGTATCCGGCAATTGTGCTCCGAAAGCTGGTGCATCTGGTTTGAGTTAGATGCCGGTGATGGTTTGTCCAGATTGACCTTCATAGCGAACAGGGTCTCTGGTTACATCTTTACACCGTCACTTTATTTCATTTCGAGCCATATATGGGTTCAGTATAAGCTTGTTTATACTGAACCAATAGAACGCGATGGCGCACATGCTTATGAGATTTACATTAGACCATTGAGATCAGGTAAACCCAGCTGGTGTGATAAGGCATTTTTAGGGACTTTTCAATTCGAACGGACGAAGCCTTATAAAGTAAGAAGTCAAGAATGAAGTAGTTTGTAGCAAAACCATTCAGTAGCAGATATAACTTCGTATGATGTATGAGTGAGTCTCATAATACAATTTATTCTACATCTAGGAAAACGTTGAGCACAGACGCCGTATGCAAATATCTTAGCAATCCACACTAAAATACTAGCACCAATGTGAGTTTTTTTTCTAGGAAGCAGTACATCTTCGCTCTGTGAAGTCATCTCCTTCATGGGGGCCAATAGTTTATTTTACGTTACAGTCTGTCCCAGCGGGAAATATTACTTCAGTGGTTTAGATCTTGCAGCAATCATATACAGTCTAGAAAAGCAGAATAACACGTTGCAGTATCAAGATAAATTTCGGCTAGCTTATAGTTCTGCTTTCTTGGCATGTTGTAGATACTTTTCCAGTGAAGCAAGTAACCATCTTTTATGGTGCGTTCAACTTCCGACGAAAAAATGCTAACGTGTATTGCTAGCCTCATTTCACTCTTCTCTTATTTACGGTGTGTGCAATGGTTGAATGCGACATATAGAGCAGGATTCATTTAAACGCTTTATGAAATAGTAATCCTAGTATGAAATAGTAATATGAAATAGTAATGAAATAGTAATAGTTAGTACTTGATCCTTACCCGTATCTATCCCGTCTTGCAACGCGCATAACCCGCCGTACCCATCCCCTTTCTCTTACACCATATTTTGCTAGGACAAACTTATTAAAATTTTCGCTCTTTCCCCGGACTGTTCATGACTGGAATGATTTACCTGCGTATTGCCTTCACTCGCTTGACTCCGTTGACAGTGTGCTGCAATCAAATGATTGATGTTATCCTTATGCATTTTGTTTTTGTAGCACCGCATCAATTCATCAATTTGTGTGTTTTTTTTTTGCTTTTTTGTGTGCCCTGATCACGTACCATTGCTTCAGTTTATGTATCTTGTGCTTGTATTTCATTGTTCTCTACATCTTGTATGCCCCTCCTGCCTGGGCCTTTCGCCTGCAGTATCATATAAATAAATAAATAAATAAATAAAATAAATAAATTTAGGATTTAGAGTCTATGCAAGATTTTAGGACTTGCTAGTGGAGATAGATTGGCGCGGACAAACAGGTGTGTGTGCGATTGCGTGCGCGATATTTATTATATATAAAGCAAACCTTTTTTAATTGCTGAGACTAGAGCATAATTGTTTCATGTTTAAGTAGGAGAACCAAATCATATTTGCGTATTTTAGAATGTGTTTCTCATGAGCCTTTTAAACCAGCACCTTCGTTTCGGAGGTGAAAATTGCTTATCGGGTTTAATAAAATTAAACCAGCTCTTTTGTTTTTTAGTGAAGTTTCGCGCGTGTGTCTTCGATGCAATTATTTGTGAGATAACGCTGCCCAGGAATTTCATTTCCACACCGAACTCCAGAATGACGTTTCCGACAATATTTCGGAAGCAGTAATCCAGAGGAACCGCAGTGAGTCTTTACTTCCTTGCTTGTGGAGCAGCTGCATAGAAACGTTCCAACAGTTAGCCGAACATTTTCGTGACATTTTAAGCTGGGCCTTGACCTATGAGCTTAACTTATTGTGTCTCAAAACCTACAACCCAGAAAGGGTCACGCCTGGACTTTATCTTTGCAAAACAGGTTTTGTAAGCGTTATTTTATGACGTGCCGGCTAAGTACCGCACCAATCAAAAGATTGTATTCGTCAACCTCAAGATACCAGAAAAGCAATCAATAAAATCAGAAATTGTGTTACTGAGAAACGTACGGGTTGTTTTGCTGATTACACAAATCTAGGCGACGGAAAATGGAATCGCTGGGAGCATCTCTTCCGCACAATAGTATTTAGGCTTCATTTCATCTGCATTTTGTGTATTGTATATCATCTATAGCTAATGTGAATTGCGTAGTAGCAACGTGTAGGGCACTCATTAAGAATGGCTTCGGCGAAGAATGCAACTGTGCTGCAACTTTTCTGCTGGAATGCGACTTTGTGCAGAATGTGCGCGCTTAGAATTTCAAGACGTGCGTGTCTCGGAGACTGCAGGCCAGGCGGGCGTATCGAGTAGAATACGTGCTTGTGAGCAAGATTTCTTCAATTATGTCGTTAACGCGCTTTACCGCTTATGCATGCAGAGGAGTGTTGTGCATCGCTACTCACATTATTCTTTCTGTTCCAAAGAGAATTACAGCAATCGGAAGTGCAGTGGTGCGTCGTTGACGTGATATCCTAGAATCGCGCACCATGCAGGGTACAAACTCTACATCGCTGTTTGTACGCTGAAATGCGCGAGCGTTTTTTTTTTTTTCGAGTACTTACAAACTTGATAAATGCACACGTCTTTTTGCTTTTTGAGCTTATGAATGGGGATATGTGTTTTTGATCTGATTCTAATTTTTCAATGATAACCAGATCTGCGCGCTGAAGATTTCTTAGTCAAATGGGTGTTTTTAGATTATCCGTGGTTTGTCTCTTGCTTTCTTCTGGTGTTCCTTAACGAACATGTAAGCAAATCACGAGAAAATTATATTATTGTTGTTTTCGTATTTAGAGAGGTCGGCAGGGCAAACAGTTGAACATGGTATTTTTGTTGCTGTTAGTCCTATCCTATTTTTGTATTTAGAGAGAATTGTTTAACTTATGTGCTAATAAAACGAAACAATGACATTTTCAATTTTCCCAGTTTCATTTCCTCGTTCCGACACAAAGAAATACATCAGTTGTGCTTCTAATGCACTAAACAAGGGGGACAAAATTACAATAAAATGAGCAAACATTTCAAGCCACCTAGGCGGCACTGTTAAAACTGCAACTGAGAGTTCAAACGCCTTCATTTGATATGAAGGGCCGTACAAAGATTTCTCAAAGCTTCTCAACTACCTGTAGGCAAGCGAAATCCTGTTATATTGGTTCCCTTGCGTGACTGCGTAATTTTGCTTATACGTGGTCTTTATTGATCTTTATTACCGAGCGTAGCGGGGTGCAGAGGTTTGAGGAGGAGCAGTGCGAGGATGTGACCCTGCGTGAGGCCTGGCACAATGCCAGGCAAGGAAAGTCTGGCATGTGAATTGTAGAGGGAGTCTTTCATCACAGAGACCAGGTGTTAGATCAGGAGGTGTGCAATTAGTACTGCTAAAATCACAGCGTGAGGCCGCACTGATCCTGGCACATGAGTACTTATGGATCGACACCTTGGCTTTCGGACAACTAAAGCTCGCCTAACGTTAAGTTTCTACTGGCTCAGCATGAAGGCGGACATCCACAAACCCCGCGACAGCTACCACAGTTGTCAAGTTTGGTCCTGAGTACCGATAACGCCTCTCACACGCCCGAAGTTTCCGTTCACGAAAATCAACGTAGACGTCATAGGGCCTATTGAGCTACTGTCTAGCCGCAGTCATTGATATGCGCTTTGTATAATCGATCTGTGCACGCGTTGGCCAGAAGTAGTTTGCCTCAAATCGTTGTCCGCAAAAGCAACTTGTGACGCGCTGCTTTGTGTGTTCAGCCGGACGGGGGTTCGCGATGCGATGCGCTCAGATTGCGGTACGAACTTTACGGCCGCACTGAAGAAGGAGTTCTAGGAAAGACTCAGCTGCTCCCCACGCCTTTCCGCTCCTAACCGCCCAGAAAGCAGTGGGGCGGAGGAAAGATAGAACAGTCTTTAACACCTCGCTCTCGCATGTAATCGAAAAGTGAAAAGCAGAATAAGAACTGGGCCAAATTTATCCCTTTTCTTATTTGGGCCTATCGGGAGGTACCACACGACACCACTGGTGTGTCGCCCTTCAGAATGCTTTACGGCAGTTACCAAGCAGGACCACTTAGCATTCTCAAACAAACCTGAGCAGGTGATGTCGAGGTACCTGGGCAGCTACCGGATGACCCCACTGACTATTTGAAAATCTTCAAGCTGAACTCGAGGTCGTGGCCGACATCGCGGAGCTAACGAGCAGCAAACAGCAAGAGGCCTACGCGTCTCACTACAACAAGCACGCTATGGTAAAAACCTTTCGTGAAGATGAGGCGGTTCTCGTCTTTAGTGACAAGAGGCCAGGGAATTTGTGACTGAAGTGGCTCGGGCAGGAGGTATTGACAAAGCGATACCGCGAGCACTCGTGCTATGTACAGATGAGCGACATAATCTTTGTCCCTACATCGGCAGGGTAGACTCACTGAGAGTCATATTTCAGGATGACAACAACTTTGGGGAAGTCGATAATACTCCGAGCGGGTATGTTCCCAATTGTGCAGAGATCACTATGCCACTGACACGTCTCATGGATAAAGGCGAGCCGAATACGATACCGTGGCCAGATGATGCGGGCAAAGCCTTCAGCGCCTTGAAGAAAGCTCTGTGCGAGGCTAATTCAGTAACTATTCCAGACTCGCGAAAGCCGTATCTGTTTATTACGGACACGTTGGCAGACGCTGCCGGTGCCTGTGTGGCGCAGGCAACGTTTTGGTGATGGCACAGGGGTACCATTTTCTTCGCCAGTGATAAGTTCACTCCAGTGCCAGTGCAATGGGCTGCAGTTGAAAAGGAGGCTTACGTCGTAATATAGGCTTTAAAGAAATTTGAGACGTGGGGACGTGGGTGTTGCTACCACCGTAACCGTCGTCATTCTTACAATCCTCTCTCATTCCTTACGAGTAGTGTGTCCTAAAGCGCAAAGCTTACACGCAGAAGAATTGTCTAAAATCCCCAACGCTTGTTGGAACAGGCTACCGGCTGACATCCCGCAGTGACCGCTTGGGACAGTGGACCAGAGAATGGTATGCGAGAAACAAACTGTATTCATTGGATTCGGAATGTGCACGCCAAGGCCGACCTCAGTAACTCTGTGACTATGTGTGTGTGTTCATTTCTTTTCGCATCATGTGTTTATGGATGTGCGCGATAAAGGGTCGCGCAGCGAGGATCACTGGCTTCCATAGCTGTCGTGAGCTTTAGGACTCAACTGCCACTTGCCGAACCTTATTCTCGTTGGTTTGCCTCGGCTTATCTCAGGTAGTTTACCAGAGCCTTTGGGGGTTAGTGTAAGGTCCGCGCATTGCAGTTTGTATTTTCGGCATGCTTGGCTGTGAAGGAGTGTCTCGGCGGGGTGTCGTAGTGCGAACTCCGCGTCACATCTGGTCTCTTTTCAGATATTTGCTGCCAGGAAAAAGATCATTAGTTTAAGAACGCAGGCTCTTAACTCAGGCCCCCGCCACACACTTCCCTTTGCTACAGGAGACGGGAGAAACCCTCCGCTTTCCTCGAGCGGGCCCACATAAACGCGCCCCCGCCTCCACGCCCCCCGGGGTCCCGTCGCCATAGGGAGAACGGCCGGAGGCCATAAATCCCGCGAGAAGGGTCTGGTATTCTTCCCGCTGCATAACGTGTAGCTTACTAGTACACCAAATTAAGCTAGTGAAACGGTTGGACAGGCTGCAATGAGCAGCACACAAATACTATAAGCTGCAGTTACTGTATATTTTATTTTTTATGTGTGGAAAGGGGAGCGCTGTGGGCTCATCTCTGGAGCACGGGATGGCGCCTGAGTGTCCTTTGACAGAGTTACTCCTTGTGATAGGGCGCTCACGCAGACCGAACGCTGGATGTAGCTGTTGCTCGACTGCTGGGACGCGGAGTCTCTTGTCGCTCTGTTTAGCGTTCGGCGCGGCCGACCGCGGCAAGTTTTTTTTTTTTTAACATAGCTCTTGTTTCACCTCTTGTTTTATTTGTTTCAAGTTCTCCAGTTGTTTATCAAGTTGCTCCACCAACTTACTGGTTTGCTCCACCATCTAGTTACCCATCAACACCGAGTTGGACACATATTGTTCAACTTAGCCACGACGTGCGTCGCCGAGACTCTGGAACTCGACAAAAGCGAAAGATTTGCTACATAAGCCGATGATATTAAAGTCTGGACTGAGGCTGCGGATAACGTAGACAAATAGTTTATTCAACTGAACTTCAGGCGGGCCTTCTTTGTCTTGAAGATAGTCGAACCAAAATTGGCCTCGAACTCGCTCCGCATAAAATAGGACTGATCAGTATCGATGGAAAATACAAACCTAACCGCAGTATGCAGATAAATCTTCACGTTGGAGGAAACACCATCACCTCCTGATATGGTCAAATCTGCATCTTTAGCCTGTTCGTCACGAGCTACACCAGTAACCAAAAATGGGTTCATCAGCTACAGCGGCATTGGGCACCACTGCTCGACACTATTCTTCAGCTGTCCAATCGGTGGGCTGGTACGCAGCCAAAATGCTTGCCGTCCGCTGGCCTAAGCAGCAGCGGTCGGAAAAATTCTATTGCACACCCGTCCTCCAACTGCCAAAAAATAACTTCGCTAAAATCCAACGCCTTCATAGCGCAACACTACGAACGCCGGTCTACCTAAACACCCTCCTATAGATGAACTTGAGGATTTGGCTACTCTTTCACCGATCTCTACCATCGTTTCCGAGCCACAGACGCGTCACCAAATACGGCTAGAGGACACTGTTCAAGGGCGTCGACTGCTGGTCTGGGGTCAACAGTGCAACGACAACATAACAGCCCTATATGCATCTCTTCCCTCTTAGAAGATATCAGTGGTCACACGCCTCCATCGCCGACCTATACATCGCGAATGTGTCATTTCCTGGCAGCTCCACGCTGCCCGTCAACGGCAAGAGCGAATCCCTTATACTACTTACATATGCACTGACGCTTCAATTACTACCCAATTGCCTCTATGGCCTGGGAATGCGATGACAATCTTTACCTTAGAGCCGCATATGCCTGCCACCTACCTCAAGGTATCCACCTTGGTGCTGAACTCCTCGCAATTTGGAAAGCCTTGTCAGGATTTCCTTCCGCCGCACCTGATACAATACGCATTCTTACTGATTCATATTAGGCCTACAAGGACATCGGTATTCAGATTTCGCAAGACGCAACAGCTTCAGAGGACCCCAGGTCACACGGAAAAATCAGGGGGCAATGCAGCTACACCCGCCGCGGCTACCTTGGCAGGTGAGACGGCCACAATTTATTGCGAAAGCAATACTATTTTCACTTTTCAGCGCTTCGCGTAGCGTGGCGGCAGCTACCATTGACCTTTAGCGTGACCTTTGGCGCGCCGCCAAGCACAGCTGCGCAAAAACAGGGCCCCAGCTCGCGCCATCAACTCGCGAGGCGGTAGCTACCAACCGCGGCCTAACTCCCGCTCTCTCCGTGACGGAGCGCTACAGCCGGAGTGACGTCATCCCTTCTGCCGCAAAAACAGAGGCCCCAACTCGTGCTGTCG
This sequence comes from Amblyomma maculatum, assembly GCF_055883805.1. NCBI lineage: Eukaryota > Metazoa > Arthropoda > Arachnida > Ixodida > Ixodidae > Amblyomma > Amblyomma maculatum. The sequence goes on from NW_028146748.1 coordinate 1,874,270, forward strand.
GCGCGCGAGGCGGTAGCTACCAACCGCGGAGCTACAGTTGGGCCACATGCTCCTATAGGTAAGAAGAATTATGGGGCTGCAGCCGCAGCTACCTCCGGGGGTGCAACGTTGGATAGTATAGGAGGTGGCCTTGCGGCAGGTGGAACCAACGCCCTCTGCAGGGACGCTTTCATTTCTGCTGGCGTAAAGAATGGCGTTGCAGCCGGTGCCGGAGCGGCAGATGTACATTCTGCCTTAACCTCACCCACAACCAAGTATATCGTTGCAGCCACGGAATTCCTTGCCTCGCTACTAGTTATACATTGAATAACCAGGTAGCACCCCGCAATAAACAATAGTCGAACCATATGCCGTGTCCAGAGTGAATCGGTGCATAACCACAAGCATAACCACAAGCGCCACAACCAGCTACATGACCAGCTGAACCTAGGCGTAGCCATAGCTATTGCTTTCGCAATTACCAAGCTTAGCCAAGCTAAGCCACTGCCAATTTTTTTCCCACCCCCTTGCTTCATCGTTACTAGACCTTGTTCGGGGAACACTGCTATTCTCTTGCCCTTATGCACTATACACGGACCAGTCTTCGTAGCCTCGGTCAGCACCGAATGCAGGTTGCCACATCAGACCCACGTTTTGTGGGTAAGTCCCATATCACCAGATGTCAAGAAGTCTTCTTGAATAGCTCATAGTTGTGCGGCTTGCAAGCTACGTATTGTGGAGCGCTGGCATCAGTACACAGAGAAAATTATTACGTGCCCCCACTACACGACTCAAACGCGCGGCGGCATATCTTATATACTCTGGGATTGCCCTGCTCTTTCTATACTGTATATTCCGAGATCGAACTCTGCCGCCTCAATTACCGTTCCCTTCTAGGAACTGACGCTAACACACAAATTGCATTTAGCATGTATGGCTCCCTTAGTGGCCTGGTCAGAGCGATGCGATTTGAGTGGCAATCTGTGCAAACACAAGATTCTGCTTAGTCCCCATTACCCCCATTCATGCCAATGAGCCTTCCCATTTATTAAAGGATTTTAAACTCAATTATTGGGTTTCCTGTTGCCATATCTTCCATAATTTGTGCAGTTTCATGATATAGCCGTTAATAGCGGGTAAATAGAACCCTTATGAAATCGTATATTTTTGGCTGTTCGTTACAGGGAAATAATTTCTTACTTATGCAAAAGGCTTAAGCTACCATGTTTAAATATAGCATCGGTACTCGCTGTCACCGTTTTATGATGCTTTCAATTTAGCTTAACATCTAGCAGCTGCCCTTCAAACGATACTTCCTGCGCCACCTGCATCCTAATTTTGATTGAGCATGTCTTGCTCTAAAATAATCCCTTAAACAAAAACGAAGATGCCCGGCAGCTGTGTTCGAGAACGGAGACTTCCGTTTACATGGAAGGAACCCAGGTGTTGTGTCAAAGGTTAGCGTGAATGAAAAAAAAGGCGCTGATTTTGGTGGCTAACAAGTAGTGTTTAAGAGCTACGTTATTCATGATGCGTAACTATGTATGCGCATCCTGCTGCACCAAAAAATGAATGCAGAATTTGAGAAACGTTCCATTCTGAGGTTGAATAGCACTGCTATAAGAATAAACAACTGTGGGGTTCAATTACAGCAATTATTTGGATAACTGTGGGCTGCAAGCCACGGCAATTTAAAAAAAGAGTAGCTACAATTTTGTTGATTCTGTGCATTATTGGAAGTTGTTGCACGGCTGCAAGATTAATTTATGCCCATAAAGTGACAACCGTAATACATATTGGAGATGGCGATCTGATTATTCAATGAAATAACATATGTTATATTGAAGCTTCCGCTTTTCGATGGAGGCGAAAAGCAAGGCTCCTGTGTGCTGTGCGATGTCAGCGCACGTTAAACAACCCCAGGTAGTCGACATTTCCGCAGTCTCTCTAAGGCGTCTCTCATAGCCTGAGGCGCTTTGGGACGTTAAACCCCATAAACCAAACCAAACCGAGCATAAGAATTGAAATGTGGCCCTCTATTTTCTGTCAGTGTTAGAGAAGGATAGTGGAGGCACATGTAAGACATCTGTTAGCGTAATCGAGATGCATCGTTAATGTTGTTTGCGAAGGGCTTATAGAATTTAGATTAAAGAAAAGGCAGAGTAAATTGTCGCTCTCACTGGAGAGCGGAATCAGGTAAAGAAAATGTGAGTTGGTTAGCAGGAAAGCAACTGCGCAGTATTCAATGCACTTTTAGTGTGTAGCACAACCAGCCTCAATCATATATTACACCGATCTGCGTCGTAGAGCTGGCTCGATAGAGCCCTGGTACTCCCCAGATGGGGCTGGGACAGGTAGATCGCCGCTTGCGGCAGGGGCTAACCTGCCACAGAAAGTTTATCCGTTTTAGGCCGCCATTGCACCCGTCACCGTTTCTGTGGTGGACGACGGCTGTTGTTGTGGCGTGTGTCATTACCGCCCTCTTTCTTTTCTTTCTTCTCTATTTTCTCTTCGTTCTGTGCGAGGCAGCGGAGGTGGCTCAGCTACAGAGCCAGTAGCAAGCCCGTGCATTTTCTTTTCCTTCTTCCTACAGTAACAACAACAACCGATATACGTCGCACGGTTGCTGTTTCTGGCCCTACGGGGCTGGGACGGTAGGTCAACGCCGCTTCGGCGAGGGCTAGCCAGCCACCGAATTTTTCATCAAAGCCATCGCCGCAATCAGGCACGATACCATCACCGACACGGACATCGAGCACGCGCTTGTCGAAATCATTCCGAAAAAGCGAAAGGGAAGGAGCACATTCGTACTGAACGTGTACAGCCCGCTAAGAAAAAGAAAAGCCAAATTCTTCGAACTCTTCCATGGAGCGCACAAGCTGGCCAAAGAAAATGCACTCATTATCGTAGGAGATTTCAACGCCATGGACACGAGTTGGGGATACAGGAAACAAGATATCAAGGAAAGAACATTAGCGGACGTAGCTGATTATTTTGGCTGTAGGCTAATCACAGATCCCGCGACCCCCACGAGAATTGGTAATAGTGTGAGCACGGACACTTGCCCGGACCTCACGTTCGTAAGGAAGAGCGAGGAGTCACAGTGGGAAAACATAACGGAAAACCTAGGCAGCGATCACTTTATCCTGCGGACGCGAATAGCATCGGAAAGGGTAAGATGCCGGATCGGACAAGCGAAACTCACGGACTGGAACGCGTTCCGCGGGGCTTGCAAAAAATCTGAAGGCGGCATCCAATCACTAGAAGACTGGAGCGGCATGTTGAGAGAAACGCGAGACAAATGCAAAAAAAAGTGTAAGACGAACAACAACAACGCCTGAAGTAGACGGGCACCTTCTGCGACTATGGGAAGCCAGACGCAGTCTCACCAAAAGATGGCGGAAGCAAAAACACAACAGGAAACTAAAACTAAAGATAGCAGAAGTTACGGCAAAAGCTGAAGAATACGCAGCGCAACTCGCGAGACAGAATTGGGAACAATTCTTGCTACTCGCTTAAGGGAACCTTAGGTACGGCCAGAACCTGGAATATCCTAAGAGCACTAATCGATCCGACCAAAACAAAATAAAAAAAACAATAAAAGCATCCACAGATTCATCCACTCCTTCGAGGGTTCGGACACCGACCTTTTAGAGAAGGCACGAAAAAAAATGTTTCGGTGATCGCAACCCCTCACGATACCAAAAAACCTATCGCGGAGCCGAAAACGAGAAACTCGACCGCCCAATAACTGTGGAAGAAGTTTATGCGACCATAAGAAATATGACCAGAAACACAGCAGCAGGAGCCGACAGAATCGACAACGCCCTGATCCGAAACCTGAGTGACGACCTCATACAAGAGCTCGTAAGCTTTCTAAACAAACACTGGGAGGCGGAGACGGTTCGCGAAGGCTGGAAACACGCCGAATTAATTATGACTCCTAAACCTGGCAAACAGCTCCAAATTGAAAATCTCAGGCCCATCTCGCTCACGTCGTGCCTCGGGAAGCTTTACGAGCGGGTGGTGATGCCATGACTGCAAAATTTCATGGAAGATAATGAACATGTACCCCATACCATGTTCGGCTTCAGAGCTAAACTCTCGATGCAGGACGTGCTGCCTCAAATGCAAGAAGATGTGCTTCGCAACGTACCCCGAACAGGCGAAAATGTCATAATGGCCCTTGACATCAAGGGAGCATTTGATAACGTCAGTCACGAAGCGATCCTTAGAGGCCTAGACGACCTGGACTGCGGACGCAGAATCCACGGGTACGTCAAAGCCTTCCTGTCAGATAGAACTGCCACCATCGGCATGGGAGACCTTCGATCGAACAAAATTCACGCGCCAAACAAAGGAACACCCCAAGGATCAGTAATCTCACCTATCCTCTTCAATATAGCTATGATAGGTCCAGCACGAAAACTAGAGAAGATCGAAGGCATCAGGCACGCCATGTATGCAGACGACATAACAGTCTGGACGAACACCGGTTCCCTCGGGGAGAAGGAAGAAAAACTACAGGAAGCGGCCTGCTGTGTACAGAAATATCTCGGAGAAGGAGGACTCTCATGCTCGACCGAGAAATCGGAACTGCTTCGAGTGTGGAGAGGCAAACAAAACCGGACCGTCCCAAACAGTGAGAACCTGAAACTCAACATATACCTGAAAGGAATCCCCATCCCAGAAAAGACAACAATAAGAATATTAGGTATGTGGGTTCAATAGAACCAAAGCAGTAGTCACAATTTTACCATGCTCAAAACAACAACGCTACAAGTGACACGCATGATCCCCCGCATCACCAACAGGCGGCATGGCATGCGCGAAGAGGACACACTAAAACTAGTTAGAAACCTGGTAGTAAGCCGAATTATGTACAGCCTACCCTACCAGTGCCTCAACGAGAGTGAAATACAACAAGCGGATGCCCTGCTACGCAAAGCGTATAAGACGGCGCTCCGATTACCGCGCAACACGTCTACAGAAAAGCTCATGGCGCTTGTATTGCAAAACGCATTCGAAGAACTACGCGAGGCGCAGCTTGAGTCGGAAAAACTCAGGCTGCTGCAGACAACGACTGGAAGAGCGCTCTTACAGAGACTCGGATACTGTGAGCAGATGCGAGAAATAGCGAGGATGGTAACGATCCTCGACGAACTTCGCAAGTCCCTCAAAGTAGCTCCAATCCCGAGAAACATGGATCCTAACCTCCACTAAGGTAGAAGAGAAGCAAGGGCCGATTTTATACAAAAAAACACGCTCCTGAAGACACGACCGTGTATGAAGACGCGTCCTCGAGAGGAGGACACAACAAAATTGCAGTGGCCACGGTGTTCGATTCGTCTCTACGCGAAGTGACCAGCGCCTCTATCCGACACTGCACAGTAGCAGAGGCCGAGGAAGTAGCCACTGCTCTAGCGGGGGCGGAGGGCTATAGAGCTGGGAGGTCGCTAACGATATTTACGGACTCTCAAACAGCCTGTCGAAATTTCATGAATGGTAGGATTGGTCGTCACGCGCTCCGTACACTCCTCGAAGCGAGCGACAGAATTAAAAACCACGAAGAAAACAAGAACAGACACAAAATTATGTGGGTACCGGGGCACATGGGGGTGGCAGGGAACCAAGAGGCTGACAGGATAGCTCGAGCATACACTACTTTCCGAGCATCCGACGAGTCCGCGGATCTTTTGCCAGCACCCAAGGCATACTCGGCCATACTAGAAAACTATAGAGGAAGAAGAATGCGATATCCCCCACCACACAGTTCTCTCACCAGAGAGGAAGCTGTCATATGGAGACAATTACAGACGGGTTCATACTTAAACCTACACATACTAAACAAAATGCACCCTACCATATACGCTGACCGATGTCCGTGGTGCGATGAAAAACCAACACTATATCACATCACATGGGCCTGCCAAAACATAGATGTGGTGCCCAAAATTCGAAACCCGAGTGCGGAAAAATAGGAGAGACTGCTGTTCAGCGACCGCTGCGAAGACCAGCAAGGTCTGGTACAGCGAGCCCAACGGGCGGCAGTAGCCAGCGGAGCCCTGGACTGAGGGAAACCGACCATTGTGCAAAAGTGAACGAGATCGACGGAGAAGACTCTTGTGGATTCAACAAGCAGACATCTCTGAAGACGTCCAAAAACCGCCAAATAATATAGGGCTAAATAAAGTTTTTCCTCCTCTTCCGGCGTTGGACGATGGCTGTTGCGGCGCGCATCGTTTTTTCCCTCTTCTTTTTTTCTTCTCTATTTTCTCTTCTGTCTGCACGAGGCAGCGGAGGGGGCTCAGCTACAGAGCCAGTTAACAGGCCTGCGCATTTTCTTTTCCTTCTTCCTACGGCCACAACCACAACCGTGTTCACCGGGGTGGTGCAGTGGTAAGACGCCCGACTATTGTGCTGGAGTTCTCGGGTTCGAACCCGACCACGGCGACTGCGTTTCAATGGAGGTAAAACCAAGTGGCGTTCGATGTCAGCGCACATTAAAGGTCCCCAGATGGTCGAAATTACACCGTAGTGTAATTTCGACTCTACGGCTCGCTTTCTCTATTTCCACTTTCATTCCCACCTTCCTCCCATCCCTTGCGTCTCGGTTCAGGTGTCCACAGAGCAAGTGTGACATATGCTGCGCCTTTCGCGTCCTGTGAACCAAGGGCTACGGTGTAATTTTGACAACCTGGGATCTTTAACGTGCGCTGACAGAGGGTGCTCTGCCCTGATGGGGCTGGTGCAGGTGGGTCACCGCTGCTTGCGGCGGGGGCTGGCCTGGCACCGAATTTTTATCTGTTGTAGGCCGTCATTGCACACGCCACCGCTGGTGGTGGACGACGGCTGTTGTTGCGGCGCGCCTTTCTTTCCCTCTTGCTTTTCTTTCTTCTCTATATTCTCTTTTATCTGCACGAGGTAGCGGAGGTGGCTCAGCTACAGAGCCAGTAGCAGGCCCGTGCATTTTGTTTTCCTTCTTCCTACAGCCACAACAACAACAACAACGCTGACATCGCACAGCACACGGACGCCAAGATTTCTATCAGCAGACCGTGTCCGGAGGCCATGTCCGCAGACCATGTCCACTGAACGTGTCCGCAGATCGTGTCTGCAGACCGTGTCCGCATACAGCGTCCACAAAATCATGTCCGAAGCAGTTGCGGGTAATTTAGAAGCGGTAGAGGTTATTGAGTTGTGTCAATTGATAGAGCCTGACGTAATGTTGCTGCAGAAAAATAATTAGGCCAGTACGTTAATTAGGTGAATATTTAGAATAAGTGGTTCCCAGCAGAGGAAAGGCGCAGTAGCTGCCACACTTGTCCTGTGGACACCTGTACGCTTTGTAACTGAAGGAAGGAAGGTGGGAGTCAAAGCGGAAAGTGAGAGATCCCCAGGTGGTCGAAATTACTCCGTAGCCCTCCACTACGGCTCCCCTTTCTCTCTTTCCACTTTCACTTCATCCCTTCCCTTACGGCGCGGTTCAGGTGTCCACATAGCAAGTGTGACAGATACTGCGCCTTTCCCTTCCTGTGAACCAATTATTATTATTATTATTATTATTATTATTATTATTATTATTATTATTATTATTATTATTATTATTATGCTGCAGTGGATATGACTTCAAGGATGTGACGTCACGCAACTGGAAGAAAATAACATAGGAAGGGATTGGCGCCCCATTTGAAAGTACCAAAGACTAAAAGGGTAAATAAGGAGTGAATTATTGTGATGCAGAGGATGTGACGTCACGCAACCGGAAGTAATGCCGAAAAATGTCATAGAAAGGGATTGGCGCCCAATTCGACAGTAATAATAATAATAATTGGTTCACAGGAAGGGAGGAGGAGGAAGAACATTTATTTCCGCCGAATATGGTGCAGCAGCCACCTACGAGTCCGCACGCAGGCGTCCGGGGAGGCAGTCTGTCACACCGCGGCCAGAGGACACCCGGCCTCGTCTAGGAGAAGAGGTCTTCAGCCTCGGCCGCCAGGCGGACGGCGAATCGCTGTGTTTTTTCGTCGGAGCTTCTTAGCGTGGTCTCCCATTCATCGCTAGTTTTAATCGCGTTGCGCCCTGGGGCACGAACGCATCTCCATATTATATGATCTAATGTTGCCACGTGGCCGCAAAATTTACAAATTTCGGTTTCTGCACCGTCCCTCTTCCGCCCTCTGGCACCCGTCCAACTCCTCCACAGGGGCGAAAAGAAATTTCGAGCTTGGAGTCTTCTCCAGTCGTACGATTCCTTTTTACTCAGGGATCTAACCGGTGGCGGATATATCCTCCGGCCTTTCTTCAAGTTGTCGGTTACATCCCTAAAGGTACATATACATTCTTTGGTTTTAGATGTTGTGGAGGCGTCCGCAGCACCCCGAGGTAGCGAGGAGCGGGCGAGCATGTGGGCAGCCTCGTTGCCGGCGAGACCGGCGTGTGCTGGGGTCCAGATTATGGTCACGCTTTCGGCGAGAGACGACTCGTTCAGAAGTTTTGCAGCACGATTGCTGACTCTACCCTTGCTAAAATTTCTAACCGCCGCTTTGCTATCGCTGATGACGTGTTTCACGCCTGGTCGTGCAATGGCAATGGCTATTGCAATCTCCTCCGCCTCTACCAGCGGTAGATCTCGATTTCTTTCTATTCCTATGGCGATCCCAGTGTCCAATAGGGCGACCGAGGTTACGTCGCCTTCTTTCCCGATCGCTGCATCGGTGTAGGCGACCGATCCCGGCGGGAGTTTGTCCAATTTGTTAGCGAGGTGCTTAGCTCTGCTTTTTCTCCTCCCCTCGTCGTGTACGGGGTGCATGTTCTTCGGTATGGGCGAGACGTATAGATGCTTTCTGATTTCTCGATCTATGCTTTCTCTGACACTTTCGCCTTCCCCGGGCGCTAGTAGGTTTACCCAATCGAGGATTTGCCTACCCGCCGCCGTTCCTGCGAGTCGCTCTCTCTGGGACAGCCTGACCGCCGCAGCCAGCTCTTTCCACTCATTATGCAACCCCATTTTCTCTAGAATGTCGTTAGAAGTAGTTATGGGGAGTCCTAGAGCGCACTTCGTGCATCTCCTAATTATGGTGTTTAATTTGTGTTCTTCGGTCTTGTTGATATTTAGGAATGGAGTCGCGTAGCACATTCTGCTCGTGACAAAAGCTTGTACGAGTCTGAGTCTACTAGCCTCCGTGAGACCACTCCTTCTGTTGGACGTCTTCTTAAATACTCTGACTACGAGCTCCGCCTGATCTTTTAATTTCTTAATCAGGCTTTTGTTACTACCCCTGCGGTTGATAATCATACCTAATATTCTAATTTCATCTACTTTCCGGACTTCGTTTCCGTTGACTTTAATTTTGATATCTGGAGTTATCTTCCCACTAATTCTGTCACGCTCTGTGAACATCAGAGCCGCGCCGTAAGGGAAGGGATGAGGGTGGGAGTGAGAGTGAAAAGAGAGAAAGGGTAGCCGTAGTGGAGGGCTGCGGAGTAATTTGGACCACCTGGGGATCATTAACGTGCGCTGCCATCACACAGCACACGGACGCCACTTCATTTCGCCTCCATCGAAACGCAGCCGCCGTGGTGGGATTCGAACCCGGAAACTTCGGCCTTTAGTCGGGTATCTTACCACTGCACCACCCCGACGGGGCACAATTCGACAGTACCAAAGACAAAAATGGGCAAACAAGAAGTGAAGTAAGCTACTAGAAGCAACCAACAGCAGCATCCGTCCTTTCGCCTTACTCCAATGTAGATTCTGCAGTGCTCTTTATTTTTTATTGTTCGGGTGTCCACGGAAACTGTATTGCAGATACTGCGTCTTTCGTTTTCTGTAAAGCAATTTATTATAATATAAACAAACAATGCACAGAGGTTAATCATATGCATGAGAACATTTCTTATTAAAGCAAAATGAAAGCATAATGAACTGTAAAATTCATAGAGAAGTATGAAAGGCGTAAGCAGTGCAGCGCACATCGCATCTGATTTAGTATGCAAATAGGATGTAATTTCTTTGTGTGTTTACCTGTAGTTTGCCCCAAGAACAGTAATGCTACTATAATGCACTGAACCTCAAGGCCACACATTTTGACTTTGTCTACACTTTTTAAGTTCCGTTTTGGCCACAACTTAGCCTATAAAGGCTTCTGCCTTAATTGGAAGCGGTAGAAATGCATCCCGTTCGTAAGGCGCATAGCCATTTTGAGACAGCAAATAGTCATTCGTGCTGTTTTATGTCATTCTGTACTTTTTCAACATAAAACCTCAGGCAGCGCCTGGAATAAAACGAACCCTGTGGCACAGAGAAGTGAATCAACATTGACGTACGCTGTAACATGGAAAAACGTGCATTCTTAGCTGTAAAGGCTTTCTGCGCTCTATCTAGGGCTATGCAGTTTACAAAATGGAAAATTTTGGTCTCGTTTACATTAATCATTTCGTTGTATACGCACGAAAGGGCGGGCAGCACCAGGTCTACTGGTTGCTTTAGATCAAGCGACAGCTTTTTACCGCCGTTGAACATCAATACCTTTTCGAAGTTTTGCTTTATAATTTTCCCAAAGAGTTCATCAAGTTCTTGAGCTGTTGTATTTAAACATGACTGGGGAACTGTCGTTGAACAGAATCGTAATACCAACCTTTAATGTCACAAGAGGGATCCGGCAAGGGTGCCCTCTTTCTCCTGTGCTTTTCGTGTTAGCAATCGACTCAATAACTGTTAAGGCGTTGGCACAACAACGCAATAACAACGGGTATCCCAATGCCAGGTTCCAGCCGCGTTAAAGTCTCTGCTTACGCAAATGATGTTACCCTTTTCCTAGAAGATGTGGACAGCCTTGTAGGTGTCTTCACAACTTCCAATGTTTGCTCCACTTTGTCGGGTGCCAGAGTGAATATCGATAAGAGCGAAGCACTAAGTCTGGGTAATAACGACATCGCTTTACCATGTGGAATCAGACAGGTAGATCACATGCCTATATTGGGAGCTATTATTTGCGCAAGTGGTGCATCTCCGCACACGTGGAAAGATATTGTGAGCGGGATACGACGACAGACTGAAGCTGTGTCTGCAGGATCCTTGTCTTTGGAGGAGAGAGCTTATTTAATTAAGAACATAATGTGCAGCAAGCTTTGGTTTGCAGCACGAGTGGCCCACCACCATTATCAACGGTACGCATAGTGAACACACTTATCTTCTCTTGGTTCTGGCTTGGGAAATCGCAGTACGTAACACAAATATCCCTTTGTCTTCCTAAGGCAAAGGGAGGCTGGAGCATACCATGCATAGTCACTTTCAGTAGAATTCTCTGTACAAAGCGTACCTGTTATCTTTTAGATGACGAAACTTACCAAGGAAGGGTATTATTATTTTACTGGTTAGGTCATTGCAAGCGTACTCTAGTGCCTCGAGGTCTAGGCAACTTAGCACCAGCAGCTGTTGTGCCAGCGCCCCAGTATGCTGCAGCAGCACGTATGTATGCACAAATTGAAGCGCTTCCGAATGTGTTGTGGCGCTCAGCACTAGTATCCAGGCTGTGTGAAACCATCGTATGTCGGCCCCGCCTGTGAACTCTTTGCGTAGTCCGACAAACAATTGGAAACCTGAAGTTAACAAGCGTTGAGGTGCCGGCTAGTTGGTAATACATTTTGGAATAACAGCGCGAAGGACGAGGACGAAGATAGAAGGACACAAACACAGCGCTGACTGACAACTGATTTAATTCCAGAAGTTAGCAAGCATATATACATGCCTTGATGCGCGACAGAAAAACAGATAAAACAGATGTAATGCGCATGCCGAAACCAAAGCCAATTATCACTTTTTACTCATTGCCAGGAACGCAAGCTCTTTGTCCGATAACGCAAGGGAAGGAGTGCTAATGCATCGGTCCCCATGCTCCAAAATTCTTTCGGCTTCAATAATTTCTCTTGTGGTGCGGTCTTTATTTTTCTGATAAGATTTGCATTTATCGAAAAGGGGTTTACATTCTGTTTTTCGTTGCTTAGTGCATGTGAGGCAGTGAAGAGGCAGGTTACGGTCCTTGGAATTTTCCACATCCTTTTTATGTTCTCTTAATCTATCATTAATGCATCGCTCCGTTTGCCCTACATAAACTTTCCCACATGACAGAGGAATCTCGTAAACTAGTTCCTCAGTACATTCAACAAATCTGTTCTTATGTTTAGTTTTGCAAGCACCAGTTAGCTCGGTCACAGGATGACTGACGCGACTGAGCATTGACAGCTTACACGGAGCTGAGAAGGCTTAATACACTCACTATTTTTAGTAAGTGTCTTAATCCATTAACTTTGACTCACGAACTTCCAGAAGGTGGGGCAATTCGGTTTTCTGATAATCATGTGTGTTGGGCGTATGAACCCCGTTCTAAGAAGCCACTACTGCAGGTTCATTCGGCTCATTCTAAGCTGGTAAAAAGAGCCGTAGTTACCTCTTGTTTTAAGAATGCCCTAAAAAAATCCTGTGAGCACCTCACTGACTTTAGTTTCGCCCAGCAATCATCTAGATTAGCGGCCGTTGGCTACCCGATCCATATGCTGGTTTCCGTTGCTGAAGGCTTGCTAAGGCAGGAACGGAAAAACAAGAATGATCAACAACCTGATGACTTTAACAAGCAGAAAAAGACAGTTGTAATCCCTTACATTCATACCCTGTCGCATAATCTAAAAAAGATAGCACAACGGTCTCAGGTACGAGTAGCCTTCTCAGCTCCGTGTAAGCTGTCAATGCTCAGTCGCGTCAGTCATCCTGTGACCGAGCCAACTGGTGCTTGCAAAACTAAACATAAGAACAGATGTGTTGAATGTACTGAGGAACTAGTTTACGAGATTCCTCTGTCATGTGGGAAAGTTTATGTAGGGCAAACGGGTCGATGCCTTAATGAAAGATTAAGAGAACATAAAAAGGATGTGGAAAATTCCAAGGACCGTAACCTGCCTCTTCACTGCCTCACATGCACTAAGCAACGAAAAACAGAATGTAAACCCCTTTTCGATAAATGCAAATCTTATCAGAAAAATAAAGACCGCACCACAAGAGAAATTATTGAAGCCGAAAGAATTTTGGAGCTTGGGGACCGATGCATTAGCACTCCTTCCCTTGCGTTATCGGACAAAGAGCTTGCGTTCCTGGCAATGAGTAAAAAGTGATAATTGGCTTTGGTTTCGGCATGCGCATTGCATCTGTTTTATCTGTTTTTCTGTCGCGCATCAAGCCATGTATATATGCTTGCCATCTTCTGGAATTAAATCAGTTGTCAGTCAGCGCTGTGTTTGTGTCCTACTATCTTCGTCCTCGTCCTTCGCGCTGTTATTCCAAATTGGAAACCCGTTTCTTCGCGTGACCTGCCATCCACTGTCTTGTCTACTGGCAGTACTCGTTGGGCATCTTGCCAACCAGGGACAGACTGAATAGATGGGGCATGGTGCCAAATAATAAATGCATAAATGGTGCTCAAGCAGAGACCAATAACCACTCTATAAAAGAATGTGTAGTCGCGTGTACTATGTGGAAGCTTATTGGGAAGGTTTTCGGTGTGTTTTCTACACATGCTCAGAGACAGCGGAATAAATTTGAATATTTGGTGTACAATACGGTGATGTATGTACTGTGGCATTTCCGTAATGTGTCCGAGAGGACGAGAAGACGAAACAGCAACGTTTCCGAGGTTGCGCAAATTGCGTACAATCATACATGCTCATTTGGAGGAACGACTCTGTTTTGGGGGAACAAGAATTCCTCCGCCAATGGTCAACGCGATATCTTCTTGTATCTAAAAACAGAGTGCTGTTAACTGTTTGAGGGTCTGTGATGTAACATAGCAGCTAGTTCGGACCTACACTAGCAGCTGTGTAACCTATCATCATCATCATCATCATCATCATCAGCCTGATTATACCCACTGCAGGGCGAAGGCCTCTCCCATATTTCTCCACTTAACCCGGTTCTGGGCTAGCTGCATCCACTTGACCCCTGCGAACTTCTTAATCTCATCCGCCCACCTAACTTTCTGCCGCCCCCTGCTACGCTTTCCTTCCCTTGGAATCCAGTTTGTTACCCTCAGCGACCATCGGTTATCCTCTCTTCGCACTACATGTCCTGCCCATGTCCATTTCTTCTTCTTAATTTCTACTAGAATGTCGGTAACTTGAGTTATTTCTCTGACCCACTCTGCACGCTTTCTATCTCTTAATGTTACCCCTACCATTTTTCGTTCCATAGCCCTCTGGGTTGTCCTCAACTTAAGTAGAACTCTCTTGGTTAGCCTCCACGTTTCAGCCCCATAGGTGAGTACAGGCAAGATGCAACTGTTGTATACTTTCCTCTTGAGCGATACCGGTAAGCTGCTAGTCATTATCTACGAGTTCTTGCCAAATGCGCTCCATCCCAATCTTATTCTTCTTGTTATTTCCTTTTCATGGTCCGGATCTGCGGTTACTACCTGTCCTAAGTAGACATATTCGCCTACTACTTCCAGTATTTCGCTACCTAATGTAAACAGCTGTTCCTTTCCGAGGCTGTTGAACATTACCTTAGTCTTCTGCATATTGATTTTCAAGCCTACCTTTCTATTTTTCCTGTCTAGGTCATCAATCATTATTTGCAGTTCATCCCCTGAGTTGTATTAGCAAGGCAATGTCATCAGCAAATCGCAGATTACTGAGGTATTCTCCATCTACCCTTATCCCCAACTGCTCCCATTCCAAGTCTCTGAACACTTCATCTAAACAATATTTGGGAACACAGCGCGGAACAAGACGCAACACAAGAAAACGAAGGTAGACAAGACGGAGCGCTGAACTGACAACTTTTAGTTGAAAAGAAAGAAGGTGACCCGTATTTAAGCGGTGCCTATCATAACACGTGATCAATTCAGGGGGGAAAACCCTGCTAAAATACCTTTCTTGAAGAAAGAATTGGCCAAAGACAGCTAAAATGATAAGAGGGATAAGCGCTGATAAATAATTTGCTACATGAAAGTTATCTCCAGTGCTGATAACCAGAAAAAAGAGATGAACACTTAAAAGCGCAAACACGACAATGTTTCTACACAAAAATGTGAACATGGTACTAATCGCAATGAAAAGAGGTAAACAAGTAATTTTGAATAATAGAAATAAAAACATTGACAGGACTGTGAGCACGACGATAACAGGATAAAAACCCAACAAAAACACGGAAAAAAATGATTGACAATGATAAACTAGTAATTTTTAATGCTAGAAATAAAAACATTGGCAGGACTGTGAGCATGAAGATAACAGGATAAAAGCCCAACAAAAACACGGCAAAAAAATGATTGACAATGATACTGACTGACTGACAATGATACTGACTGTGAATAGTACTGGGGAGATTTTGCCTCCTTGCCTAACACCTTTCTTTATGGGAATTTTGTTACTTTCTTTATGCAGAACTATGGTTGCTGTGCAACCACTATATATATCTTCCAGCACCTTCACGTACGGCTCGTCTACCCCCTAATTTCGCAATGCCTGCTTCACCCCCGAGGTTTCAACAGAGTCAAATACTTTTTCGTAATCAATGAATGCTATGTATAAGGGCTGGTTATATTCCGAGCATTTTTCTATCACCTGATTGATGGTATGGGTATGATCGATATTAGAGTACAGTTTCTGAAACCCAACTTGATCCTTTGCTTGATTGCAGTCTAAGGTTGTCCTGATTCTATTAGCGATTACCTTAGTAAATACCTTATACGTAACAGACAGTAAGCTGGTTGGTCTGTAATTTTTACTTTATTTATTTATTTATTTGAACATACTGCTGGCCTCACCTTTGAGGCCGTCGCAGGAGTGGGACATCACATACACTAGAATAACACAGGTCAAGTAAGTGCCAACACAAAGGCAATCGCAGTCCAACAAGGCAATATGCATTATACAAAAGGTAAAACAAAAAGTAGCATATTGAGCAACATGGTTAAAAAAAATATATAATAAGCGAGCGTCAGATAAGAAAGTCGGGATGTCATCGTCAGCAAGGAAAAAAGAGTGCAAGAGTTAGCGCACCAGCATCGTAGTCGTTATTGCAAAATAAAGCGTGATGTGTTGGCGATGAAATCTTTGAGTGATGCGCAGTTGACAGCATCGCAAGGCAGACTATTCCACTCACCGATTGCTTGTAGGAAGAAAGAGTACCTGAATATATCGTTGTGAAAGCTGTACTCGGTTAAGCGCTGTTGGTGTTTTGTTCTGGTAGTGCGCGTGTTTGACTTTATTAAGTACTTACTCGAATCGATTTTCATGCCGCCATTAAGCAGAAGGAAAAGAAACTTGAGGCGCAGTAGTCTGGCTCGGTTATGTATAGTGGGGAGGTCGGCTTGTCTTAAGAGCTGTGTAGGGGAATCATGACGGCGATATTTGTTAAAAATAAATCTGACCGCTTTTCGTTGTACGCCCTCTAATCTTTCTATGTATTGTTTGCGGAAGGGGAGCCAACATATTATTCCATAGTCCATTATGGAGCGAACAAGTGAAGTGTATGCTAAAAGCTTAGTGTCGACTGATGCGGATTTAAGCGATCGTTTAATCGAGTAGAGAGCTGCCAGTGCTTTATTAGTAATATAGGCTACCTGCTTGTTCCATTTAAGATCCGAGGAAATTATTACTCCTAAATATTTATATTCTTCTACTTTCCTTAACATCTGTCCTTGTAGATATAAGGGAGATTTATTGCCGCTCTCTTATTTGTTACTGTCATGCAAACCGTTTTTTCTACATTAATCGTCATCTGCCACGTTTCACACCATTGTGCTATGCTTTCAAGGGCACTATTTAGAATTGCTTGGTCTGCATGGCAGGTTATTTCTTTGTAAATGATGCAGTCGTCTGCAAACATTCTTACTGTTATGTTAGTACTATTATGCAGGTCATTGATAAAAAGAAGAAAGAGGACAGGGGCCAGAACGGAGCCTTGTGGCACGCCGGACATCACATCGCAGCAATCTGAAGAGTGCCCTTTGAAGTGTACATATTGGCGCCGGCCTGTAAGGTAGCCTTTCAGCCATTCGGTAATATTATTGTCACCGAGATAATGGAAAAGCTTTTGGAGGAGCTTAGGGTGGGAGACCCGATCGAACGCTTTCGAAAAGTCTAAGAATATCATGTCTGTTTGGCCACATCTGTCTATTGTAAATGCTAGGTCGTGAATTGTCTCTATTAATTGAGTAGTCGTAGATAAACCTTTTCTAAAGTCATGCTGGTTAGGCACAATTATGTTATTTTTTTCTAGAAATGATAGGATATGTTTAAGAATTAAATGTTCGAAGACTTTGCATGTTGTACAAGTAAGCGAGATTGGTCGATAATTGGATGCGTTGGTAATGTTGCCCGATTTATGTATAGGAATGACCTTGGCAGTTTTCCATTTCTCCGGGATTTCGCCTGTTTGCAGTGATCTTTCAAAAATAATCAGCAAGAACTTTGACATCCATTCCGCGTAACGCTTAAGAAATGCATTTGGTATGTTGTCGGGACCACCGGATTTTTTAGGGTCTAATTCAAGTAAGAGGGAAAGAATGCCCGTTTCATTTATGATCAGATCATCTATTTTTGCTGTGTTACTCGGAGGATATTCTAGGTCAGGTTTTTTCCCATTGTCGTGCGTAAATACTGATATAAAGTAATCATTGAAGTCTGTAGCCTTCGCGATAGCCTCGGCGGGTGGTGGATTAGTGTCCTGACGTGAATTCGAATTGAGGTACCGCCAAAACTTGGAAGGAGATACTTTGATAAAATTACTTAGGGTGACGTTCATGTACTCATCTTTAGCCTTTTTTATAGCTGCTTCTAGCGCATGAGACTTTTCGCGTAATTTATCAGTGTAGACGGGTAGCGGCAGTTTATTCCTCAGTTTCCTATGTCTTGCAGTCTGGCGCTTTAATTGTATAATTTTTCTTGTTATCCAAGGGTTTTTCTTATGCACCGGCTTGACCTTTGTGGGAATATATGCTGATAAGCAGTGCGGAATAATTCTTTCAAACGCTGACCATAATGTGTCTACTGAAGCTGAACTATTCATGGCGAGAAAACTAAAGGTGGAATACGATTCATCTAGATAATCCAGTACACTAACGTCGTCGGCGTTTGTCCAGTCGAAAATTCGGGCACTCGTCTTTACCGTAGGTGATGGCACGCCCAGCAGCAAGAAGCATTTAGCTGCTCTATGGTCTGATACGCCATCCACAACTTCCCATGAAACTCTGTCATTTGCAATGCTATCACTCACAAAAATCAAGTCGAGTACATTTCTGCTTACTGCGGTAACACGTGTAGGTTCCTGGATAAGCTGTCTAAGGCCGAAGTTAATGCTTACATCAAGCAGTGCATCTGTATGAGCTGTATCGGCATTTTTTTTATCAAGCGTGTCCCACGTTATGCCAGCCAGGTTAAAATCTCCCGTAAGGATTATCTTAGTATTGTGGGTGAAATGACGTTCCATATAATTTGCTAGCACGTGTAAGATATCTAGGGTAGCATTAGGGGGCCGATACATAGTGCCTAAAAAAAAGACGGATGTGTCTACTATGATTTTGCACCAAAGTGCTTCAGCGCCTATGATTTCTGGCATGGGTGTGACGTAAATGTATTCCCTGATCAAGATCGCCGCACCACCGCCGCGAGAACACATATCTTTGCGCATGACAGTGTAACCAGGAGGGAAGACATCACTACTTAAAATATCAGGAGAAAGCCATGTTTCTGTGATTGCGACAATATCAGGAGAGTGTTCGAGAATGAATGCTTCAAGTTCTGTAGTTTTGTTGACGGCACTTCTGGCGTTTATGTTCACTATGATTAAGGCGGATGGTATTACGTGCTTGATCGGTTTTTTCCCCCTTTGAATGGCTGGTTTTTTGCCACGAGTACTTTGGCTTCTTTATCGTCGTCCCACACATAAACCTGCTCATTGATTTTAATCTTGTCGTACATAAGGGATACTTTTTCACCCCTATCTCGGTTGTCTTTGCTGCTATCCCAAAGTTTTTTTCTAATGCTACGTACACGTAAAGAAAAATCTTCGCCAACCGAAACACCGGAATCCTTTAGTTTGTAACAATTCTTCATTATGTTTGCCTTGTCTCTGAAGCTTTGCAACTTCAGAATAACTGGTCGGGTTTTGTCTTTAGCTTTGGTGCCTAGGCGGTGCATTCTCTCGATTCCCGAGATTGTGACACCAAGGGTACCGTTAATTTCTTCTGTGATTTTTGAATTCAGGTCATCTGTTTTCTCGTCCTCTTCTTTCGTAATTCCGTAAAAAATTAAGTTTGATCTTCTACTTCTGTTCTCAAGGTCATCAACCTGAAGAGCTAGCCTACTAATGATGGTTTCAAATGTCTCCATTTTCTCCTCAACACCTGCGATTCTGCCTTCGAGATGAGCCAACGTGTCCAGTTTCGCATGAATGCCTTCCAGAGACTCGTTTATAGCCTTGTTGTCGTTTTTTATTTCAGCTATCTCACCAGCCAATTTGCGGATTTCAGTCAGGACTTCCTGCATGTTAGGTCCGGGGTTACTTTCCACATCCCCAGCAAGCAGCAGCAAGTACCTCGAAGAGACAATGCTATCACAAATAATTGTATACACAACGCCTGGGCAAGGCAGCACCACAAGAAAAATGTCGCTACTTCTGTAACATTTGCCAAACCGTTTTCTCACCTGGAGCAAGAAGATGAATGGATTACTCGACATGTTCACTGCGGTGCCCAATGCCGCTGTCGGTCGCATCGCGCCCTTTATAGGCCCGTGATGTCGACGGCGCTGTGGAAGCCGCTGTGCCTCCGAGGGGGGCGTAGACCAGTTGATCCAGCCGTCCAAGAAATGCGCCGGGACCCAGCTCGTTCAGCGGGGCGTTGCAGCACTCGGTACAATGCGGAGCAAGCGGGGCGTTGCAGCACTCGGTACAATGCGGAGCAAGCGGTGCTGATGCGGTACGGTTGATTGTCCGGGTGCCGTCCACGAAACGATCGCAAGAAATGAGCAGACCAAGCGCCTGGAGCAAGAAGATGAACGGATTACTCGACATGTTCACTGCGGTGCCATCATGCCCAAGGCCTTAGAGTCCCCTTTCGTGTGAATGAGGATAATGTTTGCATTCTTCCATGGTTCCGGTACCGTCGATGACACCAGGCACTGCGTATACAGGGTGGCCAGTTTTTCTAGCACGATATCCCCCCCCCCCCCCGTTCTTCAGCAAATCTGTAGTTATCTGAACCTCTCCAGCTGATTTCCCCCTTTTCATAGTTTCTAGTTCTTTCTTGACCTCGTCCTTCGTCACTGGTGGAACGTCTGAGTGTTTTTCCCTACCGCCAATCTCATTAAGGTCCTGACTACTTTGGCTACTGTAGAGATCTGTATAGAACTCCTCGGCTACTTTGACTATCTTTTCCATATTAGTGATGACGTTGCCCGCCTTGTCCCTTATCGCATACATCTGGTTTTTGCCTAATCCCAATTTCTTCTTTACCGCTTTAAGGCTTCCCCCTTTCTTTACAGCAACCTATATGGTCAGGTTTCTATCGTTGTCTTTTGTAACTTTTAGGTATGTGCAAAGGGATAATTTGCTCTTTTGATTGTCACTTGTTAACAACATTCATGCTTACAGTCAAATATTATTTTGGAGGGTCTTGTCCTCTTGTTGTCATCCAGCATCGTGTCATGTTTTCACATGATTGTATTGACCCCGTGCCATGGTTTGACGGGTCTGTTTTGTACTGCTGTACTTGTCATGTCACCTTCGGCTGTAATAAAACATTTTATTTCGCCTTTGAGCTTGCGTTCTGTAGGTATTGATGAACACAGAATATGTGATTGTTGCTAGTATCGCACCTTTCGATGTGCTACAATGCGTGTGTGTATATATATAGGTTCCCATGTGTGTGGAAGACAATAAATTTCCTCTATTCATACACATTCAGAATTCGGAACGATTGCTTTTCTTGTGTGATATGTTTTGTTTTTGTGTGTAAACGGTTGTTCCTTGCCGAAGCACGAAGACAGCCCATGAAGACGATATACTTGGCGCTGCAAAGCCTGCGCCTCCTGCTTTGGACTTACTTGTCCTGTCAGTTAGAAGCAGATGGAGAGGCGCTGTTTCTGCGGCGCTGGGACACAAGGTATTTTGTTGTAAGAGAGGGCAGGCTGCAAATGGGCACCCACCCCTGCCGCTTTCCCTCATGCACCCTTGGGCCATTGTGAGGATAGTAACCGGTGTTCTGTCCAAAAGATGTCCCACAAGGGCAGTGAGATAGCTCTTCAGGATTTTGTTTCCTGAGGCAAAATGTATATCTGTGTTGTATTTTGGTTAGAGGCAAGTAGCGTGTAAATACAGTGTCGTCATAATCACCATAAGCCTGACTATACCCACTGCAGGGCGAATGCCTCTCCCACATTTCTCCAATTAACCCGCTTCTGTGCTAGCTGCATTTACTTGACCCCTGCGAACTTCTTAACCTCATCCGGCCACCTAACTATCTGACGCCCCTGCTACGGTTTACTTCCTTTGGAATACGGAGTATTTTGTACGATATGTATGCTTTATGTGAATGTAAGTCAATAAACTTCTCTTTGTCATGTTTTGCCATTTAAAGATAGGGGAAACTGAGCGGCGGTATGGGGATGTGGACCGGCGTCGGGATACATGGTTCCCACGAGGCTCAGAGGAAGATACTGGAGGTGGGGAGGATCGTCGAGGTGGGCTTGGAATAGACCGGCGTTGATAATATGAGGTTGAAGGCATGTCGCATTCGAAGGTGTCGTAACCACGGCGCTCGTTCTGAAGGCGGCGACGACAGAAGCGGGATATATGTCCTCTAATACCACAGTAATAGCAGACTGGTCGGGGGGGACGCCAAGGTGCGTAATTGGGTTGTGTCGGTTGAGCCATCGCCATTGCATTGATGTGATTGTATGTTGGTGCCGGTCGGGGTGAGGGATCCAAAGAAGGGGGGGATGCAGCGACGTGCGCGTAGGTCGGCGCTGGGCGGATTGCAGAAGGTTCGGATGTCATAGGGCGGCTGATGGTAGCTAACTCTTCTTTAATCATGTTGCGGAGAACGGCGTCATTAGGAGGTGCGGAAGAATGATCGCACCCATGTCGACAGAAAGGATTGAGGGCTTAAAGCTCCTCGCGGATGATTGCTCGAATCATTGCCCGCAGATCAAAGTCAGCAGAGGTCGGAGCAGTTGCGAAGCCGGGCTGTAGTCGAGAGGACTGCAGCTGGTCGAGGCGTTGACAGGTCGTAATAATTGAATCGACACTTGAAGGATTCTGGGCAACTAAGGTGTGATATGCCATAGCATTGATCCCTTTTAAGACGTGGTGCACACGTTCAGGTTCCGTCATGGTGGGACTAATGCGCCGACAAAGTGAAAGAACAGCCTCTATGTAAGACGCATATGATTCGTCGGGACCTTGAAGGCGGGAAGCGAGCTTGTTTCTCGCGATCTCAGTCCGAACTGCCGGGTCGGCGAAGTATTGTCGGAATTGCTGTTTGAAAGTGGTCCAGTTAGTAGTGTGGGGTTCGCGATTAATGAACCAGTTTCTGGCGACCTCAATTAGATAGAACGAAACGTTGAGAAATTTTAAAGCATCGTCCCACCGGTTATAGGCACTGCAGCGTTCATATGTGTCGAGCCAGTCGTCCACGTCTTCGTCACGACGACCAGCGAACAGCAGTGGGTCGCGTTGACGTGTGGGCAGAGTCGGAGGCGTCGGTGCAGCTGAGGTAGAGGGTCCGGCCGGGTCGGGATTGCTCTCGGTGGACATGATTATGGTGGTAGTTGCCAAACGATGACCGGAACGTAGCTCCAGTGAGAGGCAGCAAGGGGATCGAACTCGACCTCCACCACTTGTGAAAGAAGGCTATGTTGAGACGGCAAGGTCGTGACGGCAAGGCCAGCGATGCCTTGTCTAGCGTTTTAATCCGATTACAAAACCCAGGCGCGTCCCGGAGCCGGCGCCGCGGGACGATGATGATGGTATGTACAAATGAAAGAGGAAGATCATGGCATGTACAAATTAAAGAACATCCACGGAAGGCTCACAGTATATATATATATATATATATATATATATATATATATATATACACAGTATATATATATATATATATATATATATATATATATATTTATATATGTCATCATCACGAACAGCCTAATAATATTCTCTATGTAAATAAAAGCTTTCTGGGCTGCACCTAGGGCAATTCACTTTACGAGAGGGAAAACGTTGCTCCTGTCAGCAGTTATTTGTGAAATTCTGACGTCATATACATTGCCATTTAGAGTTATATATATATATATATATATATATATATATATATATATATATATATATATATATATATATATATGTATATATATTGTTAAGGAAAAGTACACAGTGGTAAACGCTAGTTCACTGTTAGACGTACGCCACAGAACATAGTCAGCTAGGCCTGAGCGTCGTCTTACTTTCCTCACATCAGCACATCGTCGTCATCTCGATACTGTGCTCCGTAACAGCATTCCCCGCGGCGAAGAAGCACCGGCCCTGTGCGTCCTAAAAAGGAGAACTCGAATGATATTGTCACGTAGCCGTTTAGGCCCGTAACCAGAAGATTGGTTTTAATAGGGGGTTGACCTAATAAGCACAAAAGAGCAGGTCCAGAGAGCACTGAGTGACAGCAGCAGACTTCAGCTTCTTCTCGAACGCCACGGGGCCATTCTTCGAGTCCGCGCACAAGACTCTCGATGAGCAGCCGCCTAGCGGCTGCTGTTGCACACGCTACATTACCCCCCCTCTCTAAAAAAAATAAATGTCAACTTGATGAATTCGAAAGCAGAGAGAAAAAAAACAAAGCAAGAAACAAGCGTTAGGCGGTAGCTAATTTTCTCGCGAAAAGTGCGGCTTCATGCGCACGACATGGACAACCTCGGATTTCTGCTGGCGACGAGTAGAAGAAAAGCCGGCCGGAAGCACTTCGTACGTGACGTCGCTCAGCTGACGGAGCACTTTGTATGGCCCAATGTATTGCTTTAGAAGTTTTTCAGATAGTTCCCGACGTCGAATCGAGTTCAGAGCCACACTCTGTCGCCCGGTTCGAAAGTCACTACACGGTGGCGGTGATCGATCGTAACGCTGGGCGTCTCGACCTTGCTGGTTCCGGATGCGTGCCCTCGCCAGCTGTCGCGCTTCTGCGCGTTGAGTGAACTCCTCGGCGCCAACTTCGAGGTCACGGCCGTCGTGGGCGACATGGCTTCGAGCATTGTCGAAACTTCGCGGCCATACAATAAGGAGAACGGCGTCATTTGCGTTGTTTTCTGCTGCGCCGTGTTGTACGCAAACGTGACGCACGGGAGGACGTCATCCCAAGACCGATGTTCAACATCCACGTACATGGACATCATGTCGGCGAGAGTTTTGTTTAGACGTTCTGTCAAGCCATTAGTTTGTGGATGGTAGGCGGTTGACCTGCGATGGGTAGTGCCGCTTAGCTGCATGACAGATTCCAGTAGCTTGGCAGTGAAAGCAGTGCCTCGGTCCGTTATTATAACTGTCGGGGCGCCGTGCCTCAGGACTATGCGTTCGATGAAAAATTTCACTGCCTCGATTGCCATACCACGCTGGAGGGCCTTCGTTTCAGCGTAATGCGTGAGGTAATCTGTAGCGACAATTACCCACCTTTTGCCGGAATCAGAAACTGGAAAATGACCCAACAGACCCATGCCAACTTGTTCGAATGGGTATCTTGGCACTTGAACAGGATGTAGTAAACCGGCCGGTTTCACAGGCGATGTTTTCCGTCGCTGGCAATCATGGCATGTTCTCACGTAATGTCGTACTGCGGCCGCAAGGTTTGGCCACTAATAACTCTTCTTAATTTGGGCCAGAGTTCGAGCATACCCCAGGTGACCCGCGGTGGGCTCGTCATTTTTATGCTGTAAGATGTCTTCGCGAAGAAACTCAGGTACGACGAGGAGGTAATCTCTTCCCGTCGGAGCGAAGTTGATCTTGTATAAGACATTGTTTCGCATGCAAAACGATGAATGCGTTCTGGCGAAGAGACGGGGCACTTCTGTAGTGCGCGCTTCCAGAAAATCGATAAGTGCTGCGAGAGCCAGATCGTTACGTTGCTGCTGCGAAACAGTGAGCGCGTCGACGGCTGCGATAAGGGGAAAGTCTGGTTCTTTGTCTTCCCGCGCAGCCTCGACAGGTGAACGGGACGAGCAGTCAGCGTCGTTGGGCTGACGTCCAGACTTATACACGATAGTCATGTCGAACTCCTGTAGCCGTAAGCTTCATCGTGCAAGGCGTCCGGAGGGGTTTCGCAAGTTCGGTAACCAGCACAGAGAGTGGTGGTCACTCACAACCCGGAAGTGCCGGCCATAAAGATAGGGTCGAAATTTTATCACCGCCCATACAACAGCCAGACATTCTTTTTCGGTGGTGGAATAGTTCGATTCGGCACGGGACAAAGTCCGGCTGGCGTATGCGATAACTCGCTCGGCACCGTCTTGCCACTGGACGAGTACAGCACCTAGACCCACGTTGCTGGCATCTGTGTGGACCAGAGTCTCGGCATTCGCATCGAAATGGGCAAGCACAGGTGTTGTCTGCTAGCGGTGCCGTAACTCGTCGAATGCCTTTTGCTGTTCGTCCTTCCAGGTGAAGGTGACATCATCCCGGGTGCGTGAAAAGTTTTCAATAAATCTGCGGTAATAGGCGCTGAGGCCCAAGAAACAGCGAACTGTCTTCTTGTTACATGGAGTAGGGAATTTGGTGACGGCAGTTATTTTAGCGGGATCGGGATGAACTCCTCGATGGCTGACGACGTGGCCCAAGAACAGGAGCTCTTCATAGCCAAAATGACACTTTTGTGGTTTTAACGTGAGGCCGGCAGATCTGATAGCCCGTAGCACAGCGGAGAGATGTTGGAGGTGTTCCTCGAACGTTGGTGAAAACACAACGTCGTCCACGTAGACTAGACACATCTGCCATATAAGACCAGATAGAACTGCGTCCATCATTCGCTGAAATGTCGCTGGAGCGGAGCACAATCCGAAAGGTAGGACTTTGAATTCATAAAGTCCATCGGGCGTGACAAACGCTGTCTTCTCGCGATCACGTTCATCGACTTCGATCTGCCAGTAACCGCTCTTAAGATCAAGCGATGAAAAGTAGCGCGCGTGGCGCAGCCGGTCTAATGAGTCATGAATGCGTGGCAGCGGGTAGACGTCTTTTTTTGTCCTATTTGAGCTTACGGTAGTCCACACAGAACCTTAAACTTCCGTCTTTCTTGCTGACGAGGACAACAGGCGAAGCCCAGGGACTCCTCGATGGCTGTATGACACGGTCATTTAACATCTCGTCTACCTGTTGAGCAATGACTTCGCGTTCCCGCGGTGACACTCGGTACGGGTTCTGTCTGACTGGTCGGGTGCGGTCGTCGATTATTATGCGGTGCTTGGTCAAGGGCGTCTGTTTAACCACGGAGGCGGATGAGAAGTAGTCTTGGAACTGAAAGAGCAGCCCGACGAGACTTTCCTTCTCTGCCGGTGATAGAGCGGGATTCACATCAGGGTCGAAGTTGGGCGTTTGGCTGGCAGACATGTTGGTCTCAAGAACAAAGCAGTCGTGGGAAGCTTCTGCGACACCTTCAAAGTAAACTACCGTGGTGCCTTTAGCGATGCGTTGCGTTCGTAGCACGTGAGCTAGACCATTAGTCAGGTGAACTATGCTGCGTGCAACACAGACTCCATGATGTAACAGAAGGTCTGTGTTCTGTTCGGCAACACCGGCAGCACAGGACTGGTCGTCGCACCTGACTGTGACGAGAGCAGACGAACGTGGCGGCATGGATACATCCGCGTCAACGATGCGTAAAGGTGCGTGGCGTCGTTCTGAGTCAGCGGTGATCGTTGCAGGCGTCGAAAACGTTACAGTACGGCGAGGAACACTAATAATGGCCCCATGCTCACGTAAAAAGTCCATGCCGAGTATGAGGTCCTTGCAGCAGTGCGGCAGGATAACAAAAAAAGCTACAAAGGCTGAATCGGCGATGGTTACTCGGGCAGTGCATCGTCCGATCGGCGTCATAAGGCGACCGCCAGCAGTACGAATTTGCGGCCCCAGCCATTAAGTTTTGACCTTGGAGAGCTGATCTGCGACATTCTTGCTTATTATGAAAAAGTCTGCTCCGGTGTCTACCAAAGCGGTTACTGGGTGTCCGTCGACGAGAAAGGAAAGGTCGGCGCTAACAACGTGATCGGCTTGAGGTTGATTGGGAGTTTCGGGTTCATGGGGCGCCGGAGGCATCGTAGTCAAAGCATCAAAGCATTGAGTCGTCACGGGAGGGTCTTCGGGATATCGATTCCGTTCGTCAGCAACCTGCCCCCCTGAGGTCGCCGCCTTCAGTTTCCCCGGTGTGGGCATGGCGACCGGCGCCTCGGCACATGATTAACCTCACGGCGACGGGGTGACGAGTAGCGCACGGGAGAAGACTGTGTACTGTCGATCGAAGAGGTTGCACGGGTTGCCAGACATTCTTCGATTTCTGGAGGGCGTTCGCCGACCCGGGGACGCGGGGAATCACGAGCAAAACCCCGAAGACCAAGTTCACGGTATGGACAACGACGGTACAAGTGGCCGGGTTCTCCGCAGTGGTAGCACAGCGGCCGTTGGCGAGGAGTGCGCCAGACGTCTGCCTTCCGAACCGGTTGCTGCATGACGGGGCTCTGCTAGGATGGCGACTGGTAGGGAGGCTGGTAGGATAGTGGCTGAGGAGCGGACGGCTGCATGACGAGGCTCTGCTGGGATGGCGGCTGGTAGGGAGGCTGGTAGAACGGTGACTGCAGAGGGGGCGACGGCTGTGCTTCGAAACGAAGCTGTTGCGCAGGAGGTACTGCAGGCCGACGAAGAGCCGCTGCGTAGTTTATAGAACGTGGCTCCAACAGTGACTCAGGTGGTGAAAATGTTTGACGGATTTCTTCACGCACGGCTTCGCTGACAGCCGCGGCAGTCGGGTTAGGCGATTGTCGTGTTTGCGCGTCGTCGATGGAGAAAAAACCTACGCGCTACTGTTAAACTGTTAACTTCGTTTATTCAGCAGATAAGAGGGTGCGACCAGCGTCGGCCGAGGCGTAGGCCGAACTGCCAGGTGAAGAACTAAGGGAACGGAGGCCGGAGATGGGGATGGGGCTTGTTTCCCAGAATCAGAGGAGAGTGAGGGAGCCCGCCGTGGGGGGCGTCCCGCTGAGCGCAGGCAGGCGGCGAGTCCTCCCGGAGAAGCGCGAAGAGGGGTGCGGGCCCGTTCATTGGCGCGCACTGCTCCATTCATAACAGAACGGACGAGCACAGCACATCGTACACAACACTTCCTTCCCCCTTAAAACGTTGCCTGATAGCGTGCAGGGGGTCAGCGAGGACGCGTGGAGACGCGCTGGTTCTGTGCGCACAGGGAAGAACCACTTGTAGGCTGGATGTTGCCCGCTGTGCTTTGTAGGTCTGCCCTGGGTCCAGTCTTTTCTTCTGTGGAGAGATGCCAGGCTATGTGAGAGGATGGTTCAGATGTCCTCGCTGCTGCCGGACTGCTCTCGGAAGGTGTAAATCCACGCAGCTGGTTGAGGTGTCGGCGTGCCACTGTTCCACGTATGCTGACGAACCAAGAGTGCAGGCCTATGCGTCTCACAACAGTAGCTTCCTCCCAGTGCGGTTTTCTAAGAAACTGGCGGGCGAGGACGAGCTGCCCCTCAACAAGTGTCCCGCAGCGCGGAATCGGTTTTTCTTCCCGGGTCGTCTCTGTTTCTGGCTCGGGGAGAATAGCTGTGAGCTGCGTCCGCATTTCGCGCTCGAACATCACTTTCGCTGGGGTCTGGCCTGTCGTGTTTTGTACTGTTGTGTGCTGCTTGAAAAGAAAACGTGCAAGGCGGCGCTGCAGCGACCCCGTTGGTCTCTCTCAAGGGCACGCTTTAGCTCGGCCACGTAGCGCTCGACTTGTCCGTTTGTCGTTTTGTGGTAGGAGGCCGATGTGACTGATGAGATCCCGTTGTCGCGATAAAACTTGAGAATCTCTGCAGATACAAACGGTGTTCCGTTGTCCGACACTACCTTGCAGGGAATTCCGAACGTTGCGAACAGTGATCGGAGGCGGTGGGTGCTCAACTCTGTAGCTCGCCTGCGGTAAGCGTCGAAGTTGTCCCCTTTGAGTTTGTGCACGTTGCCTTGTTGAACAGCTGTGTACACTTGCCATAGAGTTGCGCACTTCTGCGTATATGGTGCAACTGTGCCTGCTGTAAGCGGAGGTTCTGGCAGTGCTTCGAACATAAGAACGTCTTTGTGCGAAGGCGGTTCGTCAACTGTTTCGTTCAGTGGCAGGCGGCTTAGCGCGTCGGCATTCTGATGTTTAGTCCCATTGCGGTAGACCACCCTATTGCAAAAACCAGTGCCACTGGGTGCCAGCGCCCCAGCGCCATACCTGATTATGGTCCCAGTATGACGCTGGAAACTGGGCGCACTGGGACGCGTCATACTGGGACGCTCCGCGCTGGCGGCACTGTTCGCCCGGAGAAAAAAAGGCGTGAGATAAAAATTAAAACTAAAAAGTAACGAAACAAGATAGATACATAAAAAAACCCCTAAAAAAAGTTAAAAAAAAAAGAAAAAAAAATAGTTTACCAAGCGCGCCTCGAACTCACGCCCTAGGCGTATATCAATCACTAGCTATGCACGCTAACCACTCGGCCACGCCGAGAACTGGGTTTTTGGTGAAACATTTTTGCATTTTATGTCATGACCCGCATTTATAAGGTTGGGACTTCGTGTTTTTCAGTCTACAGGCCATTGCTACCGCTCTAACAATTCCAACTTCTTGATTATTTTAGCTTGCTGCCTGCTCTCACGACTTGCAACTAATGTTCTGGGTGCCTATGCGCGCTATTTTGTGCACTGGTATAATTTTAACATGTGGAGTTTGACATCGCTGGCAAATTTACCAACGCCGGCTCCTGGGTGGTGCTCTGCTACCGTGGGCGTAATTTTCGCTGAACACGGAGCTTTAGTAGAAGCCTTCAAGGAAAAAAGTGCGACCGAGCTTCAATACCGGCAAGCGCCGCAGCGATGACCCTAATTGCGTGTAACTAAACCTTATTTGTATGTAAACATTGCGGGAAGCGTTGCGATGACCGAGGGCTCGGCTGCTTGATACGCAGAGTAAGAAGGAGCGCAAAGGCTTGAGAAACACGCCAAATATTATGTATTACAAGCGCTGTATGTTGTTGCTTTTTCTCTAATGGGCCCATCACTCGGTAAACTACTCTCTTCCTGGTTTTAGTTTTTCTTTCTGCTGTTTATACTGGACCGTGGTGCAGGCTACGCTCGCCTGCGATCGAGCCCGCATTGAACATTTTGACAGTAATCATTGTGTTAGAGTGCCCTTAAGATCAGCTGTGAAATTGGTTATGCATGGTAGCCCACATTATTCAATTCCAGCTTTAGTTGTGCGTTAATCGCCAGTGTGTCACGAGATCGAGGCGCGGCGGTTGTTGTCTCTCTCGAAACGCTCGAAACGAACTATGGAAACATGTAAACTCTAGAAAAAAGATACCGCCTTTGTTTTCTTACAAATGCGCAACGACTTCGCAGCAAAAAGCGCTTGCTTGAACCATATTTTTCATATGCCCCCCGATGGTCGATTGAAAGTACGCTCTTGCCGTGTTGGCCCCTGAGGGATGCTACTCCGGCTGACGCCGCAGGCCGCACCGGCCATACTGGGGCACTGGGACCAGTGCGGCCCCAGCGCACATACAGCGCTTCTCCCAGTGCATCGCGGATGCCAGCGACACACCCAGCGTCAAAAGGCTAATCCCAGCGTTTTTCTTCCATCGCACCAGTGCAGCCAGTGTCTTCCCGTTACTGCTCCAGTGAATATCGCAGACCTCCAGCGTGCCCAGCAGATCCAGTGCAAAACCAGCGCGAAAATCTTACTGGTTTCGCACTGGAGACGCTGGTTTTTGCAATAGGGCAGATCGCAGTCGTACGCTGAGAGCTTGATGCACCGACGTGTCATTCGCGGAGACAATGTCGGAGGCATAGGCTTTTGTGGCCCCAGAATGCCCAGTAGCGGTCGGTGATCCGTTATAAATATAACCTTTCGGCCGGCTATGTACTGGTGAAAATGTGTCGCCGCGTAGTCGATGGCCAGCCCCTCTTTGTCCAGTTGCGCGTAGTTGCGCTCCGCTTGTGACAACGTACGTGAGGCGAAGGCAATCGGGGCCTCCCTTCCTTGGTCATCAGTCTGCGAAAGAACCGCGCCGACTCCGTACGAAGATGCGTCGCAAGACAAAAGCAGTGGCTTCCTTTCGTCGTAGTGGATGAAGAAGCAGGTGTTTCAGGGCTTCGAATGCTTGCTGATGGCGTGGCGACCATGTCCACTTCTCATATCTCTCCGGAGCAGCTGGTGTAAGTCTTTGGCCACAGTAGCTCTTTGTTCTAAGAAACGGTCATAGAACGCTAAAAGTCCGAGAAACGCCTGTAGCTCCTGCTTGTTTGTTGGTTTCCCGCGCTTCGGTGATCGCTCGCACCTTGTCTTCGGTCGGGTGGATGCCTTCAGCATCAATTCGGTGTCCCAGAAATTGCACCTCTGACACCGTAAAACAGCATTTTTCTTCGCTTAAACGCAAATTTGCGTTCGCTAGCCTGTCAAGAACTTGCTCCAGGCGCGCTGCATGCTCTTTCGTGGAAGCGCCACTGATTATGACATCGTCTAGGTAGACACAAACTCCTGGGATTCCTTGAAGTACTGTCTCCATGAACTTCTGAAATATGGCCGGGGCTGCAGCTACGCCAAAGGGCAATCTCTTGACCCTGTACAGGCCTTTCAGTGTGTTGATTGTCAGTAATTCTGACGTCGCTTCGCTCACCTTCGGCTGTTGATAGGCCTGGGTGAGGTCCAGAGTGCTGAAGACTCTTGCGCCGCGTAGTTGTTAAGCGGCGCACAACCGAAGTTTTTGCAGGCCAGGCCGGTACCCTTTGCTCTCAGAGCTTCCGTTGAAAGGGAGTTGGACAAACTGGAGCAGCAAGGTGTCATTGCGCCGACACAACATTCGCAATGGTCCACACCACTGATTGTAGTTCGCAAGAAGAACGGAACCATACGCCTATGCGGAGACTACCGGAGCACCGTAAATCTTGCGACTAAAGCGTCGTCTTACCTTCTGCCGACACTTCTTCAGGTGTCGGCAGAAGGTAAGACGACGCTTTAGTCGCAAGATTTACGGTGCTCCGGTAGTCTCCGCATAGGCGTATGGTTCCGTTCTTCTTGCGAACTACAATCAGTGGTGTGGACCATTGCGAATGTTGTGTCGGCTTGATGACACCTTGCTGCTCCAGTTTGTCCAACTCCCTTTCAACGGAAGCTCTGAGAGCAAAGGGTACCGGCCTGGCCTTCAAAAACTTCGGTTGTGCGCCGCTTAACAACTCCAGTGTGACTGGTGGCCCTTCATTTCCTGGATTCGCTTAAGAAAATACTCTTTCGTATTTCTCCTGCAGTTGCTCAATGACACTGTGGCTCGGCGTTTGGTGTATGCCGCATATCGTCACCCCTAATGGAGAAAACCAGTTTCTCCCTAGAAGGCTTGATCCTGAGCCCTTCACAACAAGGAGAGGTAGCGTATGGGTCTGGCCGTTGTAACAAACCCGCACGTTCGCAGAGCCCAATAGTGACAAGTTTTGTCCTGACCACGTTCGCAGATGCGTGTCGTCTTGTTGCAAGGGTGGTGCGTCTGATGGCCACGAAGTTCGGAATGTGGCCTCACTGATCAGAGTACAGGCTGCGCCTGAGTCCACCTCGAACTTAATCAGTTTGTGGTGTACTATAACTTCGGCAAAAATCTTCGGACGCGTGCCGAGATTCACGGTGTTCAGGTCGTACAACACTGATGATACTGCTGATGTTGCTCCGTGGGCATCAGATGGCGGTCTATTCTCTGTGACGTCTACGCTGTGGTTAGGCTTAGAAGGCGACTTTATCTTGGCAAAATTCCGCGTCGTAATGCATGATTTCTCAATATGTCCTTGCTTGTGGAAAAAATTACGCGTGGCTGACTGGAATCGGCATCCCTGGGCGTTGTGTTGGCCGTCACACCGCCAGCAGCGTTGTACATGTTTGACCGATTTTGCAACAACAGATGTCTGCGTACCTGGTTGCTTGTTTGATGTAGCGGCTCGGTGTTCCGGCGCATCCCTTTCTGCTGGTGACCGGCGCTCTCCGCTCGCACGGCGATGTCGTAAGCTTTGTTAAATGTGAGGTCCCTCTCAGCGAACAGGCGCTGCTGTAGTGACTCGTCACACAGTCCGCACACAAATCTGTCACGTAACATGACGTAAAATTGAAGCATGGTGGTGTTAGCAGACGCTGCATCTTCATGCTGCCCGGTAGCATTCCTGGCTGTGGTCAGCGTCCCAAAATTGCAGTCGGCTGCAAGCTTCTTGAGCACTGCTACGTAGGCGCTCACAGTTTCGCCTTCCAGCCGATCTCGTCGCTGGAAGCGGGCTCGGCTGTAAACTTCAGATGGCCTCAGGTCGTAGTGCTTTTGAAGTGCTGCAACGATTTCTTTGTAAGACACTTCCGCTGGTGTGCCTGGCTGAATAAGGGCGCAGACATTGTCGTAAGTCTGCTCCCCGCACAGCATTAGCAGGTTGGCCCTCTTTAAGGCTGTGTCTGTGATGCTGTTAGCCTCGAAGTAGAACAGGAGGCGTCCAAGCCACGATCACCAAGATGAGCCGTTGAATTCTGGTATTAACCTTCGCGTAGCCATGACTTGTCAGTCGCGTTGCTTAGCGCGGGTCAAATCCACTCCCTCGTCGCCACTGTCGTGTTTGCGCGTCGTCGATGGAGAAAAGACGTACGCGCTACTGTTAAACTGTTATCTTCGATTATTCAGCAGATAAGAGGGTGCGACCAGTGTCGGCCGAGGCGTAGGCCAAAGTGCCGGGCGAAGAACGGAGGGAACGGAGGCCGGAGATGGGAATGGGGCTTGTTCCCCAGAATCAGAGGAGGGAGCCCGCCGTGGGGGGCGTCCCGGTGAGCGCAGGCAGGCGGCGAGTCCTCCCGGCGAAGCGCGAAGAGGGGTGCGGGCCCGTTCATTAGCGCGCACTGCTCCATTCACAACAGAACGGACGAGCACAAAACTTCGTACACAACAGCGATCCAAGATTGAACTTGAGGAGCTCCTCGCGAACTACCTCGCGGATCAGCTCACGCATAGAGTGATTTTCCGTGGACCCGTTCAATGTGGCTACACTGCTGAAGGGTTGACGACAGGCAGACTCCGTGCGCCGGTGTCGTTGCTGCAGGGCTCGCTCAATGAGGGTAGCTTCATTGATAAAGTCCGCGACGGTTTGAGGTGAACTGCGAACCAGACCATCCAAGAGGGGTTCTTTTACGCCCTGCATCAGGTGGCGCAACTTCGCTGATTCTGTCATGTCGGGATCAGCCCGTCGGCAGAGACGGGTCCCGTCCTCAGCGAGCATGGCCACGCTCTCGTTAGGTAGTTGCAAACGAGCTTCTAGGAGGCGGCGTGCGCGATCACGGCGGATGGCTGGCAAAAGTGTCCCGCAGCTGCTGGCGAAAGGAATCCTAGCTTTGAAGACTGGCTTCCTATTCTCATAGCACGTTTCTGCGCAGTCTTCAAGGGCGAAATATACACTGTGCAGCTTCTGAGCAGGGCTCCACTGATTGAATTGCGCCACTCCCGCTCGAATTGGTCGATCCAGTCGTCGACATCTTCCACAGTAGCGCCATGGAAACTGGGGGGCATACGAGGCTGCTGAAGCAGCAACTGATGCTGACGTTTTCTGCCATTACATAAGTCTCGAACTGCTGGTCAGCTGGCGTCGGTTCAGATAGAGGAGCGAATTCCGGCGCCAGACCTCGGAGGCGACGGCTGCAGCGATGAACGGGTGTCGACACGAGCGGAAGCCGGTTGGGACTCGATGAGCGGCTGCGAGAGGCCCGAGACATGTAATTCAAGACCTCACCTCCACCAGTGTCACGTAGCCGTTTAGGTCCGTAACCAGAAGGTTGGTTTTATTAGGGGGTTGACCTAGCAAGCACAGAAGAGCAGGTCCAGAGAGCACTGAGTGACAGCAGCAGACTTCAGCTTCTTCTCGAACGCCACGGGGCCACTTCGAGTCCGCGCACTAGACTCTCGATAAGCAGCCGCCTAGCGGCTTCTGTTGCACACGCTACAATATGGTTTTAGACGGGCGACATGCACGAGTTCTGGATGAGGGGTTGTGGATGGATTCTTGGGCTGTAAAGGGGTGATTTCATAGGTCACATCGGTGACTGGCCGCAAGACGGAGTAAGGGCCCACGTAACGAGGCAAAAGTTTCTCACATACCTACATGGCGAGCTGGGTGCCAAAGCAGTACGAGAGATCCAGGAGGGTAGTGGACGTCTTGATGATGAAGGTCATGACGACGTTTGTGAGAGCACTGAGACGCTCCAAGACGCTCTCGAGCAATGTGGCGGGCAGCATCAGCGCGGACGATGGCATCCGAAGCTTAGCTGCAGGAAGAGTCGTCAAGAGGCAGCAAGATGTCGAATGGGAGTAAAGGGTCACGGCCGAAGAGTAGATAAAAGGGATAGTATCCGGCGGTATCATGACCTGAGGAGTTATAAGCGAACGTGACGAAAGGTAAGAAGGTGTCCCAGTCACGATAGTGATCGGACACGTACATAGACAGCATGTCGGTCAGTGTGCGATTGAGGCGCTCAGTAAGACCGTTCGTTTGCCGATGGTAGGCCGTGGTGAACTGGTGACGTGTAGCGCATGAGCGGAGAAGGTCATGAACCACTTGAGAGAGGAAACAGTGGGCACGATCTGTGAGCAGTTGACGTGGAGTGCCATGAATCAAGATGACATCATGCAGAAGAAAGTCGGCAATGTCGGAGGCGCCGCTGGTGGGGATAGCCCTGGTTACAGCATATCGGGTGGTATAATCAGTCGCCACAGCAATCCATTTGTTTCCAAAAGTCGATGTCGGAAAAGGCCCAAGATCGAGGCCCACACGAGAAAACGGCTGAGTCGGCACTGTAGTTGGTTGCAGAGGCCAACTAGGTTGGAGCGAGGGTGTCTTATGACGCTGACACAGCTCACAAGCGGCGACGTAGCGACGGACGAAGCGGTAGAGGCCAGGCCAGAAAACTCTGTGTCGCACACTGTCATACGTGCGTGGTACTCCCAAGTGTCCTGCTGTAGGAACGTCGTGACGTTGGGCGGGGAGACTAGAGCGCAGATGAGCCGGAACGACCAGTAAAAGGTCCGCGCTATCGGGATGCATATTGCGTCTGTATAATGTCTCGTTATGGAGTACAATCATGCTGGCGGAAGGATCAGCGATGTTGCGCAGCTGGTCAATAATTGGTTGCAGGGCAGGATCACGACGCTGTTCGGAGCCGATATTGATAAAGTCCGAGATGGACAACACGTAGTCGTCAGCAGTATGGTCGGACAAATCGGGAGGATCTACGGGATGGCGGGACAAGCAGTCAGCGTCTTCGTGTAAGTGGCTGGACTTGAACACCACAGTAAATTATACTGTAGTATTCGTAAGGCCCAGCGACCTAAGCGGCCAGTGGGGTCCCTAAGTGAGGACAGCCAACACAAAGCATGATGGTCAGCCACTACACAGAAGGAGCACCCAAACAAATAAGGGCGGAATTTGGTAAGCGCCCAACTAAGTGCAAGGCATTCCCACTCAGTAATTGAATAATTGCGCTCAGAGGACGAAAGCAGGCTGCTAGCATAAGCAATGACGCGGGAGGAACTATGCTGCGAGTGGGCAAGGATAGCACCAATACCATGTCCACTAGCGTCGGTGCGCAGTTCGGTAGGAGCAGAAGGATCGAAGTTCGCCAGAACAGGTGGGGTGGTGAGGGTGGAAATAAGCGTCGTGAAGGCATAGGCTTGGTCACAACTCCATGTGAAAAGTACGTTTTTTTGCAGAAGAGAGGTAAGTGGACGAGCGATGTCTGCGAATTTCCGAATGATGCGGCGGAAGTACGAACTAAGGTCAAGGAAGCTTCGCACGTCACTTGAGCTACGTGGGGTAGGGAAGTAACGCGCGGCTCGAACTTTATCAGGGTCGGGCTGCACACCATTTGCGTCAACAAAATGAACCAGAACTTTGATTTGGCGCCGGCTGAAGCTGCATTTTTTGGCGTTCAGTTGAAGACTGGCGCGGCGGAAAACGTCCAGGACCGTAGAAAGTCGAACAAGGTGGGTTGCGAACGTGGAAGGGAAAACGACGACTTCATCCAAGTAGCATAAACATTTTGTCAATTTGAAGCCACGGAGGAGTGAGTCCACCATGCGCTCGAATGCCACGGGAGCGTTACAGAGTCCAAATGGCATCACCTTGAGATGATAGAGTCCGTCGGTGGTGACAAATGCGGTTTTCTCGCGATCCCGTTTGTGGACAGCAATTTGCCAGTAGCCTGAACGCATGACGATGGAAGAAAAATAGCTGCCACCATGCAAGCAGTCAAACGCGTCATCAATTCCGGGAAGAGGGTAAACATCCTTCTTTGTTATTTGATTAAGGTGGCGATAGTCGACACAAAATCTTCAACTTTGGTCTTTCTTTTTGACCAATATGACAGGAGACGCCCAGGGACAGCAGGAAAGCTCAATATTTTGCGCCAGCATCTTGTTGACTTCTTTCTGTATAACATGTCGCTCAGTAAGGGAAACACGATAAGACCATCTGTCGATGGGGCTGGCATCACCCGTATTAGTTCGATGGATCACAACGGATGTTTGGCACAATGGTCGGTACCCGAAATCAAATATATCACTGTACGACAGCAAATGGTCGAAGAGAGCTCTGGCTTGGTCACCTGGCAGATCCGCGGCTATCTTGCCTGAAAAGAAGTTCGAATGAGAAGCCGATATATGCTACTCCGACAGATGCTGAGGGGTTAGAGCAGAAACTTCGCAGTCCGCCAAATAAAACAGATAAGCGAGTGCGATACCATTGGGTAAAACTTGAGTCGAATGGCTGAAGTTCAGTACGGGAAGATAGGTGCGGTTAGCAGTGACAGTCACGACAATATGAGGGATTATGACGTGACGCAGAACAACATCGGTAAGTGGGCAAGTGACGTATGTGCCGTCAGGAACTGCGGAGATTGGGGCCAGCGGGACATAAATAGCAGCTTCGGGTCGTAGACGAACAAATTCGGCGGATCGGAGGCGGGGCTTGACATCCGTGTTTTCGGAGCAGTAGGGCAGGTCTAAGCGAAGAAGACCAGTTGAGCAATCAATCAGGGCAGAATGGGCCGTTAAAAAGTCGATGCCGATGATCACGTCGTGAGGGCAGCGGTCGATAACAGTGAAGAGGACAAGGGTGGTGCGACCGGAAATACTCACGCGCGCAGTGCACAGTCCCACGACGGCAGCGACGCTTCCATCGGCGACACGAACGGCGGATGAAGCGGCGGATGTGACAAACATTTTGAGACGGCGGCGAAAGGATGAGCTGAGGACGGAAGTTTGGGCACCAGTGTCCATGAGGGCAGTAACAGGGGCACCATCCACATAGATGTCTAGAAGGGTGCGGCGATGAGCGAGGGTCAGCGGAGGATTTTCGGGCCGGGTCGTCAATGCAGCGTCACCTCCAGGAGCTTCATTGGTTACTTTTCCGGATGAGAGCCGCAGAAGTGGGGAGATGAGGAACGGCGAGATTGGGGCGAGCGAGACTGCCGGATCTGAGGAGACGGTGAGCGGCTGGACATGCGCGAGGCTGGCGAGTTAAAGTCACGAGTGCGCGTATCACGAACGTAGGTTGGGTGTGGAACATAGTCGGCGCTGCAATCAGAATAGTAGCGAGGTCGAGGTTGCGGAACCCAACGGCTGTGGCAATGGCGAGAAATGTGGCTGACAAGTGAGCAGTTGAAGCAGATGGGTCGGTCATCCGAGGTTTGCCATTCGTCCGCGTTGCGGCAGCAGTAGCGGTACCGCGTCTGAAATGGCCTGGTAGGAGCCGCAGCAGCTACGA
Source organism: Amblyomma maculatum (assembly GCF_055883805.1). Taxonomy (NCBI): domain Eukaryota; kingdom Metazoa; phylum Arthropoda; class Arachnida; order Ixodida; family Ixodidae; genus Amblyomma; species Amblyomma maculatum. Next base: position 1,913,337 of record NW_028146748.1, read on the forward strand.
CTGGAACGTTAGGTTGGAGCGAGGGCTGTGGTGACGGTTGGCCGGAGTTGAAGCACACGTTCGCGTTGAGGCCCACGTTTGCGAACTCTTGCCGAACTACAGATTGGATTAAGGCTATAGTAGCATTCGCTGGCTGAGGAGCGAACGCAAGGAAGCCATAGCTTCTATCTCTCGACGAACAATCCTGGTCAAGTTGGAGGGATGAGATGGCTGCTGTAAGGTTGGACTATCTTTGCACGAGGACGTAGCAGCGGTGTTCGGCAAGCGTTCGAAGCGGTGAGTAATACGGCGGTGTTTTGCTTGCTCAAACTGACGGTAAACTTGGATAACTGAGTCGACCGTCGTACAACCTTTGCAAAGAAACAGATTGTAAACATCGTCTGCAATTCCCTTTATTATGTGGCCCACCTTGTCTAATTCGGACATGGCGCTCTCCAACTTTCGGCATAGGGGTAGAATGTCTTAAATATAAGACAAATACGATTCCGTCGAAGACTGGGCACGGGATGCGAGGTCTTTTTGTGCGCCAAGCTTGCGTACGATCGGCTTGCCAAATAGGTCTCGAAGCTTCTCCTTGCACATCTCCCACAATGTGATATCGTCTTCATGCGTCTCGAACCAGACGCGCGTAGTACCTGCCAGATAGAAGATTACGGTGGCGAGCATCGCGTCCCAAAGGTTGTGCTTGCTGACCCGCTCGTACATGGCGAGCCAGTCTTCTACGTCGACGTGGTCGGTGCAACAAAAGGTGTCTCGATCGCGAGGCTGACGACGGTGGGAGCTGATGGCGGCGCTGATGGTGTCGCGTCGGATGGCATAGTAATAGTATCAATCTGGCGGCCACTACGGAGATCCAGGTTTGGCGACTTACGTACTTCCATCAATCCTCCACCAAATGTTAAAGAAAAGTACACAGTGGTAAACGCTAGTTCACTGTTAGACGCACACCACAGAACGAAGTCAGCTAGGCCTGAGCGTCGTCTTTAGTCCTACTTCACATCAGCACGTCGTCGTCGTCGCGATACTATGCTTCGTAGCAATATATATCATCACGAACAGTGTTATAACATTCTCTGTGTAAACACTAATTAGTGATGTATATGTCTGTTAGGACGTATTTTATGTGCACTTTCCTGTGTTCTTAATCATGTATATTTTCGGTTTTGGTCCTTTGTTGCCGCTCATGTGAATATCGAATGTCTAATAAAACTTTTTCTAAACAACACACATTGCCTGCTTACGCTGGTGTAAGTCCTACTGCCTGCAATTGGGCCCTGGCGCCTGGCCTACTGCCTGGCGTCCTGGACCCTCTTCCACCTGGCGGAGGCTCCTCCTGGAGTCCGGCTGCGCGGATCCCTGGTCACAATATAGCCAATACTTCTGCGCCAATACGTTTACATCAACACACCGACTGCTTTATCTCGGCGTATATATGACACGGCAGCAGGGCTCATGCAAGACCAAATGACCAGATGGCTCATGCAAGTTTGAGCCGGCGTGCGAGATTGTGTTGCATCACTGGACTGCCCGGAGCTGACCCCTTCGTTACAGCAAAGTTACTGCGCCATCGGGCCCTAACTGCCGGCTAAGTGCAGAGGTGCGCCATTTCCGAAATACAGGCATCCTGAGGTCCACGCAGGCCACAGGACTGCCAGAGCTAGGGAACTTCTTCGCCAATACAGCCGTAAACAAAACTTCCTGCATTTCAAGGCAACGAAATGTCCATCTGGCAGAGATTCTATGGCACTAGCGGTTACGGACACGAACCGCTCAATTTTACTCATCTATTTCTTACAGTTGGAACTATTTAAACACCGAAAAGATCTTACTTTATGGCAACGGCAGCGCACACTCTAGCCCGATAAACAACCTGCAGGTCTTGTCGATGGAAGTGGAGGAAAAAGCAGTCACAAAGGGGGCGAAAGCAGATCTGCAATCTTACACCGACATCACGCAATATTAACGTGCACGAGAACAATACCACGTCCTCACGCAAACTTCACCCAGACAAAATAGCGGTATGACGTCAGCTTCATTCTCACGTGTGCCACCAACTCATGTTATCCCCCAACCGATACCTAGAGATAACGCTTGCTTCAATCCAAAGCGACGTACACTCTATTATTCCTTTTGTGTCTGCAGAAACCAACCGATGGTGCTGCACTCATAACTCTCCCCGCTTCCTTCTCTTGGGAATGTGCCTTTCAACACACGGAGCCATCCGATCAAAGCCGACTGACAGAGCGGGAAGGGTGAATAGCAGCGGCCAGAGGGGCTTGAACGTAATGTTCAGATTTGTTCCTGCGACCACTCTGACCAGCAAGAACCCGCATTTCCAGCCAAAGCTGCTCTGGCACATGGCAGGATCGCTGTGGCACATAGATCTTTGCACTTAGGGCTTCGTACAGTAATGCAATTGATATACATAACAAAAGATTTGCCCTCTTTATAATTTAGCATCAATAATTAGAACAACGTATATCGCTTCCGATTTCGTCATTATGTGTGCAATGCTGTATTCTAAGGTTGCCAAAATCCCTGTTACTAACCTCTGACGGGAGTCGTATAAAAACCGGAACTCTAATAACAGCACTATCAATACGCAATTAAGATGAGCACCCTATATAGCATCAACGGAATACTTGTCCGTAGACTCCAGTTGTGATATGTCTGGGGACCTTTTTATTTATAGATGACCTTGGTTGGGGTTCATTGTTAACTTCGTTATCGTATTCACCGGAGCAATTTGTCCGCATTCGTCCTAATTCCTGAAAGAGATTAAGATTTTAAACAAAAAATGCTGAAGGGGCTGGTAGCTTTCGCTTTTAGAGCAGATGTGATATCATCTTTGAAAACATCTTTTGAATCTCTGCATCTCTTTCTGCATGATTTTCGAAGAAGGCAATTATTTTACTTACTCCTATATGCACACCTGCACATAAAATACGCAGTATACTTTGAGGTACATATGCCGTCGCTTCAAACCTCTATTGAGTACTAGCTAACAAATATTAAGCACGCGAATGGTAAATGACTAGCTAAAAAGTTTAACACTGCACGGAATGCTGCGCAAAGAGCTGTTTCGTCAAATTTCTGTCCAAACCACGTGCGTATTTTATTCGCCACGTTTTTGTTTTATTTTGGGGTACAGCGGAGCAGACAGCAACAAGGAAAGACGCCTTATTGACAAAACGACCTCCATACATTTCGCGTAAAATAGCCTGATTTTCCAAAGTAGTAATTATCTCACTTGCTGATCTGCACTTCAGGAGAAGAAACAGCAAAGAACGAGACTGTACAATTGTCGACTGTATAGGAAGACAAAGAGAGCCCATTTACAACTGCGACTGATCGGAGGCTCGTGGGTAGAGCCATGCTACATGCATGTAGTCAAAGGCGCACAATCCACTTCAACATTTGTTCACATCTGCTCAACTAGCTGCATCCTGAATAAACGTTCCACGAAAATCTAGCACAGTTATACTACGAAAACGCATCTGCAGTGACTACATGGGATATCCTAGCAACGGAATTCTAGTCTGACACTCGCTCTTTTACCCTATTCTTGCCAAAGCACTGTCACAAATTAAACAATTTCGCTGGTGAACTGATTTACTCTTCAGTATACGCCATCGCACTTTACGGAACAAACGAATTGCTTCACATCAGCGGCGGCATACTGCTTGGCAGATGGTCGAAGAGGAGGTGTCTAAACGAGTCGCACAGTCTGCTGCCACAAGGGGAGAGATGACATTAGTCCTATCTGGTCACTTGCCTCAGTGATGTAAAGCTCAAAAACGCTTATTCAGGTGCTTAACTGTGGTGGAGGTCGGTGCGCGCCTAGTCTTTTGATTTGCTCGTCCGTGAGATTAAGGGTACCAAAATGAAAGAGAGAATGCGGTGGCTCATTGCTGCTCCCAAAGTTGAAACGTGATAAACTATTGTTACGCCGCGCACGTGTTGGCTCATTAAGGAGTTCGAGAAAAAACGTGAGAGAGGCGCGATCAGTCTTATCTGAGCACTGGACGTTTTGCGACCAGGTTTTGTCCGTCGACCTTTCACCGCTATTAAAACCCCTTATTCCACTAGATTTGGTGCTTCGTATTCATAGCATCATGGACAGTATTCATAGACCGCGTTCTAATGCTAACGCATAAAAGCACGCACAATAGTGAGACGATCCTAAATACTTCGGTAACGCCTTACAGTTCTGAACTTCACTTAAAGGAACTCAGTCGAGCTGTATGCAAGCAACACCACCGATATGAGCAAATGCTGTTCTCACTTCATGCTCTTCTTCCCGCCTAACACATAACTCATACAAATCGAGTGTGTCACCGCGGGTGACTAGACAGTGAATGTACGAGCTCTTGCTCTACCGGTATATTCACCATAGACCACTAAAGTTCCGCTAGAGAAGGATCCCTAGCAGCGGGTATTTGGACCTTGCTACAAGCATGCACGCGTTCACTTCTGATTTCGGCCTTTTTTCCGCTTTCACTTGAAAGGGATTCACCAAAAACGACATGTACGAAACTATAATTCATATCCTGAGATTGGACACCGAAATATTAATGGAGGAATCGTACAGTCACGTTGCAGAAAGATGGGCCTAAATATATTTCCAGCTGTGCTGCACTGTCACATCCTTCTAAGTGTTTGTCCATATTTACAGCACTTCAAATGAATCACTCACAGCCCAGATTCGCAGGCACAACGAGAACTCCTCTTTCGTGCTGCCATTGCACTCATCTATTTTTACAGGTTGTTACCATAGGATCAACAAAGGATAAAAAAATGTGATAACCGTGGTTGTGTAAAACCACCGAGATATTCTTTGCCTTGATCTAGTGTTAGGCATATATCCTGCTAGATTTACAGGTAACTAAACTGATTTATAAAAAGAATTTAATATTACACTTAAGGTAAGTCTTTTCATTAGGTTTGGCCGAAGGGTCATTACGTGCTATGCAGAGCGAGAGGACAATCATGCTCAGCAGAAAAATGACAATCCAAACGAAACAAGAAAGGCACAAGAAAATACGACTCCCAAATCACTCTGAAACTTGCAAAAGAGACAATACCTGAGAGAATAGAAGTTAGAGTACTTGGAATGTGGCTGCAAAACACAGGGTTACATAGCAAAATTATCGTTTCTCCTAAGACTACAACAGATCAAGTCGCCATATTCGTACGAAGAGTCAGCAGCAAAATGAAGGGCATCCTGTGGAAAATCTGTAGAAATCTGCAGAAAATATTTTCCTTTCCATCCATGTGCCCATTAAAGGTTTTCGCATTATTAATAAACGGGTCACAGTAAAGAAAGGCGCAATATCTGTCACATATGTTCTGTGGACACACGAGCCACTAGTAGACTAGTTGTTAAACCATTCGCCAAAAACATGCTACCAGGCAGACATGATGCCCGCAGGAAGACAAGGGCACAGACCCTTGAGAAACAGTACGAGGACGATCAACAGGCAGTGTACGTGGATTCAGCTCAACACATCAAAAACGGAGCATACGTGGCATGTATGGTCACTCCAAAGTCAACCTTCATTAACGCCATAACATTTCATGCTAGCTCCATATGCGAGGCAGAGGAAGTAGCTATCGCACTGGCCATCGCGGATCCTCGCACCAAAACTATTCTAAGCGACTCAAAAAGCGCCGTTCAAAAATTCGGCAAATATTCTGTAAGCGCACTCGCGGCGCGAATTCTTGGCAACTGATCTCTCAGTAACAACATCAATCTCGTATGGGTTCCGGCTCACGCGGGTAACTCCGGAAACGAAGGGATCGACCGTCTAGCCCGAGGCTTAACCAACCGGGAGACGTGAGATCTATCGGGAACGGACGCGCCTCTCGAGGCGGCGCGCACATACGCGAGATAACAAACTTTTATCGCGAGCTATGATGCAGGTACCCCGCCCCTCACCCCGACCTCGACCAGGTGCAAACCACGACACTCAGACACCTACAAACAAAGGCGATTCTTAGCCCCTACCGATTATCGTTAATTACGAACGGAGAATTCAACCCTACATGCCGGCATTGCGGTGACGGGACGCAGGCCACTCAAGACCATATACTATGGAAATGCGCCAGCAATCCTCCTCCAAAGACACTCTTGCCAGCTCCCTCAGCGGAGGAATGGGACAAGCTGTTGGCTAGCCCAAGAAAAACTACTCAACTGGCCCTCGTCACGTGAGCTCAAGAGGTCGCTCCCGACTGGAGGCCACCCTAGACTCGCCTCAGCCCGAAATAATTTCATTTTGTGGCAATAAAAGTTGTTACCACCACCACCACCGCCTGAAGGGAAGGGAGAAAGAAGGGGAGCGAAAGCGGAAAGTGAGAAAAGGGTGCCGTAGTGGAGGTCTCCGCAGTAATTTTGACTATTTTGGCATCTCTAACTCACGAGTGGAGAGACATCGACTGGTGTGTGTAAAAATGTTATTGGAGATTTGTCATATTTTGTATTTGTACTTTTTATGCTTCAGTGCACGATAACGGCTGTACGCACTGTGTGCAAAAAATGCTGTCTGTATAATTTTATTATCAACGCCCAAAAGGCCATTCTTAACATAGCAGGATATTCAAAGCTATGCTGTGTTAGTGGGAGCGTTTCTGCGAGTTGTATTCAAAGGCTATTAGAAGCATTAGTTTTAAATACATTTCTCTAATTCGATATCCTGTTCTGCATATCGAAACGCACGATTCATCTCAAAATTGCTCCAGCATCGGTGGAATAGCTTCAGCGTTATGGGGCGCACTGAGCAGTGGAAAGGAAACAATGGTGCAGCAGGCACCTTCTCCGCCGCCGCTTAGCGCGCACGGAGACGTCTCTCACAGAATTTGTAGACTCAGTTACGGGTGCCATCATCACTCTTATAGGCGTCTGCCCCCCCCCATTCTTCACATTCCCCCCCAACCAAGCCCAATTCAAGAACCTCAATTTCTCTATCACGCCCGACGCTGTTCTCAAAGCAGCACTGCACTTTTATTCCGTTCTTTATCACGCTTAAGCTCCGAGCACAGCTACCTTTCTTTAGCAGGCTCCAGTTCCAAGCAAAGCTACTTTGCCATTCGAAGGATTTTTAAGATGGCGACCGATGCGAGTGGTGCATCCTATGAACTCCGCAATTTTTCTGAACATCTCAACGATTCACCGCCGACGTCTGCTGCTTTTTGGCACGAAGTGCTCCACAACCGCCCCGACATAACCTGTGCGAGTTTCAACCCAGTCAGACAAGTTTGTGCCTACTACAAACATTTTGTGATCCTAGCCGATGACGGGAACTAAGCCTCGAGGCTGCGAGCGCCTAGGGCGCTCGCCATTCCATACCGTGGACATTTCTTTACTGCAAAGATGCACTACACAGTCACCGGTACAGACATCACGGCCGCGGAGCTCACCGATGGCACCTGGATGGCGCTGGAGATGCAGCGTCGATACCGCCACTCGAAAACGCCGGCCCAGGTACCGGCCAACAAAAAAGGGCGGAAACGCGGACGCCCGCCTTAGCCTACCAAGAAACGACCACTTCCTCGACTGCCAAGCGAATACCACAAAATTGTATTTCGTCTGCAAGGCACCATTGACCTCAACGCCGTCGGACCTACCAAATTGGCACTCGCCATTCTCGACGCTGCCGAAATGGACAAGCACCTGGCAGTTACGACTGATCAAGTCCGTACCCATGCATCAAACAACACAGTAACGGTGAGCACACAAGACACTGACCGGGCGAGTCTATCGACGCTAGGGGGCCGGAGCGAATGGACGCATCTCTGATGGGCTCCGGCGATTTTCCTAATTTGTGGCTTCAGAAGTTCTAAAGCACTTCCAGATTTTTTGAGATCATCGTGAGTGTCTCAAGACTACCCTGGACCACCATCATCTGGTTACTGTGCGCCGTTCCCCTGGAATCAGGCCGATATTGGGACTTCGGCCCCGACATCATTGCTAGGCCTAGCGTCCTAGGCCTACCCTCCCACTATGCTGAATGCATACACGGTCGATGGAGAAGAGATCTCCCCGGAAGAAGCCACCGACAGCAGCTGGCATGTAGTGCACGACAGATGCGCCCGAAACTCAAGAAATTTTTCACTCAAGAAATCCATCACTCTCCAGTCGGAGATGAAGGAAACTACCTCCCAAGTGCCTCGCAGGCGCACGCCTCGCCCACCGTCATTACCAGCCAGCGACTGCAAGGTTATTATTCATCTTCGCGGGGGCCTTGACTGCTCCAAGATTCCTGCTCACGCTCTTCGCCAAGCCGTTCTGCAAGCCTCGAAAATCTCAACTGCTGAAGCAAGTACTGATATATTTCGACCTAATCCCGTCAATAACACCCTCCTTATCAGCACGCCTAACATGCATCATACTGAAGCTTATCTCAAAATTAAAGCCCTCCAGTTTAACAATACTACCTACGACGTTGCCACGCACGTCGCTGATCCCCTGAATTCGTGCAGAGGCATCATCCACGGAATTCCCTTGGGCCATTCCGCAGAGGAAATCACTTCTAGTCTTCTTGACTTTGACCGGCACGATACCATCAACATGGGTCGGCGTATGGGCTCTACCGAATCTGTTCTGATCACATTCCGTGGCATCAGAGTCCCCTATTACATACTTTATCAAGGATGTGTTACCCGCTGCGTTCCCTTCAGACACAAGGTTGAAGCCTGCAACCTTTGTCGCAAGCTCGGCCATCGTCTGGACGTCTGCCCCGGTACAGGCCTTTCGCTGTGCCCGCGATGTGGAGCAGATAATCCAGCCATGGACCATGACTGTGAGCCCTCCTGCGTTATTTGTAAAGAAAACCATCAAACTGGCGCTCTGCAATGCAAGCGCCGTTTCAAGACGCGCCCTGTGTTTGCCAGGCCAGACAATGACCCCGCGTCCAGCGTTCGCAGTAAAGAAGCCAGCGTCTGTGGTCCCTCATCCGGCGTTCGTGACATAGTGTCTGGCGTTCGAGACCCCGAGTCTGAGGCATCTACGTCGAAAGCCAGTGAGTTCTCAGCTCGCATCAAGGAGACCCAGGAGGCGCTGTCGGTGCGGCAAGCCACACTTGAGAAAGGAGCCGGCCCTGCTAAAAAAGGTGAGTTGTCCGTCCAAGCAGCCTCCGCTACTTCACCCCATCCAACCCCTAACCCTCCCATTCTTCCCATTACACCTCAAGAGGCAGTTAAAGAATATATACATTCCGCCGAATTTCGGTCAGAAGTTACTAGTGTAATCAACACCATAGCTGCCGAACAAATCGGAGCGATGCAGAAACAGGTCATACAAGCCCAGGCACAGCTCATACAATCCATGACCGAGAGGACAGAAACCACGATCAACACACGCTTGGACAAACATGAAGCCGGCATCAACAAGCTTTTCGAACTTGTACCCCATCAGGAATTGCCTCGCAAGCAGCGCGTAGTTCAACCCGAAGCCTGCTCTCATTCAGCGTCTGCAGCTCAGCAACATGGCACAGAACAATAGCACGCGAAAACGTCGGCAGTGACGCCAATCCACTACGCAAACAGAAACAATAATTTGGCAATGGAACTGCCGCAGCATACGTAGAAAACAAGCGCAACTAGCAGCATATATCGCAAAGTCCCCTAATCCCCCGCATGTCATCGATCTGCAAGAGACGGAAACAAATCGCATTCATATCCGTGGCTATCGGACTGCAGCCCTTACGTCACGTACGGCAATCCTCACACTCGCATCAATGCCGGTACTAGACCGCACACCGACCAGCACGCCCGACAGTAAAGACACTCAATATACCGCGATAGAGCTCAGCTCACGCGGGCAAACAAGCAACCTCACAATTATTAACATATACAGCAACCCTAAAGATAAAGGCAAATATATTCCGGGAATCCTGGGCTCCTTTCGAACCTCACAACTCCTTGTGGTGGGGGACTTTAATGCACGCTCAACGCAATGGGGATACACCTCAGACGCACCCAAAGGTAACCTAATATCTACCGCAATGGCTGATCATAACCTCGGCCTGATCACAAACCCCACTGTACCCACTCGCATCGGCACAAGTGTCACTCGTGATACCACGCCGGACCTCACATGGGCCTCACCAAATTTACATTTTAAATCTCATATGGTGCTACAAGACAGCCTTGGGAGTGGCCACTTCCCAGTGTCCACTACTATCGCTTACGATTCCAAGACTTTCAGCCCTCGCACACACCTTCTCACCGACTGGGATAAATTGCGCTCATACTTGGCAGCAGACTCTATCGAAGTCCCTAATGCAACCGACTGGACAGACCGCCTGGTGGAGGCCATCCGGGTGAACAGCAAACGCGTTAAAAATACCCCTGCTGCACCGCAGGTTGATCCGCACCTGGCTCATCTATGGGAGGCCCGACAGGGACTTCTCAAACGCTGGCGTCACCAGAGACACAATCGTAAATTGAGACTCCGCATAGCCGCTTTCACTCGTGAGGCAGAAGAATACGCCAACGCCTTAGCCCGTGCAAACTGGGCAACCTTTTGTAACGACCTCAAGGGTACATTAAGCACTAAACGCACGTGGGCTCACGCTCTTTTAGATCCAACAACCACTAAAGCACAGACACAAGTAAACACACAATGTCTGATACAGCTAGAACTCCAAAAAGGCACCGACGTAATTGGTCAACTACGGGACACCTATATACCCATATCCCTTCAGTCAGCAGATCCACTAAATCCACCTCCGCCTAACTCCGAACTTGATGCTGACATCACCTTAAGTGAAGGTCGCCGAGCACTCTTTAAGATTCGCCGCTCCACGGCGCCAGGACCGGACGGCATAACGTACAAGGCATTACTCAATCTGGACGAAGTCTCTCTCGAGGAACTCACGGAACTCTTTAATAACCACTGGCACGCTGGTACGCTCCCATCAACCTGGACCCACGCCAGCATGCGATTTATACCTAAACTGGTCAAATCCCTTACTCTTCAAAACCTGCAAACCTGCGCCCTATATCCTTAACGAGTTGTGTCGGCAAGCTCTTCGAGCATGTCATTCTCAATCGTCTGCAACCGTTCCTAGAAGCAACATGCTTTCTCTCCCATGTTCAATTTGGATTCCACCCAAACCTCTCGGCACAAGACGTGCTTCTCGCCCTTAAAGAGTCTCTCTTACACACTAAGCGCCGTACAGCCTTTACGCGCGCCATACTGGCCCTGGATATTCACAAGGCATTCGACACGATAAGCCATGACCATATCCTGACGACATTAGCCACCACGGGCTGCGGCACGCGCATATGGCAGTATGTTCGGGCCTTTCTTCAGGGACGCACGGCACAACTTTACCTTGTGGATATTGCCTCCCAGCCTTTCCCCCTGCCTAACCGCGGAACACCTCAAGGGGCGGTACTATCACTGCTACTTTTTAACGTGGCCCTAGCGCCATTAGCAAAGGCCCTTGCTGCTATCCCAGAGCTCCACACAGCCTTATATGCAGATGATATAACCCTTTGGACAACAGGCGGATTCCTTGGAACAGCTCAGGATATCTTGCAGTCTGCCATAGACATCACCACCTATCTAGAAAACACAGGCCTCCGATGCTCCCCAACTAAATCGGAACTAATGCAGCTTAAACCCATACCCGGTGATCCCCCCCCATTGAACTTCACATGTACGGAAACCCAGTGCCCATTTTGTCTCAGATGAAGATTCTGGGCCTTCTCATTAACAACGCACGTGATGCAACCGCCACCCTTCAACACTTGCAAAGACAGACTAAGCAGGTTGCTGGACTAATCAGGCGTGTGGCGGCGCGCAACCATGGGCTGTCGGAACGCGAAACCCTCAATATGACCAATGCATTAATCATTAGCCGAATCACATACCACCTCCTATATCATATACTCACTCAGCGCCAAACAGAGCAGGCGGACATCCTAATACGCATGGCCGTAACCTCCGCCCTACGTCTTCCACGGACGGTTAGCACAGAACGTCTGCTGGCCACTGGTACTCACAATACCGTGAACGAATTAATAGAAGCTCAACGCACCAACCAATTAGTCCGCCTGAGTCGCACGGAAACAGGACAATGCCTACTGCGACAACTCCGTCTCAATCCACCCCTCGCCACCCCAGCAAGTGCTATACCTTTCATGATCTCTCCGGGCACGCAGGATCACATATACCAGAAGCCCCTACCACGCAACTTGGGCGCTTGCCTTTATCAGGGAAGGCGGAAAGTTAGAGCCAGCTATTACACCAAAAGATACCGCAACCGCTCTGATATCCTCTATGTCGACGCGGCAGGGAATTCTAAAGTAGGATTTTTCACTGCAGTCACTGCCTACGAAGGTGGCAGAGTGGGGGCCGCCGCCACTATCCGAACTAATTCGCCTGCAGAAGCGGAAGGAGCCGCCGTCGCACTCGCGCTTGCCCATTCAGCCATTGACAAAGGCATTACCGAAATTTGTACAGATTCTCAGGCGGCATACCGCCACTACCTAAACGGCGTGGCGACACCGGCCGCGCATCATATTCTTACCACCGCCACCTCTCTCGACCGAACGGTTAATCTAACGTGCATCCCAGGGCATGCCTCGATCCCCGGTAATGAACGCGTCCATGCGCTGGCTCGAGAACTCTCTACCCGAACCCCGGATGATCAGGCACCCAACTCCGCGCAGGAGGCCGCATCGGTCCTTTCTACATACCACCAAATCACCACATTCTACAAACACAAGCGCATGACACTGCCACCACCCCACAGCACCTTGTCACCCTTATCCAGTGCTACATGGCGACAATTGCAGACGGATTGTTTCATTTCCCCCTACCGTCTCTCATGCCTTCACCCTGTCCTGCCCCCTCACTACGACACCTGTGGCGAGCCATAATCCTCTCTTTTCCACTACCTGTGGGAATGTCCTTCCCCCCAGGCAGTGCCCCCAATCCCCCATCCCACCTTTTCTTCGTGGGAGGCTGCTTTGCGGACAGCTCAACCCGCCGGTCAGAAATGGCTGGTCGATCGGGCTCTATGTGAAGCAAAAGCCCGTGGACTCCTGGACTAGTAGGGGACCACCCTGGAAGACTTTTTTTTATTAAATAAAGTTGTTTCTATTCATCCTATACGCCAAAATTAAGGGTATTACTCTCGACTCTGTCACCACGCCGGTGGCCGTATATGTTCCCGCACCGGACGCCTCTGTCCGAGGCATCATATACAGAGCCCACAGCTATGAGACTGATGCCGAAATTCTGGCAGAACTTCGAGCCCGCAACTCAGACGTTCCCATTGTCGCTGCTTGTCGCATGGAACGCATTGACATTTCGTCGCAACCGTTCGCAACAGCAAGCTGCCTAGCCATCTGAGGTACCTTGCTTTCACCTTTGAGGTCTTCCCCTTCAAGGAGCGCCCAGAGGCCTGTTTCAACTGCCGCAAGCTCGACCACAGATCCAAAGTCTGCCCACTCCCACGACGAAACGCTTGCCGTCGCTGTGGAGCCGCTCTTCAGCCCCCTCCAGCTGATCAACCACCGCTTGCGCAGCCACATGCATAGTATGCAAGGGAGCACAGCCAAACGGCAGCCGCAGCTGCAATTATTGTTCCAAGCGTTCTGGCACCACATCGAGCACCACATCGACCGTGGACACTGACTGAACCTCAGCAGAAAAGGAAGGCCGATCGCAGAGAACCGGTTGAACTGTGGACACTAACTACATCTCAGCAGGACAGGAACGCCAACCCCGCCCCCGTGAACGCAGACGTGACCGAAAGACTCCACGAGATGACTATTGCCCTCCACTTGGCGCGACAGTGCTCGCAGTCACAGCTAGAGATGGATCGCTCCGGAGCGAACCCGATCTCCGGACCCGCTCCTTTCAAAGAGCGAGTGAGCCATTTGGCTCCGCAATGCCGGAGCCGGATCCGCCAGAGCCGTCGGTGTGGTCGGAGCCGTCGGTGTGGTCGGAGCCGTCGTATAATTTGGAGAGCTGGTTGCTGGTTCTCTCTTTCAGTGAATCTTTCCTTCAAAGGCGAGTACAACTTCCGTGCCATCTATTAGAAATGCGAGAAAGCGATCTTCTGCCCTTTCTCGCAATATTCGCAATAATGTCCTCCCCCCGGCTGTCTTTTGAGCGGAGTGGGCTGTTCTTTCGGGGAGCGAGTGAGGTGTTCTTTTTTTGCGTTTGTTCTATGGATGGAGATCTGCTAGATGGCTGGAAAGGCGGTTCTTTTGAAAAGCCGGTTCACTCTCGTTCAGTGAGCCTTGTTTGTCGAAATCGGATGAGATTTTTCAAAACGCAAAGCGAAAAAGCAACGATGCCACTCTTCTTTTTCAGTGTAATAACCAACCCATTGCCTTGGGATATTGCCGAAGGTACCGCGGGCGCGCTGCTGCTGGTACCCGCACGTCTTTTTTGTCTTGCAGTTTAGTTGTTTCGTTTCATGCCGACGAGTGGGGACCGGTACTCGTACTTGTCCGGTATATAAAGTTGTTCGCGGCAATCCCTTTGACTCTGTATGCGTAATATAGTGTTACACCCGATGCCACTGAAGAGGGGAGTAAAGAAGCCCTAATTGGCAATGAATGGCCCTCGACGCCCTCGAGGCCGGGTGTCAGGAGATAGAGGCCAATGTTGTACTCCAAGCATCTTTGGTACGCGGAGAGTTATAGTGTCCGTAACGGAGTCATGTTCCAGAGAGGATAAAAGCAGAGCGAAGTGGTCCGAACGTTCCGCGTTCTTTCGTAGCAGCTTCCTCAGTCGTCTCAACAGGCACAAACCGCTACTGCGATCGCAACTGGATGCATAAACTGACGCTAAATGCCACCGGTTTCTGTGTCACATTACTATTATAACATATATATATATATATATATATATATATATATATATATATATATATATATATATATATATATATATATATATATATATATATATATATATATATACAGGATCTTGCCCCTCCTGAGCGATTTCCTCACATCTACAGATGTAAGTGAGCCAGTGAGTCATCCAAGTGAACCGCCTCACTGGTGAGCGAAGCCGCTCCGACCCGCTCATTAAAGTGAGTCGTCTTGCCCATCTTTGCCTGTCTTGCCTGCAATGCCTGTAATGCAGTAATGCCCATCTTTGCCTGTCTTGCCCATCTTTGCTTGCCTGTAAAAAAATTTTAAGAAAACTAAAGTCGGTAGATAGCTCTCAGCCACAGGAGCAGGGCAGTAGAAAGAAGTACGCAGTCATCCCGTACGTACACCGGTTGTCGCATAGGTTAAGGAACATAGGATCAAGATATGGTGTTGATGTAGTATTTTCAGCCCCCAAAAAACTTGCCAAGATATGTGCCATAGTGGACAGAAGAATGAAGAATCAACAAAAAATAAGCGAGAGGAGGTCGTGTAAAATAAATCACCAGGTTAAGTTCGTACCATGTGCTGAAGGCATGGTGTATGACATTGAATTTTCTTGCGGAAAGAGGTATATAGGCCAAACAAGTAAATGTCTCAACACCCGTCTACGCCAACATAAGGCATCTGAAAAATGCCCCATCTTCGAACCTTGCCCTGCACTACAGGGACTGCCCTTTAAATAATGATCCGAGATATCCTGATAAAAAACTATGCACACCTCTTTTTAACAACACTAATGTAATCTACAGGCATAAGGATCAACTAACCAGGGAGTTATCGGAAGCCTATCACATCCATAGAAAAGGGGATCGTTGCGTGAGCACGCCATCGGTGCTTCTGCATGACACTGAGATTGTATATTTGGATTCCCATGATTAGACTGATGCTTGTTTGGGAGCGCATGCGTCCTGGTTCTTGAGAGAAAAAAAGTGTATATTACCTGTGCTTTTTTCGAATAAACTTCAGTTGTTAGTCAGCGCTTGTCCGTTATTCTCCTCTCTGTTTGTCCCAAGTAGCCGCACTGTTTTTTGACCTTCCATCTTTAGTCGCAGCCGCTCCTCCTCTGCCTCACGTTGTCGTCGGGCCAACTTTCGTTCCAGGCCTGAGACCAAGACCATCAAACAAGTTGCCTGGCATACACCCTCAAGCTGCATATTGCCCCAGCCCGACTCACAGGTAAGGGAGCTGGCAGATATGGTCAAAGACCTTCAGCTTTAACTAGCAAAAGCAAACGCCGAAATTCATAGCCTTGAATTTGCACATACACTGAGCCACCACAGCAGGTGGCTCGCGCTCAAACCCCTTACCCTGTGAGCGACTCTACTACAGACACTGACCAGCCTAGGCGCAACAAGCGCAAAGCACCTTCTCCCCTTTCGAACGCAGAGGCCTAATTTGACGCTGTTGATGCCTGAATATTCAAGGTTGAAAACGCCTTTAAGCGTTTCACCCTTACCATCGAACGTCTCGTTGAAAGCTGCACTACAATGGCGGCTATCATACAGAGCCTTACAGCCAGACTAGATACGCTCTCGGGAATATGGACTACTTCCTTTCATTCAAAATGCAATACCCCCACTAACTCCTCTCCCCACCAAACACCCATTACTGGTGCCACGTCGGAGAGTGCGGCCGCGAGCAAACGTGCTGGCTGAATTCTCAAATCACCAGTAGCGCTATCGCAGCGCCTCGAGCCATACGGGAAACGCGATAGCTAACTCCCCCATTACAGTGTGGCAATGGATCTGTAGGGGCTTCAGGGCTAGGCTGCAGGCTCTGGAGCATACCCTGCCGGCCCAGCTGCAAGCTCCCCACATTGTCGCGCTTCAGGAAACATACACTCACACCAGACGCACTAGCTACATGGCATATAATCAACAAGTAGCACAGGACCAACGCTCTCAAATTCATCGAAATCTTACAGCCAACCAGCTCGAATCAGACTACCCCGAGGTCCCACACACTTTCGTGCAGGTCCTCCCAAACACTCGTACCCAGACTCCGCTGTACGTTTGTAACATTAATAGCGCCCCCAGTGACAAAAGCACGCGTGTAACCATTCTACTTAGAAAGGCCTGCATGAGAGCCAAAACGGGAATGCTCCTTGTACTTGGAGACTAACGCAGCGCACGCATAATGAGGGCATAGAAAGGCTTGGGGCCATAAGGGAGGCAAGGTCTGGGAGATGGTTGAAATGCTGGGCCTCACTTTACTCCTCGACCTCGCTCAACCCACCCGTTTTGGCAACAAGACACTTACCCAGATCTCACATTCCCTCGTAACATCCCGAACGCCCGCTGGGAGAACCCTGCTTCAAACTTTGGTAGCGACCATTATATTGCGAGCACCACTTTTGCAGCTACACATCGTAAGCTCCCCCGCTGCACGATTACACACGTCAGCTGGGACGCGTTTCGGTATGTGCGAGCTCAACGCATCCCAACCGCTATCGATGACTAAGCCGCATGGACACGCTACCAACGCCACCTCCAAGGCCACTCAGGAGGAGGACGGCCCCACGCCCGACGCCGAACTAATGCACATGTAGGCAGCTTAGCGTAGCATCCACGCCCGTTGGCTTTGCCGTAAGTATAAGCGTAAAGTCAAGCTCCGTCGTGTCCGCCTTGAACTCAAGATCGAGGCATATTCAGCCCATTTAAGTTAAGAGCAATGGCATCAGCTCTGCAACTGCCTCAATGTGAAGTTAGGATGCCAGAACTCTTGGTTGTTGCTCAACCATCTGCAAGACCCTGCCCAAACCAAATCCGCATCACAAGAAAAATCTTACCCGCGTCATACATGCTTTGTTAGGGCTGAAATGACGAACTTCTCATTACTCTGCGGGACCTCTACCGATATTCCTCTCTCCTCTAGCTACATGGGCACCCAGAACTCGGACATGAACTGTGACATCACAGTAGCTGAGGTTCGCGCTACTCTGAATTACATTAAGACCCAGAACCCGGACATGAACTGTGACATCACAGTAGCAGAGGTTCGCGCTACTCTGAATCACATTAAGACCACCGCGGCCGCAGGTGTCGACCGCATTACCAATAAATGCTCCGTAACATCGATGATCCCTCAATCGAGGCAATTACGGACCTTTTCAATCGCCACTGGCATGAAGGTAATATACCACATGCATGAAAACATGACAAAGTCATTCTCATACCCAAACGAGGCAAGAAGCTGGAACTAGGCAATCTCCGGCCTATATCACTCACATTCTGCTTGGGCAAGGTTATGGAACATGTATTCCTTAATCGCCCTCACGCACACACTGATAGACAACCTCTTTCCTTCCACTATGATCAGCTTCCGAGCTGGCCTTTCCACCCAAGACGTAATGTGTCAACTCGACCATGACATACTCGACCCAGGTCCCATACGGGCTACACGGATTATCTTAGGCCCCGACGTCAGCAAAGTGTTCGACAGCGTGTCGCATGCATCCATGTTAACCAACCTCTCGCAAATGAATGTCGGCCCCTGCACCTACAATTACATTGCGAATTCTCTCCGCAATCGCACAGCTGAGCTTCATATTGGAGACCGCCGTAGCAATAAACTCACGCTAGGCACTCGTGGCACACAGCAGGGAGCAGTATTATCCCGTTGCTCATCAATACAACAATGCGAGGCCTCCCACCGCGCCTCGACGCCACACCACATGTCAAGCACTCGCTGTATGCAGACGACATTGCCATCTGGACAAACTCCGGCTCGGACAGGGCCATAGAGACCTCCCTTCAAATGGCAATTGACACTGTCCAGGTCTTTTTCCAGCCCAATGGTCTTTCTTGCTCGTCCACGAAATCATAAATGCTGATAAACAGAGACAGGAGGGTGCGCCGGCCCATACAAGACTTACCTGAATCGATCGCGCTCCACCTGGATAAGATTCCCATACCTTCAGTCCCGACCCTCCGTGTCCTCGGTATGATGGTGCAGAATAACACCCAAAACACGAAGGCTACCAAACGTCTCACGGCTACAGCCCATCAGATTAACGGCCTTATTCGGTGCATTGCCACTCGCCGCCGATGCATGAAAGAGGAGGAACTTTGTAGGATAACCCAGGCTTTTCTAATTAGCCGCATTGTTTATGGCTTCTCTTACTACCACCTACTCCAGAAGGATGTGGAAGCAGTGGACAGCGTAATCCGTTCCGCGTGTAAGGCAGCGCTAGGACTGTCCCAGTATGCCAGTACACAGCGACTGCTGCACCTGGGTGTCTATAACACTTGCAGAACTCATCGAAGCACATAAAATCGCCCAAATTCACCCCCTCTCGCGCACCAGGTATGGTCGCCTTATACCTGACCGACTATACGTAACTCCTATCGGGGATAAATATCACGCAGCTCCCCTTGCTATAGGTGTCTACAGTCGCCTCACGGTTAAACCCATTGCCAAGAATATGCTGGCTGGGCGCCACGATGCACACCCTCGAATCAATTCCGAGGCGCTTGACACCACTTACTTTACAGACGACCACGTATGCTACGGGAATGTAGCAAACAAAGTGACAATTTCTATGTCGCATGCGTAGCCACGCCACACTCCACACTTCTTACTGCGGCCACGGTTAGCGCTTCCTCTCCCACCGCGACGGAGGAAACTGCGATCGCGTTGGCCATCGCCGACCCTCGTACGCAGACAGAACTTGCGATTCAAAATTATCGAAAGGCCTTATCTGCCCAACCACCACGCATACTCCACAGCCGCACTCCCGATCATAAAATCCACTTAGTCTGGGTACCCGTCCATGCGGGGAACTTTGGGAGCGCAGGGGTAGACTAACTAGCCCGAGGTCTAACAAACCGGGCAGGTGGCTCCACAGATTCAGAGGCCTTCGCCGAAGCCCCCTTGACTATTGCCGCAATCACCAACCTACGCAGACGGACAAGACGACGCTCCACGCCTCCCCATCCTGACCATGACAGAGCGCAGGCCATCATGCTGCGTAAACTACAAATTCTATTCTCAGCTATTCGAGATTGGTACTGATCACGGACGAGGACTACGACCCCGTTCGCCCCAATTGCAACTGTGCAGTAACGGCCACATTAGCACACACCCTCCGGGGATGTAGGGGAACACCGCCCCCTCGTATTTTACTGCCAGCTCCCTCCGAGGAGAGCTATAACCAAGTTCTTACGCGCTCAGACAAGAAGACGCAGCTGGCGCTTGTCTCGTCATCCAAGATCGTCGCCCCCACCTGAGGGCCACGCAGGGCCCCCAGGTGGGGTTACTCTTTTAGCATTAAAAGTTGTTTCTTTCTCTCTTCCATTCGAAATCCCTTCCAATTCAGTTCACCTATCAGGAGCTTTTTTTGATGAGATACCCAGGTAGCACAGAATGTGGGGCCCCAGTAGGTCCGATGTAGGCAAGTGGGGCTGGGGCAACCATCATAAAACCTGCATCGGTCCCCGATGGGGCAAAAGTGGGCAAGCCCCATTTGGGCTTGCCCCTGCTCCTCCTGCATGGGTCCCATAGTGGCGTTTCTTGGGCTAATGCAGAGCACATTCCTGCATCCAGACCACAAGGGTCCCTTGCCGGATATTTGAGGGCAATCCAACCTAAATGTGGGCTTTTTATGGGAAAGTCCTCATAGATCCGAAATGAGGCCGCCCCCATTAAATCTTTGTGGGACCAACATCGGCCGTAGCGGGGCAAGAAAACGGTCATACCCGCATGCTGCCCCAATCGGCCCCTTGTAGGTTACTTGAGGACAGGTGAAATATGAATAAGGGCTCAATTTGGGCAAGCCCTCGTGAAGCCCAAATGAGGCAGCCTTAGCTAAACCGCTTTAGGTCCCACATAGGCTGTAATGGGGCTGGAAGGCGGGCGTGCCCGCGTGGTACCAAAATCGGTCCTTTGTGGGGACTTTGAAGGCCCGTGCAACCGCAGGTGGGCTCTAGGTTCAAAAACAACATCCAGCCCAATTGGGGCTGCCCACATAAAACTGCTTTATATCCCACATGGGCCGCAATGGGGCTGGAAGGCGGGAGGGCCCGCATGATACCGAAATTGGTCCCTTGTGGGGAATTTGAAGGCACGTGCAACAGCAAGTGGGCTTTAGGTTCAAAACCAACTCCCAGCCCAATTGGGGCTGCCCACACAAAACCGCTGTAGGTCCCACATCGGCCGTAATGGGGCTAGAAGGCGTGCGTGCAATTGAGTTATTATTGTTTCCAACCTTTATTTGCATTAGATGTTGCCCTAAATTACTATTATAGATGATTTGTATAACAGCTGTTGCCATGTTTAGTCGATTAGAAATATACATGGCTTTAGTTCTCGCGCTCATGCAAATTGCGCTACAAATACTAAAACAAACTGATTGCTAACTGTTGCGTCTTAGGTGGTTGCTTTGGACAGCCTGCAACTCCCAGCAGAATATTGCTGTTCAGAACACACATCTCCATAGCCTGAACAAGATGTACATGAAGTCATTTCAGCTAGATGAATGGTATGAATTATTGTAAAATTTAATATTGTGGCTGTTTAGAAAGTGCTGACATGTATAAAATAATTAATTAATTATGTGAATAAATATTGATTGAAAAAACTTGGACTAGGGCTTTCCATCAATTTCCTGCGTCCGACGTATATGAGAATCATGTGGGCAAGCCCAAGTGCGGCTAGCGCTGTAGAACCCGCATTGGTCCTATGTCATTTTCTGAGGGGCTAACTGAAATAAAAAAAAATGTTCCTCCAAAGCGGCTGCCGAAATCGGTCCAAAGTAGGACCATCGCGGGGAGTTGGCGGGATGTGCCCTTTTAACAATGCCGGAAAAATGTGGGCAGCCCCGCAAGGGCTGCCTGCATCGGCCCCTAGTGGGACCCATTGGGGCTTTGTCGACAGCCCCTTTCGGGCCTACGTCGGCCCCTCTTGCAGCACCCCCATTGAGCCCACCGGGGCTGTCCTGCATTGCCTACATCGGGCCCACCGGGGCCCACCCTTCATAGCCCACATTGTGCTACCTGGGTAAAGCTAGAAGCGGCGCTCAAGACATTTCATAGAAACCGTAGCCCAGGTTTGGATGGCCTGACCTACTGAGTTTTACATCACGTTTTGCGGGCAGCTCGATAAGCCTTTTACCGCCATTATAAATTGGCTACTGGGTGAGGCGATACTTTCAGATACTCAAAGAGAAGGATGGATCACTATCCTTTGTAAGGACGAGTCGAGACACACGGACCTGCGAGTCTGGCGTTCCATCATGCTCCTTAACGCTGACAACAAGCTCATGGCCAAGTGCCTCTCCTCTCGTTTAACTTCTTTCCTCCCAGATATCACAGGTCCATATCAGGCTTGTAGTGTCCCTGGTCGTTCCACTTAAATTCACGGTTTCGCTCTCCGGGACCTTTTCTTTTGAGCTAAACATAGAAATTGCCTGGTTATCCTTTGTTCGTTTGACCAGGAAAAGGCATTTGATGTTGTCAGTCATCCATACTTACTCCAAGTCCGGGACTAAGCTGGTGTAGACTGATTTCTAGCGCATGGTCAGAGTTCTGTATTTCAGGCACCAGACAGCAGGCTGTGTGGATATCATTAAATACAGTATACCCATCTAGCGCAAACATCTACAGCATTGTTGGCATCCTCGGTGCCATCGAAGGGTAGTATATATATTTCAGCCGCTACTGTGCTTAGTCGCACCTCCGAAGCTTTCGACGTGGGCCGTGGAGTTCGTAAGGGATGCCCTGTATCTCCTGCTCTCTACGTGCTCGCATTTGAACCCCTCCTACAAAGGATCTTTCGTTATTATAGAATAGCTCGTTTTCCGTTACCACCAGGTTCTCCACCAGACCCCATCTTTGCCTATGCAGATGACCTAACCATTGTCGTCCCGAATGAGGCTATCCTGTAGATACCGGCACACAACGGAATCGACGGCAGCGAGGCTGCCGACAGAATAGCCCGAGAGCATACTTTCCAGGAACCTGCGCCAGCTGCCCCAGAGCTTTCAGCCCCTCTCACATACGGGGAACTAATACAATACTTCAAAATAGAAAGAAAACGACATGCAGAACCACACAAAGACCTCAGCAGACAGGCGGCAGTAACGTGGAGGAACATACCGGTTAGGACATTCCTAAACCTAGCCAAGTACCACAAAATCTGGCTCGAAAAATTCAAAAATAACACAAGCACTGCATGCGGTGAAGTCTCGGATATCGTTCACATGATATGGAGCTGCAAAGAGCAATTACAGGAATATAAAGCTCGAGCACGCAGCCAAGCGAAGTGTGAGGCAGAGCTGGCCCACACGGGTCTATCTGAGCAGCGCAGCCTGCTCACCAGGGCCCGGGAGACAGCCCAGGCGAATGGTATCCTGGACTGTGGAAACCACCCACACTATTCCATTAAGCAATTAAAGTTTACTATCTCTCTCCTCCGTTCTGGATGTCATTTAGGTGTACGGTAAGGCGAGTGGGGCTAACGTTAATAAGTTGTGCCACCCTCTATTTTGGTATATAAGAGAAATGCGCAACAACTTTAACAGGACACAGGAAGAAACACACAAAACAGTTCACGAGCGCCTCTATTTTGGGTTTGCACCATCCAGTCCTCAGCCTGCTCATGGTCTTCCCATGGAGGTTAAAGTCCGCATTTAGTTTTCATTTTAATTCGGAAGGTCGTTCAGACAGGAATTGGTCCTCTGCTCAAGACAAAATTTAATCGAGGGCAATAGAGTACGAGAAGCTCTTGTGTCCGCTCACGGCTCGGGCCACTATCACGCGGTCCGCCCTACTCTCGGTGCTGACCTATGTCGCCAGCGTAACATCTCTGTCGGCACGGATTAAGCTCCACCTGGAGCGGATCCTTTTCCATTTCTTGCGGAGCGGAGCTCCGGACAAGGTAAAAAGACTCCTGGTGAAGCTGCCTAGGGACAGAGGAGGCCTTGGCATCTCCTACCTGGGCAGCGTAGCCTCAACTTTACATGTCAGGTTGACTCCCCAAATGGCACTAAGGCATGCCTCTGACTCGAAGCCTGACTTCGTTTTTTTTCTGAGAACTCGACTCCGCCTTTTCGCCCAGAGCACGTATTCTCATTGCGTGCCACGGTCGGGCTCTCCATTCTCATTTTATGCTCAGGCAGCTACTAGCCTTGAGCGTCTCTAAGCCGGAGGCAGACATTGACGTGGTTTCGGTTCCCCTTAAGAATTTGGTTATACTTCTGACTCGAAGTCTCCCTCTTCACCTCCGCCAGTATGATTTTGTCAATGTTAGGGCAAGCTTTACCATTCATCACTAGGAAACTGTGCCATCATGCCTTGTCACCGCGTATCCCATCGACTTTCATCCATTCATCATCAGCCTGATTATACCCACTGCAGGGCGAAGGTCTTCCATATTTCTCCACTTAACCCGGCTCTGTGCTAGCTGCATCCACTTGACCCCTGTGAACTTCTTAATCTTATCCGCCCACCTAACTTTCTGCCGCCCCCTGCTACGCTTTCCTTCCCTTGGAATCCAGTTTGTTACCCTCAGCGACCATCGGTTATCCTCTCTTCGCACTACATGTCCTGCCCATGTCCATTTCTTCTTAATTTCTACTAGAATATCGGTAACTTGAGTTATTTCACTGACCCACTCTGCACGCTTTCTATCTCTTAATGTTACCCCTACCATTTTTCGTTCCATAGCCTCTGGGTTGTCCTCAACTTAAGTAGAACTCTCTTGGTTAGCCTCCACGTTTCAGCCCCATAGGTGAGTACAGGTAAGATGCAACTGTTGTATACTTTCCTCTTGAGCGATACCGGTAAGCTGCTAGTCATAATCTGCGAGTGCTTGCCAAATGCGCTCCATCCCAATCGTATTCTTCTTGTTATTTCCTTTTCGTGGTCCGGGTCAGCGGTTACTACCTGTCCTAAGTAGACGTATTCGCCTACTACTTCCAGTATTTCGCTACCTAATGTAAACTGCTGTTCCTTCCAGAGGCTGTTGAACATTACCTTAGTCTACTGCATATTGATTTTCAAGCCTACCTTTCTACTTTTCCTGTCTAGGTCATCAATCATTATTTGCTGTTCATCCCCCGAGTTGCTTAGCAAGGCAATGTCATCAGCAAATCGCAGATTACTGAGGTATTCTCCATCTACTCTTATCCCTGACTGCTCCCATTCCAAGTCTCTGTATACTTCCTCTAAACAAGCTGTGAATAGTACTGGGGAGATTGTGTCTCCTTGCCTAACACCTCTCTTTATGGGAATTTTGTTACTTTTGTAATAGGGCGTTTATTGAAGCTCAGATGGAGAGCTGTGAGGACAGGACCTTGCAACGGCGAGCCCAGCGTACTTCGTCTTCGTCGCACAACGCACAGGTGCATGTCGATGGCGATGACTATCACAGTACATTTTCCCCCCGGGTAAAAAAAGGAGCCATCCTGGCGACTTATGGCGCGGAAAGCACAGCGGGGTCATAGAATGGCTTCAATCGGTTCACGTGAACTGTTTCACGACCACGGCGACGCAAGTCCGCAGAGGGCGTGACGGGCTCAACTACGTAGTTGACTGCAGATGTTTGCTGGAGGACCCTATATGGCCCGTGGTAGCGAGCAAGAAACTTCTTTGAAAGGCCAGGGGTTGTGGAGGGCACCCAGAGCCACACCAGAGAGTTCGGGAGATATGACGAAGATTCGCCGGTATCACGGAGGTATTTTTGTTGCCACTGATTTTCTGTTGTGAGAGAGCGGGCGAGCTGACGGCATTCTTCTGCGTACGTGACGGCATCGGATAGCGGGGAAGATTCGGAAACGTCAGGGCGGTAGGGAAAAAGTGTGTCCATAGTACAGGGTGGCTCGCGCCCGTAAAGGAGAAAGAATGGAGAGAATCCAGTAGTGGCCTGTGTCGCGGTGTTATATGCGTAAGTAACAAACGGTAGAACTTGGTCCCAATTGGAATGGTCGGTGTTCACGTACATAGCCAGCATGTCACCGAGTGTGCGGTTAAAACGTTCTGTCAGTCCATTCGTCTGAGGGTGGTACGAGGTAGCGGTGCGGTGTATGATGCGGCATTCTTTCAGGAGAGCCTCAAGAGCGTCTGATAAGAAAACGCGTCCGCGGTCACTGAGCAGTTCGCGAGGGGCACCATGGCGAAGAACCAGGTTTTTCAGAATAAAATCTTGAGGCGAGCCCAGCGTACTTCGTCTTCGTCGCACAACGCACAGGTGCATGTCGATGGCGATGACTATCACAGTACACTTTCTTTATGCAGAACTATGGTTGCTGTGCAGCCGCTATATATATCGTCCAGCACTTTCACGTATGGCTCGTCTACCCCCTGATTTCACAATGCCTGCATCACCGCCGAGGTTTCAACTGAGTCAAATGCTTTTTCGTAATCAATGAATGCTATGTATAAGGGCTGGTTATATTCCGAGCATTTTTCTATCACCTGATTGATGGTATGGATATGATCGATAGTAGAGTACCGTTTCCGAAACCCTGCTTGAGCCTTTGCTTGATTGCAGTCAAAGATTGTCCTGATTCTATTAGCGATTACCTTAGTGAATACCTTATACGTAACAGACAGTAAGCTGACTGGTCTGTAATTTTTAAGGTCCTTAGAGTCCCCTTTCTTGTGAATGAGGATAATGTTTGCATTCTTCCATGGTTCCGGTACTGTCGATGACACCAGGCACTGCGTATACAGGGTGGCCAGGTTTGCTAGCACGATATCCCCCCCGTCCTTCAGCAAATCTGTAGTTATTGATCCTCTCCAGCTGATTTCCCCCTTTTCATAGTTTCTAGTGCTTTCTTGACCTCGTCCTTCGTCACTGGTGGAACGTCTGACTGTTTTTCCCCACCGCCAATCTCATTACGGTCCTGACTACTTTGGCTACTGTAGAGATCTGTATAGAACTCCTCGGCTATTTTGACTATCTTTTCCATATTAGTGATGACGTTGCCCGCCTTGTCCCTTATCGCATACATCTGGTTTTTGCCTATGCCCAGTTTCTTCTTTACCGCTTTAAGGCTTCCCCCGTTCTTTACAGCATGCTCAATTTTCTCCATGTTATACTTCCTAATATCGGCCACCTTGCGCTTATTGATTAGCTTTGATATCTCGGCCAATTCGATCTGGTCTGTTGGATTGGAAGCTTTCATACTCTGGCGTTTCTTAATCAAATCTTTCGTCTCCTTAGACAGCTTACCGGTATCCTCTCTAACTATCCTACCGCCTACTTCTACCGCGCACTCAGTAATGATATCTCTGAAATTATTGTTCCTTGCTTCTAGGGTAATGTCGCCATCCTCAGTTAGAGCTGAAAACCTATTCTGTAGCGAGATCCTGAACTCTTCTGCCCTCCCCCTCACCGCTAATTCGTTGATGGGTTTCTTTCTTACTAATCTGTTGCGACTTAATCACAATAAAGTAGTATACCCGCCGTTCGCAAATACCACTGCACATCTAAATGCTTTTTTCGTCCAGACAGCAAAGGACTGGAATCGCCTTCCTGCCGACGCTGTTCATCACGTTCATCCAGCACACTTCAAAGCATTCATTGAAAGACTCGTAAATGAACTGTAACAGCCCACCCCTCATGTAATACCTCACCAGGGGCATTTGAGGTATAAATAAATAAATAAGCTGTCGGTACATCATAGCTGACGTTTGGGAAGCAAGCAGAGCGTCCTTTATGTACCGCTTTGCCAGGAGAGTCCTTAGCACTGAGGCTCCAGCGTTTACACGGGCATATCTGGCGACCAATTTGTCCGATTTGTGGTGGTAGAGAGGACACTGTGCACATATTCTCGCAGTGTCTTCTACCTGAAGTGCTCCGCCGTCATGTAGCTAATCCCTTCCAGCCTCCGGGTATACCGTATCAGAATGTGCGATACCTGATTCCGTTGCCAGGTGTAGCCACTAACCAGTTCGTCCTCCTGCTCATGGATTGTAAGCACCAAGTATGGCTGGCACGCTGCGCGGCCGCATGCAGCAGCAGGATTCCTGGCTTCCATGAAGTAAATGCAAAGGTACGGTAGGAGATCTCGTTCTACTTGCTGTGGGAACGTCGCATTTTTGGCAAGCGGAGGTTCTCGAAGATTTGGTGCGGTCCGTCTACGATTTTGTCGTTTAAGGGTGAAACACTTTCTGTGTCGCTATGACTGTATTGCAGAGAATGGTCGTCCTTAATGATACCCGTTGTGTAGTCATGAAAATCCGCCTCGTTGACTCATGTCACGATGGCGCCGCAGGTCGTCTTCGCGTAACATGCTACTCACTGCTGTGGGGGCATCGCGCGGCGATCCCCTTGTCCGGGTAGGGACCTCACCTCGAACAAAAAAGTCCTCCCAGTCCCCACTTGACCCTTGGGGGGAGCCTGCCGGAGGTGTTGAATGCATGATGATGGGCTGCTGAGTTATGTGTGACTCATGGGGAACGGCATTTCCGGGTGTCAATCCCCCTCCCCATCTGACAACGGCAAGTAGCTTTCCACTCTATGAGCCATGTCTGGAACGGGACGCGGCTGGTCAAGTTGGAAGTAACGCGGGTGCCTGCCAACTTCCTGATGGTGATGAACCCCTGTGGTGCTGGATTATCGAGAGATGAAACGCATGTGTTCCAAGTGCGGCGTCGAGTATCACTTTGGCGCTGCAGCGCTTAGTGCCATGATAGTGCGGGTTGTCGCTCCGCGTGCAAGCGCTGTGGTGGCGAAAGCCCAATGGTGAATTGTGTTCGGCCGCGCTTTTATGCAGCGGCTGTCAAGTCATCCTCAGAGCCTGACCTACAACCCGAGAAGACTGAGAACCTGGAGCAACCATGCGGCTCTCAGGAGCCGAGCAAGGACGCAAAGAGTGACGACGATGAGGCCTTGACGACCATGTGTGAGGCCCTGTCTGACTGGCCAACTACGGAGCCCTCCCCCGATAGCGATCCCGTGACGGATTTGAAACCTCTCAGAGCAATGCCGAGATTTCCGCACACGTACCCTGCTCCGAATCCCGAGCCTTGGAGTCGCAGCCTGTGGCGGGACAGCACCCGCACGGAGACAAGCTGCAGACGGCGCCCGCTCCTCATGTAAAGTCGTCAAATCTGGAGACTGCTGAACGCCCCGCGCCTCCTGCACTCGGCGGCTTCCGCCCCCGTTCTCCCGAGTAAGGAGGGCACGTTAATTAATGGGATCGGCGTGTTGTATACGCTGCCTTTGTCTTGCGGAGGCGTTTACATAGGACAAACGGGGTGGTGTCTCAACGTTAGACTAGGAGAACACCACAACTCCTTAAAAGAACAGTCTGGGAATCTTCCGGAGCACTGCCTCGCCTGTAGCATTAAAAAGGACCATAAGGGGAAACAAAGGTGCACACCACTTTTTTCTATGGCCACCGTTCTTTTTAGACATCGTGACAAGCTGGTTTGTGAAATTATGGAGGCTTACCATATTAAAAAAATGTCAAAATTTGTGTGTCAGCGAGCCGTCGGTTAACTTGGTAGATTGCGAATTTGATTTCTTAACCTCTACTTTACATTGACTTATCTTTACTTAGGTGTATCTTCCCTTTTCTTTCTTCCCACCTCAGCAATGAGTGGTACGTGTTACTGTGTTGCTGCCTGTGGTATGACCTAGCTTCCCATTTAGGAGGCTGTTTCTCTCTTGTATTTTTTTCTTTTCCTTTTGTTTTTTCTGTTATTTTTTTCAAGTGACCTGTATTTATTGCGTGCTTCATCAATAAACCCTGCAGTTGCGAGTTAGCGCTTGTCCGTGTCTTGCTTCGTTCCGTCCTTCGTGTACTTTCGCGCTATTTTCAATCATAAGGAGGTCACCCTGTCTGGACGCTCTGGCTCCGCGAGGCCGCAACACCTGAGTGCGGAACGCCTTTGGCGGACGATGGCAAGCGTCACTTTTCCGGCACTGAAAGCTGTGCATCTTAATCGAGCGCATCAGCGCCGCATAAGAAGGTGCGGAAGGCACTAGACGGCATCGAGATGGACATCTCGGACGCCGAGTCGTCACCACCATGGCGCTGCCTCTCGGGCTCAACGGCCGCAGCGGCCGCACTCTCCTCCTGGCCTGTCTGGCGGCGGCTTCGACGTGGCTAAACCGGCTGCAACCAGCGGCCGCCGCTTTTCTCTCAGGGCTAATAATCACTTCAGCTTCGTCGCTACGCCTGCGAATGGTGAACTGTGTACGTTCTGCGAAGTGAGTGTGCGTGCGTGTTTCACTGCGGTTTTGATTGCACAGACGCGCGCGTCACACGGACCAGGTCGCGCCCGAGCTCGCAGCAATCAGCACTTCGTCGCATCTTGGCCGCTTCTGCAGAGCTGTGAGCTGAGGCTTCAACATCGAGTATCAAATCCCCGAGCGCCTCCCTAGTATTAAAAAG
The DNA here is from genome assembly GCF_055883805.1 of Amblyomma maculatum. NCBI lineage: Eukaryota > Metazoa > Arthropoda > Arachnida > Ixodida > Ixodidae > Amblyomma > Amblyomma maculatum. The sequence continues at coordinate 1,943,584 of NW_028146748.1, forward strand.
TGGATACGTTTACAGACTTTACCTGAAGAACTTCTCCGTGAGTTTGTTATGTGCTCCTTCGTTCCTTTATTTCTGTGATATATGTATACTTTTCTTTCGCCGCCCTGACAAGCAAAGGGAGGTACTTCATCCTAAGCGTTTGCATCGAGTAGATGTTTTGTTTTTGCAGGATGGCAACTTCTGCAATTAAGGGTATGAAAAACATCAGACAGCAAGCAGCAAAGTCCAGTGCACGGATAAGGTTACAAGAGATTTCTGGAAATGTCAAATTAAGTAAAGAACTAACACCATGGCCCTTCCTTTCAGTTCAGACGCACAAAAAAGAAACCCCAATCAGGATGGCCATCCAAGGAAAGAACATATAACAAAGTCACATATTGCTAGATACCAGCAGGAGCAACTAACAAAGCTGACTAGTGATGACCTATACAAGGTGCAAGGCACCGAATAGGTGATCAACTTTCTGAAGAAAAGCCAACCTGTGACGTGTATGACAGTGGACGTGAAGACATGTCTATTCCATTACTCAAGACGGCGCGATATCAGCAGTTCAAGAATGTATTGACAGCTACGGATCAACGGTGTGCCAGAATAAGTGCGGGACGAGCGTCAGCGACTCTCTAGAACTACTGTGCGTGTACCTAACATCCCTGTATGCGCAGTGCGAAAGGAAAATATGTGAGAAGCAAGGAGTCATTTGTATCGGGTCTTTCCTGCCTCTTGTCTTTTCGAACCTGTGCATGGGAAAGGGAAACCGCAGCCTTGAACCTCAACTCGACCGACAGCAGAGATATTTTGGGATGCTTTCGATACGTAAACGATTGTTTGCTATGCATTACTAAGGAAAGAGCTTGTGCTGCATACGCAAGTACGTTGGCCGCACTTTTCAAGGGCATGGAATGGTGATATACGATGTTTTTGCTAATGTTCTGCAATTGATGCCATCGGGACGCGGGCGGAACGGGACATGGTAAAGTGCCGTTGCAGCTTGCTTTCTTAATTTTTGTCCTCCGTGCAGACATTCGTTCAGTTGATTGGCAAAGGAGGAGCTTGATGTTTCATCACCGGTATCGATTTTCTGTGTTAGCGCATTAGCCTAATACATTTTGCGTTGGCGAGTGGACAGGCGATATACCAATTACTCGTGAGCGTTTTCTAGTTTTAGTAAATGGCTTTCCATTGGCTCTTTCGAAAGGAAATATTGCGACTAAGACGCATTTAGTGATCTCTTCGCAAGAACAGGAGACAGCAATGCTAGCGTGGCTCGATATATTTATTGTGTTCTGTGAGGGGTAGGCAGGGGGCAGCGAAAGGTGGTATGAGAGTTTCGTGCCAATGTTCTGCAGTTGATGACATCGAGACACGGGCAGAACGGGACGTGGTGAAGGGCCGCTCTTACTTGCGCTCTTCATTTTTGTCTTCCCTGTAGGTATTCGTTGAGATGAGTGGCAAAGGCGTAATTTTTTATCACCTGTATCGATTTTCTGTGTTAGCACATTAGCCTAAAACTTTTGCGTCGGCAAGTGGACAAGCAAGATACCTATTACTCGTGAGCGATTTCTAGTTTTAGTAAATTGCTTATCATTGGCTCTTTCGAAAGAAAATATCGTAAATAACTCGCATTTAGCGATTTTTTTCTCAAGAACAAGAGACAGCTATGCTAGCGTTGCTGGTTATATTTGTGGTTTTGTGAGGAATAGGCAGAGGGCAGGGAAAGGGAGTATAAGATTTTTTCTAATATTCTGCAATTCATGCCATCGGGACGCGAGTGGAACGAGACGTGGTAAAGCGCCGTTCCAGCTTGCTTTCTTAATTTTCGTCTTCCGTGCATGCATTCGTTGAGTTACTGGTAAAGGAGGAGCTTCATGTTTTAACACCGGTATCGATTTTCTGTGTTAGTGCATTAACCTAAAACCTTTTGCGTTGGTGAGACGAGATACCTATTCCTCGTGAGCTTTTTCTAGTTTTCGTAAATTGGTTTTCATTGGCTCTTTCGGAAGAACACGTCGCGAATAAAACAGATTTAGTGATTTATTCGCGAGAACTGGAGACAGCTATGCCGGCGTTTCTTGTTATATTAATTATGTAGGCAGGGGGTAGAGAAAGGGGGTATAAGATTTTGTGCTAATAATCTGCAAATCGCCCATTTTTGTCGCTTTCATAGCAGTCGTTTAGCATGTTGGCACGAGCAGGAGTTTAGTCAGAGCAGAAAGGTTTTTCTTTAAGCGCGCTGCAAGTGTTATTTAAACATGGCTCTCAGATTTGAATTCTTATTTGAACGAAATTTATACCTGCTAAAGAGAACAATTTACACCTTTTTTTTTGCATCGATGAAAACCTTGTTTTGCAGGAGACCTGTTTTTCATAGCAGTACATGCCAAAGCTTGCCCAGAAGTTTGAAATCACGAGAAAGTGGGTTGCAGTCCATTTTCACCCTTCTGTTTTATGCGGCCATGCCTGAAAGTTTTTTTTGTCATTTTGTATGAGAAAAAAAACGCAAACAAGAATCACTGTCCACACCTATCTAGGCGCTGAGAATCATCGGGACTCAGCTGCGTGCCGAGGAACTGATTGCAACACTTCTGTTTCAGTTCGCGTGATCGTTCCGTAAACGCGGAAACGAGAACCCCAGCACGCATTTTAAAGGGCGAACTTTTTTGGAGCGGAGCTTTAACACTGGCCAAAGCATCTGAAAGGCTATGCACGCATGAAGGAGTAAAGCTAGGTTTCTTTCAGCTCTCAATGAAAAAGATTGTCTTCTGTGTTATGTATAAACCATGTCATCATCATCATCATCATCAGCCTGATTATACCCACTGCAGGGCGAAGGCCTCTCCCATATCTCTCCACTTAACCCGGTTCTGTTCTAGCTGCATCCACTTGACCCCTGCGAACTTCTTAATCTCATCCGCCCACCTAACTTTCTGCCGCCCCCTGCTACGCTTTCCTTCCCTTGGAATCCAGTTTGTTACCCTCAGCGACCATCGGTTATCCTCTCTTCGCACTACATGTCCTGCCCATGTCCATTTCTTCTTCTTAATTTCCACTAGAATGTCGTTAACTTGAGTTATTTCTCTGACCCACTCTGCACGCTTTCTATCTCTTAATGTTACCCCTACCATTTTTCGTTCCATAGCCCTCTGGGTTGTCCTCAACTTAAGTAGAACTCGCTTGGTTAGCCTCCACGTTTCAGCCCCATAGGTGAGTACAGGCAAGATACAACTGTTGTATACTTTCCTCTTGAGCGATACCGGTAAGCTGCTAGTCATAATCTGCGAGTGCTTGCCAAATGCGCTCCATCCCAATCTTATTCTTCTTGTTATTTCCTTTTCATGGTCCGGATCTGCGGTTACTACCTGTCCTAAGTAGATATATTCGCCTACTACTTCCAGTATTTCGCTACCTAATGTAAACTCCTGTTCCTTCCCGAGGCTGTTGAACATTACCTTAGTCTTCTGCATATTGATTTTCAAGCCCACCTTTCTACTTTTTCTGTCTAGGTCATCAATCATTATTTGCAGTTCATCTCCCGAGTTGCTTAGCAAGGCAATGTCATCAGCAAATCGCAGATTAGTGAGGTATTCTCTATCTAGCCTTATCCCTAACTTCGCCCATTCCAAGTCTCTGAATACTTCCTCTAAACAAGCTGTGAATAGTACTGGGGAGATTGTGTCTCCTTGCCTAACACCTTTCTTTATAAACCATGTCATAGTACGCTGCATCTCTGAAACTTTATTGAGGTTGTCAGCAAGCACTTCTGACTAATATGAATATACGATGGTAAGAAGATAGCATTTCCTTTTGTTAAGGTAACCAAACACCTAGTGAAATTTTCATTTCATTAGCCATATCAAGTGAGGGTGTGAAATGCCTGTTTGCCTCTGAAGCAAATATGCTGGAACACATAGTAGCGAATAGACGACACTTAAAATATTTCTGCATTTCCTCAAAAATATTAGCTTACATTTAAAGCGAAGGTTGACTGCAGTAATGTTGGCGTTCCCAACCAAAATATTCAGACAAGGAGCAAAGCAACAAATGTGCTTCTCATATATAAAACACTGTGCTGCCTCAAGGTAGAGAATACATGAGCGTCCTGAAGGAAGCAAATTTCACGGTAAAAGTTTCCGTGCTGTTTGGATTTTTGTTCTGTCTAGATGCAAGCTTGTGTTCGATCCTGCTCATCAAGCAGGCAAAATTAGTGTGAAATGTATCGCAGATATGGTACGAATTCTGTGCAAATATGATTTTGGTTAAGGTATAAATTTATACTCCGTTATGAAGGCAACTGTTAAAAAGCGCATCGATATTAACCGCTCTCTGTTCAATGAAAACCTAACGAATCGATACACAATTCTACTGAAAAGAAAAAAACGCCACAAAAAATAAAAATATTGTCGTATAATATGCATATGCAAAGTGAAACGTATGTATAAAGAACATCATGCCGTTAGTAATTCAAAACCAGAAATAAGACGGAGCGTTCAAATATTTATGATCGTATGAAGATGATTATTTGCAACAGCGCTAAATTAGGGTAAGGGAACATTAGTCTGCCATCATGGAAAGCACCGCCAAATGTTTTTTGTTTTGGCATTGAAACGTTGTGACTTTAGCATTAAAAAACAGCGAGATGTTCTTGCATTCACGGGCATTGCACGTGGCTGTGGTGAAGTTATAAACAACGCTCAACGAGAAGAGTACTAGATGTGTGGAGTCGAATGTATTACTCGAATTTATCATTATTAAACAAATTTTCTGTGACCGCAATGACGCCTTGGACACTATATTTTGGAGTAGTGCCGTAGAGTCTCTCCAATATGAGCTCCGAATCAAGCATAAAAATTATAAATAACTAGGGACAATTTTTTTTTTTTAGCTGAGGAGTTCTATACGGACCTCACCACTAGCCATAGTAGATAAAAAATAATGAGATTGGCCGTGATGAAGAGCAATCAGACGTTCCAAAAGTATTAAAGAACTAGGTTAAGAAAGGCTTAGAATTTTTGAGGAGGGGGAAAGTCACAGTGGAATATTCTTTTTTTGCACATATAGTACTGGGGGGTGTAGTCAGAAGGAACCTTGCCACTGTGGAGCCCTCTTAGCTGAAAATTATGTCTATAGCTTCTTTGCCGCATGTTCGGCCTTGCATGTGATCAGAGAGCTAGTGTATTTCAAATTTTTATGCACAACTAACTGTCATGCACTATTTTTGTTTTGTTGAAGGGTGCACATAATATTTCACTGAGATAAATTTTAGATTGTAGCCGATATAGACACTCTGGACAATACTATACCACCTGGTGTTCTCAGGTGGCACCTGAAAGAAAAGGGCGTTGAAGTGGGTTCACGTGCTGTCAGCGGAACGCTGCTTGTTATTAAAGCCTCGCCTGTCTTTTTTTTTTAATCATGTGTACACTTGCTTTTCATGACATATTTTGGTGTGAGCGCTGAGTATCGATACCACTATATGTCCTGTACACATCCGCACACCCAGTACCCAACTCCTGTGCCAGTTGACACCCCTGTGCACCGTGCTAGCCGGAGGAATCAAGGCCTACCCCCAGAGCAAGGGACGCTGAACCTCAGCACCGCAGCCGCCCCACGACCTGCCATGCAAGCTCCAGGTTACTACTCCTTGCAGACTCCGCGTCTGCCGCAGCCTTTCCACGGTAGTCAGAATAAAGACGTCAGACTGGCTTGCCTACTTTGAAGGGGTCGCCTCAATTGATCATTGGAATGACGCCGCCAAGCTTAAACCGTCTTCTTCAACCTGGCAGATGGCGCTCGTACTTGGTACGAGAACCGAGAAGACGCCCTAACGTCATGGCGCGAGTTCTGCCGACGCATCCCTGAGACTTGTACCAGCGCGGATCGGTGAGAACGCGGAGAAAGAGCCTTACAGTCTCGTATGCAGATGCCGAACGAGACTGTAACCGCGTACGTAGCGTATATGACCCGGCGCATCCGACAATCCGACCCGTCAATGTCCAAACACACAAAGAAGTGCCACCTCATGAGCGGCGTTAAAGAACACCTGTTTGCTGATCTCGTGCGTGATCCACCGAACACGGTTGTCATGTTTCTTGCGGAAGGTGTCACAATGGAGCGGATGCAGCCGATGCACCAGCAGCGGTCTACCACCTACGACAGGCCGGTATTCACCGCTTCAGTTGCGGAGCCGCTTTCGGCCTTCGGGTCCACCGATAACCTACGCGACATCATTCGCTCAGTTTTACGCGAAGAGCTCCAGAAGCTTTTCGGTGCTCCCCAGCCGATGGTCGGCTCTATTGATGGTATTGCCCGCGAAGAGCTTCAAGCATTGAGGCCTTCGGTACCGTCTGCTAATCGGCCACATTTTCGCAAGAAGTACCATCGTGAGACGTATGCAGATCTGTTGCGACACCCTGCGCCTACTACGATGCCATCACAGCCACCCGATTAAGGCTCACTCTATTCGGCACAAACTGAGCCGTACATAACAACCGACGACGGCATCTGTACAGCGCGGAGCCTCACTCAACTTCGCGACGGCCGGACTGAGCTCCTGGCGACTAACTTCATCAACGAACCCCGGAATCTTTTTCGTGCTACTGCCATCGCATTCGCCGACTCTTTAGTGGATGTTTCTGAATTTTTTACGTTTGCAGCTGTTAGCACTGTGCACCGGCCAATTGACTGTATTGACAATCGTCTGGATCTCTCGGAAATACAGAAGCGTGACATACGTGACCTCCTACTAGAGTACAGCGCTTGTTTCGCGTCCTCATCGAAAGTACGGCAAACGCCTCTTGGTAAACACCAAATCATTACTACCGCCGACGCCCACCTTATCCGCCAGCAGCCGTACCGTGTCTCAACGACGGAACGGGAAGTGATTCAGACGCAGGTTCAGGGAATGCTTTGTTATGGCGTCATACAACTGTCCAACAGCCCGTGGTCGTCCCCAGTCGTGCTGGTAAAGAAAAAGGATGGGACACTTCGCTTCTGTATTTATTCACATCATCATCAGCCTGACTGTACCCACTGCAGGGCGAAAGCCTCTCCCATATTTCTCCACTTAACCCGTTTCTGTGCTAGCTGCATCCACTTGACCCCTGCGAACTTCTTAATCTCATCCGCCCACGTAACTTTCTTCCGCCCCTTGCTACGCTTTCCTTCTCTTGGAATCCAGTTTGTTACCCTAAGCGACCATCGGTTATCCTCTCTTCGCACTACATATCCTGCCCATGCCCATTTCTTCTTCTTAATTTCCACTAGAATGTCGGTAATTTGAGTTATTTCTCTGACACAGTCTGCACACTTCCTATCTCTTAATGTTACCCCTACCATTTTTCGTTTCATAGCCCTCTGGTTGTCCTCAACTTAAGCAGAACTCTCTCGGTTAGCTTCCACGTTTCATCCCCATAGGTGAGTACAGGTAAGATGCAACTGTTGTATACTTTCCTCTTGAGCGATACCGGCAAGCTGCTAGTCATAATCTGCGAGTGCTTGCCAAATGGGCTCCATCCCAATCTTACTTTTCTTTTTATTTCCTTTTCACGGTCCGGATCTGCGGATACTACCTGTCCTAAGCAGGCATATTCGCTTACTACTTCCAGTACTTCGCTACCTAATGTAAACTGCTGTTTCTTCCCGAGGCTGTTGAACATTACCTTAGTCTTCTGGTTATTGATTTTCAAGCCTACCTTTCTACTTTTTCTGTCTAGGTCATTATTCATGATTTGCAGTTCATCCCCCGATTCGCTTAGCAAGGCAATGTCATCAGCAAATCGCAGATTACTGAGGTATTCTCCATCTACCCTTATTCCTAACTGCTCCCATTCCAAGTCTCTGAATACTTCCTCTAAGTAAGCTGTGAATAGTACTGGGGAGATTGTGTCTCCTTGCCTAACACGTTTCATTATGGGAATTTTGTTTCTTTATGCAGAACAATGGTTGCTGGGCAGCCACTATATACATCTTCCAGCACTTTCACGTACGGCTCGTCTACTTCCTGATTCGCAATGCCTGCATCACCGCCGAGGTTTCAACTGAGTCAAATGCTTTTTCGTAATCAATGAATGCTATGTATAAGGGCTGGTTATATTCCGAGCATTTTTCTATCACCTGGTTGATGGTATGGATATGATCGATAGTAGAGTACCGTTTCCGAAAAACTGCTTGATGCTTTGCTTGATTGCAGTCTAAGGTTGTCCAGATTCTATTTGTGATTACCTCAGTAAATACCTTATATGTAACAGACAGTAAGCTGATTGGTTTGTAATTTTATGGTCCTTAGCGTCCCCTTTCTTATGAACGAGGATAATGTTTGCATTCTTCCATGGTTCCGGTACCGTCGATCACACCAGGCACTGCGTATACAGGGTGGCCAGGTTTTCTAGCACGATATCCCCCCCGTCCTTCAGCAAATATGTCGGGGCAGCGCAGCGGTGGCGTAGCGGTAGAACACCCGCCTCGTATGCAAGAGGACCGGAGCTCAAATCCCGGTGCCGCGCAATTCTCCACCGGATAAAAAAAAACGCCTGTCGATGGAATTGCATAAACAGGCTTGGGGTGCGACCTGATGCCGGTGAACACCTCCGGAACGCACTCCCTAACCAGAACAGGAGTTGGCCACCCTGGTGCAGTAATTGGCCGCAGCCTCCTATAATACGCTACATAAAACCCCGGCTCTCAGTCACAAGCGGCTGCGGAAAAACTGACCACGGCGGAGGTCAGTCCTGTGACGAAGCCGGGGGTGCTAAGAATACCTGGCTCCGCTGCACAGGGCGCCTTTGGAAACTGACTCTGGCAACGTTTAACGCTAGAACCCTAGTTAGTGAAGCTAGTTTAGCCGTGCTGTTAGAGGAACTAGAGGGTACGAAATGGGATATCATAGGGCTTAGAGAGGTTAGGAGGCCGAATGAGGCATATACTGTACTGAAGGATGGGCATGTACTGTGTTATCGAGGTTTACCAGAGAGGCGACAACTAGGAGTAGGTTTTCTTGTCAATAAGTATATAGCGAGTAATATAGATGAAGTCTATAGTATTAATCAGAGGGTGGCAGGCATCGTTATTAGGCCTAATACGCGATATAAACAGAAGGTTGTACAGGCCTACACCTACATGTAGTTATGATGACCAGGCAGTTGAAAGCTTCTATGAATATGTAGAATCGCGAATTCGAAAAAAAAGGCGCAGTATACTGTAATAATGGGCGACTTCAATGCCAAGGTAGGGAAAAAGCAGGCAGGAGACCAGGCAGTAGGTGACTATGGCATTGGTTCTAGGAATAGCAGGGGTGAGTTACTAGTTCAGTTTGCAGAGCGCAATAACTTAAGAATCATGAATACCTTCTTCAGCAAACGGAAGAACCGGAAATGGGCATGGAAAAGTCCTAACGGGGTGACAAAAAATGAAATTGACTTGATAATGTGTTAAACCCCCGCCATTATGCAAGATGTATAGGTAATCGGGAAAATGCGATGCAGTAACCACAGGATGGTGAGGTCCCGAATTAGCCTAAATCTGAAGAGGGAACGCAACCGACTGGTAAGAAAGAAACTCATCAACGAATTAGCGGTGAGGGGAAGGGTAGAGAGTTCAGGGTCTCGCTACAGAATAGATATTCAGCTCTAACCGAGGATGGCGACATTACCCTAGAAGCAATGAACAATAATTTCAGAGATATCATTACTGAGTGCGCGGTAGAAGTAGGCGGTAGGATAGTTATAGAGGATACCGGTATGCTGTCTAAGGAGACAAAAGATTTGATTAAGAAACGCCAGAGTATGAAAGCTTCCACTCCAACAGACCACATCGAATTGGCCGAGATATAAAGGCTAATCAATAAGCGCAAGGTGGCCGATATAAGGAAGTATAACATGGAGAAAATTGAGCATGCTGTAAAGAACGGGGGAAGCCTTAAAGCGGTAAAGAAGAAATTGGGCATAGGCAAAAACCAGATGTATGCGATAAGGGACAAGGCGGGCAACGTCACCACGAATATGGACAAGATAGTCAAAGTAACCGAGGAGTTTTATACAGATCTCTACAGTAGCCAAAGTAGTCAGGATCGCAAAGAGATATGCGGTAGGAAAAAACAGTCCGACGTTCCACCTGTGACGAAGGACGAGGTCAAGAAAGCATTAGAAACTATGAAAAGGGGGAAAATGAGCTGGACAGGATCAGATAACTGTATTGATTATATTGAACGTTGAACGACATCAGTAAAAAAGACGTCTACCCGCTTCCCCCAATTGACGATTCGCTCGACAGGGTTCGTCGCACCCAGTACTTCTCTTCAATTGACTTGAAGAGCAGGTACTGGCAGATTGAGGTCGATCAGCGGGACCACGAGAAAACAGCCTTCGTCACCTCAGATGAACTGCTGCCTTTCGGCCTATGTTCAGCACCGGATATTTTTCAAGACCATGATGGATACTGTTCTCGGCGGCCTGAAATGGCAAATTTGTTTAGTTTATCTCTGTTCTCTGAAACCTTTAGCGAACATCTTGAATGCCTGAGCGCAGTATTAGATGCCCTCCGGTCAGCTGACCTGACGCTCAAGCCCGAGAAGCGCCACTTTGGCTAAAAAGAGTTGAAGTTTCTCGATCATCTCATGAGCGCCGCTGGCGTGAGGCTAGACCCCGACAAGACTTCTGCTGTCGCCATATTTCCCGTTCCTGCCACAAAGAGAAGTTTGAAACGCTTCCTGGATCTCTGCGCGTACTACCGCACTTATCGCAAATTTTTCCAAGGTTGCCGACCCCTTGACTCGCCTCACGAGCGATGATACACAGTTTGTGTGGGGCGCCGAGCAACAAGAGGCATTTGCGGAGCTGCTCAGGCGACTGCAAACAACCCCTTTTGTTGCGCACCTTCATGAAGACGCTAACACCGAAGTCCACACCGACGCCAGCAATATCGGCTTCGGCGCTGCACGTGTTCAACACCAAGCTGGCGTCGAAAAGGTCATCGCGTATGCCAGCCGCACGCTCTCCCGCGCTGAGACAAATTACTCCACTGCGGAAAAGGAATGCCTTGCGGTTGTGTAGGCAACCATGAAATTTAGGTCTTACATCTATGGCCGCCCATTTAACGTGGTCACCGACCATTATTCTTTGTGCTGGCTGGCTAACCTCCGCGACCCATCGGGGCGCCTAGCACGACGGAGCCTTCCTCTCCAAGAATTTTAGTTCACCATTGCGCATAAATCGGGCCACAAGCATGAAGATACTGACGCGCTGTCGCGCGCACCCGTCGGTTTAGTCGACGAGAGCGTTTTTCTTGGACTTGTGCGTGCCTCAGATGTAATGACATGACAGCGAGCTGACCCGGACGTTCGACCTGTCATTGATCACTTGGAAGGTCGCGCTGCTTATATCCCTTGCCAATTTACTCAGAACCTGTCTGTTTTCTGTCTCGGAAATGGTATTCTATTCAAGCAGAACTCGAGCACTGTTGAACGAGCGTACCTCCGCGTAGTGCCAGCCGACCTTCGTTCCGATGTCCTTTTTGTTTGCCATGATGAGCCCGACTCTGGCGATTTGGTCTTTGCGCGCACACTCGCCCGAGTTTGTCAAGCCAATTATCGGCATAAACTGGATGACGCCGTTCATCGCTATGTCAGATACTTTCGTGAGTGCCAACGTCGAAAGGTGCCGCCTCTCAAACCAGCGGGCTCGCCACAACCTATTGCGCCTCCATGGACGCCGTTTGACCAAATCGGCATCGACCTTCTGGGCCCATTTGCGCTGAAATCGGCAGGTAAAAAATGAATTATAGTCGCGGCCGACTATCTCACACGGTATATGCAAACCAAGGCGGTGCAGCGTAGCGCGTCATCTGAAATCACGCAGTTTTTTATGCAGCAAATTGTATTTGGCCATGGCGCACCGTCCCAAGTTATCACCGATCGAGTTATCACGGCGTTTACGGCACAACTTATGCACGACGTATTTGAGCTTAGTCACAAGAGCAATCGTAAAACCACTGCCTATAACCCACAGACAAATGGCTTCACGGAGAGACTCAATAAAACGATCGCCGACATGATTGCAATGTACATAAACTCGCAGCACAAAACCTGGGACGAGATTCTCCCGTACGCCACATATGCCTACAACACTGCCCTCTAAGAGACGACGCGTTTTCCGTCATTTCGCTTGCTCTACTGACGCGACGTTCAGACGATGTTGAATGCCAAGGCTTCCGTGCTACACTAATGATCATCCGCTCCCGCCAGACACTGAAAACTGTGCTCAGCGCGCCGAGGAAGCGCGTCAACTTGCCTGCATTCACATTAAACAACAGTAGGGCAAGGACACGCATCGCTACAACCTCCATCATCGACACGTCGCATACCAACCAGGAGAGAAACTTTGGGCGTGGACACCGGTGCGCCGGCCTGGCTTGTCTGAAAAACGGATGTTGCGTTACATTGGACCTTACAAAGTTCTGCGCCGCCTCACTGAAGTGACATACGAAGTCCATCCAGCGGGTACTGTGCAGCCCTAGCGTCGGCAACCACGCTCCGAGGTGGTGCACGTTGTCCGCATGAAGCCGTATTTCACGCGTTAATGCGCAGTATGCTACGCAGTTGTTCCTTTGTCGTGTAGGGCATCTTACCCTGCCTGCGTTATCTGTTCTGTTACTTTTCTGATCCCTTTGTTTTCTCTTGCATCGTCCATCTCTCGCGCTCAGTCTCTGCTTTCGTTTTCTTTTTTTAGGAAGGGGAGTAATGCCACCTGAAAGAAAAGGACGTTGAAGTGGATTCACGCGCTGTCGGCGGAACGCTGGTTGTTTATGAAGCCTCGCCTGTGATTTTAATGAAGTGTGCACCTGCTTTCCGTGACAATATTGCAAAAAAAGAAAAAAAAAGTGGCGAAAGGTCTTATTGCGCCATATGCAGAAAAGGAGATCAACACGATTATGAGACATTACTTCATGTGGCATCCTCCAGATAAAATAAAAGCAGTCTTGCTGTTCTCTTTTAGAACTGCTCGGTGGCCTTCTTGGGGAGGTGTTTTTCGGGATTTTACAAATTTTAATTCTAAACAAAGAGTGCGCCATCTGCGCAATGGACTGTATAACTATGCGGACAACATGCAAGTGGGAGGGCGTCGTCATTAAGCTGTTCATTCCTAGAAATACGTGGTTAAGGTTTCGATTTTAAAGGATTAGCTTCACTGCATTCATTGGCGAGCTTCGCCTTTTTATCCGAACACCTCATGAATTCCACAGGGGGATGAAGAGTGGCGGTTCCTGGCCCTACGAGGCTTGGACGGTAGGCCAACGCCACTTGTGCGGGGGGTAGCCAGCCACCAAATTTTATCTGTTGTAGGCCGTCATTGCACCCGCCACTGCTTCGGTGAGGGACGACGGCAGTTGTTGCGGCGCGTGTCTTTCTCTCGCTGTTCTTTTTCATTTCTTCTCTATTTTCTCTTCCGCACGAGGCAGCGGAGGTGGTTCAGCTACAGAGCCAGTAGCAGGCCAGTGCATTTTATTTTCCTTTTTCCTAAAGCCACAACAACAGCAACATGAATTCCACAGAACGTGCCATGACATGGGTTAGGAGGATTTTGATAGCATTTTTGCATCCATTAAATACATTTAGGGAGCCATGACTACACACTATCCTGAAGAGAACAACCGCTATAAAGAGATCAATCAACTAGGTCACTGTATCATTCCTTTCTTTTCATAACTACTCATGAACTTTATGAAGAGAACCATACCTGCTCAGAGTAAATAAGTAATCTACTCAGACTACACAATGGTGAAATCCCTTCTTGTCTAGTGTAACTTTCCTTTATCGCACAATGTCTCTTTTTCTCATCTGCAGGAATCCCGGTCATTCTTCACCAATTGTTTTTAAAAAAAAAGCACTCTTTTTTTCCGGCTACTACATGATGTCCCGAATGTCCCCCATTGTCGTAAGGCACATATCTGAATATCCACTTTACCAATGCGTACTGTTAATTTATCGTCTTAGAACTCGTGTACCTCTTGCTAGAAGCAGCGATTCCCGGCCCAATATTGCGTTTTCTGGTCCTAAATGTTGCCAGAGGAGCAGCTACGTAATGACTTTACTTTTCAATACGCCTTTTCTATATGCAGACTCTCCAAAAAATATTACACAATATGCAGTAACTATGCATATTTTGGTGAGCAGAAATGGTGTTTCAGTTATGTCCGAGCATAAAATTTATGTCGAAATACTACCAATACTTTCTGCGGTGCACTTTCGCGTTTCTGCCTCTTTAATCGCAGATATTAAGGCACCCAAAAACGGGCATGCTGCACCAACTGTGATTCGGCACTAACGCATGCGCTCGCCGGAAAAAACGCACAAACGCGGCGCGGTGAGTTTATGTAGTAGCCAAAATACACACATTTGTTCAGAGGATCGAGGTATTCTTGAAGCTTCGCACGTATTGCGCATATAATGAAAAACCTGATAGTAGTACATTATACTGTTAACAAAATTGATAACACGTATCTACAGCATTCGAGCAGTGCGCTACGGAGACAATTATGATATTTGGTTTGGTTTGTGGGGTTTAACGTCCCATTGCGACTCAGGCTATGAGAGACGCCATAGTGGAGGACTTCGGACCACCTGGTGTTCTTTAACGCCCACTGACATCGCACAGCACACGGGCGCCTTGGTTTTCGCGCGCGCGGAAAAGCGGCCGCCGGATTCAATCCCGCGTCCTTGGGAACGGTAGTCGAGAGCCGTAACCATTGCGCCACCCCGGCGGAGTGAGACAATTATGAAAAATACTGTGCTGTTGCGTTGGACTGAAACTTTTGCCACTAAAATTAGTGGCTGCCTTTACTTTATGTTTATTGTATCTGCACTTTACCGCTCAAGTGCTGCATACAAGCCTTCCAGTATGCCTCTTCTTTCTCTCTGCCCACTTCCTTCCTCCCTTCCCTTACTGCGCGGATCAGGTGTCCACATAAACATGTGGGACAGATACCCTTCTTGTGAACCAATTATTTTTGTTCAGGTCTGCACGGAAAAAGTATTAAATATACTGCATCTTTCGTTTTCTATAAAGCAAGGCGAAACGAAGAGGCGTCCGTGTGCCGCCATCGAAAAGCGGCCGTGGAGGCCGGGATTCGATCCCGCATCCTTAGGACCAGTAGTCGATATAAATAATGTACAAAGTTCAATCATATGCATGAGAACATTTCTTATCAAAGCAAAATGACAGCATAATGGACTGAAAAAATTATAGAAAAGTATGAATGGGGTAAGCAGTGCTGCGCGCATCGCATCTGATTAAGTATGCAAGTAGGTTGTAATTTGTGAAAATACTGTACTGTGCTTTCATATTTGTACTGTGTTTTCACAGTACAAATATTAACCAACCAGCCCAAGAAACGGTATTAATGCAGTAGGTTGTAATTTGTTTGTGTGTTCCCCTGTATTTTGCCCTAAGAACAGTGCTGCTCCTAAACGCCCTCAACCTCGTGGCCTCACATTTTGTCTTTGTCTACACTTTTAGCCCCGCAAGGGGTGGTGCAGTGGTAAGACGCCCGACTACTGTGCCGGAGTTTCCGGGTTCGAACCCGACCTCGGCGGCTGCGTTTCAATGGAGGCAAAATGAAGTGGCGACCGTGTACTGTGTCTGGTCAGTACATGTTAAAGATCCTCAGGTTTTCGAAATTATTCCGGAGCCCTTCACTATGGCTCCCCTTTGTCCCTTTCCACCTTCACTCCCACCTTTCTTCCTTCCCTTACGGCGCGATCCAGGTGTCCACAGAACAAGTGTGACGGATACTGTGCCTTTCCTTTCCTGTGAACAAATTATTATTACATTTTTTAAGTTCCGTTTTGGCCTCAACAACTTAGCCTATCGAGGCTTTCGCTTTAATTGGAAGCAGTCAAAATGCATCCCGTTCATAAGATGCAAAGAAATTTTAGGACAACAAATAGTCGTGTTGCTTTATTTCGTTCCGAACTTTTTCTAACAAAAAACCTCACGCAGCGCCTGAAACAAAACGTACCCTGCACAGGAAAGTGAATAAAGATTGATGTGCTGCGCTATACGGAAAGACATCCATTCTTAGCTGTAAAAGCTTTCTGCGCTGTAACTAGGTTGACGCAGTTTACGAGAAAAAAATCGTTGCTGCTGTCAGCAGTTCTGACGGTCTATTACACTCTTAATGGAGACCATTTCGAGGCAACGCGAGTCAGGGTCCAGAGCGTGAGCACAATAGATCGAGTTTACATCCCCTGTGCCATGACACCTGACTTGCTGCAGTGTGAGGTATTGCTTTTCCCATCAGGCCCTAATCTAAGTGATCACTGCCCGGTTATGGGTTTTCTGTGGGCTGCCCCGGGCCTTGCAAACAGCTCGCTGATGTGGCGCATGGATGCAGCGGTACTCCACAATGAAGAGTGCATTGATGATATACATCGAGAGTGGCGTTTGTCTGTGGGCGCAGTTAAAAATGTAACCCCTGCTACTTGGAACGCGCTGAAAAGACGCTGGCGCGATGTTCTTGTGTGTGCGGGGAAAGCGCGGCGTGTCCGAATTACGACCATGCTTAATGACGTTCTGCGCAGCATGCGCATCGTACGTGGCGGTAAAACGCTTACGTTCGCGATGCGCAAATATCTCGAGACACCGCGCGAGCTTTATCAAAGCATCCTCAAGGACAGTTCACGCTCATCACTCTCCCCGGGTCCATCCAATGTGCCACTTGAGGATGGCGCAGACTTCGGCCACGCTCAAGCCACTGGCCAGCGCACTAATAGGCAAACTCGCGTGGAGAGCGTACTGCTTGCGGACGGTACTATGTCTTCCGAACCCGCGGACAGAGCGTACGGCTTGCAGATGGTACTGTCTTCGGAACCCGCGGACATCCACAACTCGTTTAGCGAGCATTTTGCGGCCCTCTTTTTGTCGCAAAGCCTCGACCAGGAAGAGGATTTTCGAGAATCTGTCGGCTTCTTCTGTGGGCCTCTTCCTCAACTTCCAGAAGGTGTATGTTCGACACTTAATGAGCCCGCAACTTTGGAGGAAGTGCGCTTTGCCTTAGGCCCCATGAACCAGTCGACCACACCCGGTCCTTATGGACTTGTAACCGGTTTTTATTGCACTTTCTTTGGTATGCTCGGTCCTTCTTTACTTAGGCTTTTAAGTTGTTTCCTCGAGAGCGGAGCCAAGCGACCCTCGTTCAGTGTCGGCCGTATCATTTTAATTCCGAAGGAGGGCATGACGCCGTCGAGTTCCTCATCGTGGCGACCGATTACCCTCCTTAACACCGACTATAAACTCGTAGCCACATTGCTAGTCCGTAGGGTGTGAATCTACCTTCAGGACTTGGTTAGCCCATACCAGTCCTTTTCGGTACCTGGAAGATCGGTGTTAGCTTCGCTGACACTGACGAGAGACGTCTTCGAATACGCCTGTGCCAAACGGATCACTGGAGCTTTCATTTCCTTGGACCAGGCGAAGGCCTTAGACTACGTACAAAATGGTTACTTGTTCGCCGTGCTCCACTCATTTGGTTTGCCTGACGAATTCGTTCAGCTCCAACGCGGTCTTTACAGGGACCTTTGCAATGAACTAGTACTGAATGGCCAAATTACCGGCAGCTTTCCGAATACGCTCGGACTGCCTCAGGGGTGCCCGCTCTCGCCGGTATTCTTCAGACTTTCGCTTGACGCACTGCTGCGTAGGGCTGCCACTGACAGGTATATTCGAGGTTTTCCATCAGTCGGACAGGAGACAGTCGTATCTGCATACGCGGGCGACATTTCCCTCTTCGTGCGTGACAATGACAGTTTCGTTGTTTTTTTTAACATGTTTTCAGAATACGCAGCATTATCTGGTTCACAGCTCAACACGAACAAAAGTAACGCATGCCGCTTCGGCCCGTTTCAGGGGCCCTTTTGCCGCCGCCGTACCGTTTGTGAACGCAGTCCGTGTATTTGACGCGCTGTTGCAGCTAAGCGAGTTTCTTTTTGCAAGGTCTGGTATAGCGCGCAGAACGGGCGGCAGAAGCCAGCGGAGCTCTTGACTGAGGGCAACCGACCATTGTGTAGACGTGGACGAGGTCGACGGACATGGCACTTGTGGATGCAATAAGCATACATCTCCGAGGATGTCCCAAAAAACGCCGAAATAAGATAGCACTACATAAAGTTTTTCCTTCCTTCCTTCCCCGCGTCTGGGACGTACTTCTCTCGAGAGCAATCAACGCCCTTTCTGACGCAGCGCTATTGAACCTCAAGCTCAATGCTTAAGTCAGTGTCGTCAAGACACGAGCGTGCGCTGTCACATTTATGTGGCGCGTATTGCGACCATCCCGCGCCGAGTGACGAAGATACTTGCGTCTCTTATAGGGATTTTTGTTTGGGATGGCAGGACAGCGCTTGTTGGCCGTCACATCCTACACCTTCCGAATAGCAGAGGAGGCCTTGGCCTGACGTGTATTCCGACAGTGGCTCAAGTACTCGCGTTAAGACTGGTGGAGAGGCTACTAGCTCAGGAGTCTTACCCTGGTCTCTCGCTCATCCTTTACTGGATGAGCACGACATGTCGCGTGCCTATATCCGAACATCACCTCGTTCCATAGGCAGACAGACCTCTGCCTTTTTGCCGCGAGGTTGCCGAGACAAAGCCGACTCGGTGGGCCCCGGTGGGCCCGATGTAGGCAATGCAGGACAGCCCCGGTGGGCTCAATGTGGGTGCTGCAAGAGGGGCCGACGTAGGCCCGAAGCGGGCTGTCGATAAAGCCCCAATTGGCCCCACTAGGGGCCGATGCAGGCAGCCCTTGCGGGGCTGCCCACATTTTTCCGGCATTGTTAAAAGGGCACATCCCGCCAACTCCCCGCGATGGTCCTACTTTGGACCGATTTGGGCAGCCGCTTTGGAGGAACATTTTTTTTTTTTTATTTCAGTTAGCCCCTCAGAAAATGACATAGGACCAATGCGGGTTCTATAGCGCTAGCCACACTTGGGCTTGCCCACATTATTCTCATAGGGGTCCGACGTAGGAAATTGATGGAAAGCCCTAGTCCAAGTTTTCCCAATCAATATTTAGGCACATAATTAAGTAATTACTTTATACATGTCTGCACTTTCTAAACAGCCACAATATTAAATTTTAGAATAATTCATAACATTCATCTAGCCGAAATGACTTCATGCACATCTTGTTCAGGCTATGGAGATGTGTGTTCTGAACAGTAATATTGTACTTCGAGTTGCAGGCTGTCCAAAGCAACCACATAAGAGGCAACAGTTAGCAATCAGTTTGTTTTAGTATATGTAGCGCAATTTGCACGAGCGCGAGAACTAAAGCCATGTAAATTTCTACTCGACTAAACATGGCCACAACTGTTATACAAATCATCTATAACAGTAATTTAGGGCAACATCTAATGCAAATAAAAGTTGGAAACAATGATTACGCAATTGCACGCACGCCTTCTAGCCCCATTACGGCCGATGTGGGACCTACAGCGGTTTTGTGTGGGCAGCCCCAATTGGGCTGGGTGTTGGTTTTGAACCTAAAGCCCACTTGCTATTGCACGTGCCTTCAAATTCCCCACAAGGGACCTGCGGGCCCTCCCGCCTTCCAGCCCCATTACGGCCCATGTGGGATATTAAGCAGTTTTATGTGGGCAGCCCCAATTGGGCTGGACGTTGTTTTTGAACCTAGAGCCCACCTGCTGTTGCACGGGCCTTCAAAGCCCCCACAAAGGACCGATTTTGGTATCATGCGGGCACGCCCGCCTTCCAGTCCCATTACAGCCTATGTGGGACCTAAAGCGGTTTAGCTAAGGCTGCCTCATTTGGGCTTCACGAGGGCTTGCCCAAATTGAGCCCTTATTCATATTTCACCTGCCCTCAAGTAACCTACAAGGGGCCGATTTGGGCAGCATGTGGGTATGTCCGTTTTCTTGCCCCACTACGGCCGATGTTGGTCCCACAAAGATTTAATGGGGGCGGCCTCACTTCGGATCTATGAGGGCTTTCCCATAAAAAGTCCACATTTAGGTTGGATTGCCCTCAAGTATCCGGCAAGGGACCCTTGTGGTCTTGATGCAGGAATGTGCTCTGCATTAGCCCAAGAAACGCCACTATGGGACCCATGCAGGAGGAGCAGGGGCAAGCCCAAATGGGGCTTGCCCACATTTGCCCTATCGGGGACCGATGCAGGTTTTATGATGGTTGCCCCAGCCCCACTTGCCTACATCGGACGTACTGGGGCCCCACATTCTGTGCTACCTGGGTAAAAGCAAATGTCGGAAAAAAAAGTCGGAAAAAAAAGTCGGAAAAAAAAAGTCCAAAAATTTCTAGAACAAAACAAAGCAGTTTTTCTGTTTTTTTCCATTGTGCCTTCTCCCCCCTTTGGGGGGAGATGCTGGGCCGGTCCCGGAAGTAGTGCAGTACCGGGTCGACCCGTAGCGGAGTTGGAGCAAGCCCCGAACACTCCGCCGCGCTACAAAAATCAGTTTAATATCACGGGTACAATTAGAACCCGTAACAGATATTAAGCTGTTAAGAACAGAGTTTTTTTCAGAAATGTTTTGTACATTTCCTAGCAGTTTTATTGCAGACACCTACTGTTGCTGTTCATTCCTTTTTAGGGGAAATCTCATCTGTAAAGTTTTATTCCTGCTGTGGGGTGAGTGTATTGTTGTGCGTTTAGGAAGTCTTTCTAACTCGAGCTGCTGAAGTCCACCGAAGTGCGAGCCCTTCAATTTGCAGCTACGTGTTTAGCATAGACTTCACGAGAAGCTGCGATGGTATCGCTCACCGCCAGCTTCTTGAAGAGACGCATGTAGCATTTGCTACAGAGGCGCCTCATCACTTTGTCATTGTTGGGGTCCCAGGAGCCCAGGGCCCCAACAACGACTGCCTCGATGCTGACCCGCTGGAATTTCCGGAGCAGGTATTGGCGAACGGGTTCGTACTTGGCGACCTTACTCTCCCGTGCAGAATCGAAGGCGGTTTTGCGATTGTCAAAGGGACATGTGACATCGATGACAATCGCCGTTTCCCCGCGCGCCAGAACAAGATCTGGGCGGAGGTTCGTGTCACCCACGGGCCGGTTCTCATGGGTGACGGTGAATCGTTTCTCAGCGGCTGTCTTCAGCCGGTCGACGATCCTGTTGTGTCGGCTGGTGTAGGCGACGCTCTGGCGCATGCAGTGGCAGAGAACATGCGGGAGGGATTCCTTGTCTTGCCCGCATCTCCGACACCGCTGGTCAGCAGCGACATCCCACGGCCTGGCTCCGTTGAGGGGCAGCAGGTTCAGCCTCGCACGGTGCACGAAGCGCCAATCGCAGAAGCGAGTGAAGCGCCCCGTCCTCATGAAGTGGGAACTGCTACGGTCGGCTGCTACGCACTCCATCACTTTCCCCTGGTTAGGCTTTTCGTGGAGATTGTGATCTCGTGCGCGCATAGCGATGCTCCGAAGTGTCCTCACCACTTTCGTGTGCTGCTTCTGCGTGATGGTCACTCGGCGCGAGTGATGCTGGGGCCCCCCTCTTGCATCTCCCACGTGACCGCCAGGCGCCGGGAAGCCTTGCGAGCCTTCGTCCATACAGACTGAAGCTGCGTTGCCTTAGCTCGGAAGTCTCCCTCCGTCTCCCCTGTCAGGTAGGCAGCGATGTCCTCATCCGTGGCTGGTCGGCGTAGTCTCTTCGTCGTGATGGCAGTAACGGCATGCAGCGCTAGATCTCGCACCTCTAGATCAAGAGAGGAGAGGAGCTTAAATGCATTGTCAATGCGGCAGATGTCGCTCAGCTCCGCTGCGAGGGGGATGCCGACCGAGCCCGATGCTGCGCTGCCATAGAGGTATTCATTGGCTGCGGTTCCTGAAAGATAAAGGGATTTCTTGATTAGTGGCCGCAGTGCATCGTCGAGGCGCGCCCACTCTGACTTGCCCAACACACCGCACCACATGGAGAAATTGAGCGCTGGATATACAAATGTTTTCACAGCGTCCAATCTCTGCCAAGGGGCGAGCATTGAGCTAAGCAGGCGGCGGCCGGTGTTGATGGCCTGGTCCACAGTAGCTCTGTCCGGGAAGACGTTGAACCCTACAGGGCGGCCCAGGAATGTCTGGCTTTCAAAATCCTGGATAATTGGGATCTCAGCTCCTGCAATAAAGAAAGGGGTCAGTCTTGTACCAACCGGTGTTTTGCCGCTCAGATTAAGAGTGCGGCACTTCGCTGGGTTAAGCTGTAATCCCAGCCTAGAAGAAAGGGATTCAACAGTATTAATGCGGGCTTGAAGCATCTCCGGGTCATTGGCCAGGGGGGTGAGGTCATCGGCGTAGGCCAGGATGTTGTGCTGCCTCTCGCCTCCCTGCACAGCACGCAAAACAGGGCCAATGACAAAATTAAACAAGAGCCCGCTCAGTGGGCATCCCTGTCGAATCCCTGCAGAAATGTCGATCGGCCGTGTTGACCCTTCTTGTCCTATGATGGTGGTGGTGTTGTCCCTGTAGAGGTCAGCGACGATCGAACAGAAGTCGCTGCCGGCGTCTGCTCCACGTAGTGCGTCGATGAGGGCGTTGTGGGCGACAGATCCAAAGGCGTTGCTGAAGTCAAGGAACGCCACGCACAGCTCCCCACCGCCACCCCTCGCTGCGTCAAGGCGCTCCTGCAGCACGAAGTTGTGCACAAACGCACCATCGTGCGGCAGGAACCCCTTTTGACAACGAGAGAGCAGCTCGTGTTCAGCGATCCATCGCTGCAGCCGAGTGGCGAGACATCCAGCATACAGCTTTGAAATCGTCGACCCGAGTGCGATGGGGCGCCAGTTCGTGACGTCCTCCGCAGGTCCCTTCTTGTGGATGAGGATGGTCCGGGACTCCTTCCATGCTGGGGGCACTCTCTTGAACTTGAGGCAGGCGTTGAATGCTGCTGTCAGGAAGGCTGCTTCAGGGTCTGTTGTCTTCCAGTGCTGGTAGGTGATTCGGTAGTTGCCGGGCGCGGTGTTCTCACATTTCCTCAGCTTCATCAGGACCTCCTCTTCGGTGAACTTGTCTAGAGGGAATTCCGTGAGGTCGCTGCTCTTGGCCTTGTTGAGAAGAAGGCTGGTGTCCACCTCCTTGGGGCCCCACGTTGCAGTGAAGTGGTCCTCGAGATCCTGTAAAGGAGCCGTGCACATAGGCGACTCGGCGTCCACAATCAGGCGTACTGCTCGGCGGCGATTCCTGCGGTAAAGAGACTGCATCTGCTGAGCGTTGTCGGGGTTGGTCGGACGGCGCGGCTTACCTCCGGCCGGAGCCTTCGGCAGCTTTACCGCCTTTCCAACCTCGGTGATGGCCTCCTCCAAGATGGAAAGAAAACCATTCCAACCCTCAGCAGACACAGGCTCACGCAGAAAACACCGGAGGCGCCTGGTGTGGTCGACGAGTATGCCCTCGCACTCCAGTTCATCAGAAAGAGAATCAGTTAGTGCTCCCTGGGTGGCAGTTGCGTCATGGTGGCCGCCGCCGTCGTCGTCTTGAAGCTGCGATGTATTGCTTTCCTTGCTGATTGTTGACAGGTGAGCCTGTTGTCCGTCGCCTGCCTGCAAGGAAGGAGAATCTTGCGAATTCTCCATCTCCCTGCTGCTGTTGGGTGTGCTGCTGGCAGGCACGGGAATTCTCTGGTCATCCTGCTGGGACGGGGAGGTGGGAAAAATTAGTGCTGGTGTTGCTGCTCTCGTTGTGGTGCTGCTCTCTGGAGGAGGAGAGATGGGGGTTAGCGGTCGTGGTTCTTCCTGGCCCGCTTCCTCCCCATTGGTGTCTTGTTGAGGCATTGCTGGTGGTGTCCTTGCGTCTTGGCTGATGTCCTCTTCTTGTGGGGGCTCTAGATCCGGTGGTCTGGCGTCCCGTGATGGTGTCCGTCTTAGTCTTCTCGTCGCCTCTAACGGTGGCACGGGACGAGGCGGCAATCCCTGCATGGCAGTCTGTTTGCGGTGCCACATGCGATGATTTTCCAGCCCTCTTTTCGATGGAAAAGAGAGCTGGCAATCACCTCACTTGTGGCTGTGCAAGTCAGTGCTGGCCACCTCGAGCTTCTCTCCAGTATGACAGGGATGCGCTTTTGGCCGAGGACCGACCTCTCTGTGGCAGAGAGTGCAAAAATGCGTGACCTGGCTTATGCGCACCCCACGCTCACTTTCCAGATGCCGAATCAGGGACTGCCGCCTGGACGTCCACAATACCGGGGAGTACGCGGTAGCGCATCCCTCTTCCGTACATCGGAACGTCCTCGCCAGCGGAAAGAACAGCGTAAGGCTGTTCCCATCATGGCGAGGTTGCGATCCGGGCTGTGGCGGTTCTTCATTGTTGGCCGGGCTTGGACTGGTGGACGGCGATCGGACTGGAATGCGGCTTCTGCTGGCGATGAAGGCGCTGCCTGTCGGAGGCGATGACATCACTTCTAGCGGCGGTGGTCGTCTGGAAGAAATGGCGGGGTGTATCCGCGCGACATACTGCGATAATGGATTTCATTCTGCAGAAGAGGTCAGCGCTGCAGCTCCCACGGGGAAAAAGACTATCCAGAAAGAACAACTAACATACACTAATAATGAGAATGAAAAACCAAAGCGCGCGCAAAAAAAAAGAGAAAAAGAGAATGCTCAACACCAAAAAAAAAAAAAAACACAATATGAGAGCCCTCACCAAGCTCGTAGCAAAGCAAAACAAAAGATGGAGCTGAACAGGAGAGAAACACCAGGAAACACCACACACAAATCACCCTCAACACAATACAAGTGAAAAAGAGCTCTTGGTACTGAAGCAACGCAGCAACTAATAAAAATCGTCACTCAATTACCAGGCAAACGCGTCAAAGAGCCCTCACCAAGCTCAAAGAAAAAAAAAAGGTTTAACGGGAGCAAAACATGGGAAACACCACACTTGACTGGAAAACGGCTCTTGTCAATGAAATCACAATGCAGGAACCCAATAAATCAGCACCTCAACTCAAATAAAGGGAACACAGGCAAAGAATTCGCACTAAGCTCACAAGAAAAAAAAACTGGTGGCAATGCAACAAAAAGTAATAAAGAAAAAATTAAAGGCACAAACGGCAAGAAACAGTGGCAGATACTACATGAACAAACCAACAAGGATGGCAAAGAATTTGAACACAAACAGAAAAGTAAAAAAAAAACTAGCAAAGACGGAAAAAGAAAAAAATTTAAGGGCAGAAAGCACTACATGAATAAACCGGTTGCAAAGAATGTAAGCACAAACAGAACGGAGAGGTTAAAGAACAAGCCAAAAAAAAGGAAAACTAGGACAAAAAAAAAACTAGCAAATTAAGAAAAAAGAACACTTGAAGGGCAAAAAACACTGCCAACAATGAGGATAGGAAACACTAAATGAACTAGTAAAAAAAGAGAGCTCTCACCAAGCCCTCACAGCAACCGGGAATCCAGGGACAGCAGGGGTTCCAAGAGCAGCAGGTCCGGATGGGCCATGAGTCCAGGGGTCCAGGGTCAGCAGGGGGTCCAGGAACAGCAGGGGGTCCAGGGGTCCAGGATCAGCAGGGGGTCCTACTACACTTTGATCTTAGCCAAAAGGCTACTACACTTTGATCTTAGCCAAAAGGCCGAGAAGCTACTACACTTTGATCTTAGCCAAAAGGCCGAGAAGCTACACTTTGATTACTACACAAAGAGAAGTTTATTGACTTCCAAACTCATAAAGCCCAATACATTGACAATGTGAACCCCAAAATACATACACTTATATGTAAAGGATACCGAATAATGTGCCGATATAATACAGATGTTGTAAGTCGCTTTACATTAACAGTCTTATCTTTGTGTCAGAGTCTGCTTACCCTTTATACAATTTCAATCAATTGGTACAAAAAAGGGATATACAATAATAATGGGAGAACCACTCAAATATCTCCATCCCAATGCACTAGAAGGGAAAAAAAGGGGGGGGGATGTACATGCATACATGTTATGATCCAACACACACTACATGTGGTCATCAATACAACAACGTCGGCATCGTTAGCCCATTTGGTCTCACAACAAAGAACCGTGTGTGCCAGCGCTGCAGAAACCGCGCCTCCCCGTCTAGTTCGAGCCGCTCTGACAGGTATTCCCAGAGCAGGAGGCGCAGGCTCTGCAGCGCCGGGTACATGGCTCTTACCGGCTGTCTGCGTGCTTCCGCCAGGCAGCGGCGCTTCCACAAGACAAAAAGGGTACATGCCACAACTAGCCGCGCGAATGCACCCCGTGGTTGGTTTTCCCGCACCAAACACATACGTTGTACTAGGTGCCACATAACTTTGGATACCCGACACTCAAACGCGAAATGATCGCAAATTTCCGGTGCTCCGCACTGCGGGCACTGATTGTTGGGGACAACCCCCCATCGATAGAGGCGATCCCGGGTCGGGAGTACGCCCCACCGCCGTCGCCACTCGAAGTCTTTAACTTGGTCTGGCATTGTGCTTGCGGCCCATGTACTCCATCTCCTAGGATCGGTTCGCTCCGCGTCTTCTGCGCAGAGGCGAGCGCACGCCATGAGGACGCTTATCTCGGTTGGCGGCACTTGCTCTATGTTTACCTCTGACAGCTCTACATTAAGTGTTTCCTGGAACCTGGCGGCCGCTTGGTAGAAAGGGTGCGGTGTTTCCGCTCGCGGCCCCAGATGTCTTTGAGGGGTGAAGGCCCTCCTCGCAGTGCTTAGCCAGTACAAGAGTAGGAGCCGTCCTGGGTAATCTGCTCGGTCCAAAAGGCTGACGACAAGCTTGGTCAGCATAGTCCGCGCAACCGTTTGGACGCACGGTACACCGAGGCCTCCTCTATTGCGGGGAAGTTGCACAAGATGTCGCGCCACTAGGGCTGTCTGTCCTCCCCAGAGGAAAGTGCCTACCAGGGAGGAGAGTCTCCCTGCCATGCGTCTTGGCATCACTGCCACTCTTGCCATGTAGAACGCAAAGGCAAGCGCGCTGTTCTTAATTACCGCAATTTTGGCAACCGTTGGCAAGTCAAACCGCGCAGCGTTTGCGAAAACCCTGTTGGCTTTGTCGATAGTCAGGGTCCAAGTAGCTGGGGATACTCCTCCTTCTTGAAAGAGTACTCCCAGTACCCTAACAGCTTCTACCAAGGTGATCGGTTCTGGTAGTGCCTCTTGGAAGCTGCCAAAGTGGACAGCGTGACTTTTTCCTACATTCAGTTTTGCTCCCGAGAGCGATGCATATTCTCTAAAGACTGTCATGAACCTCTGCAGGCTTTGTCCATCACGCACAAACAGGGAGATATCATCGGCGTAGGCCATTATCTTCACCTCGTCCTGTCCTATCCCCGGAAAGCCGCGGATGCGACGCTCGCTGACGACGCGCCGCAGCAGTGGGTCCAGTGACAGGACGAACAGTGCTGGAGACAATGGGCAACCCTGTCGCACTCCTCGGGTTACCACAAAATTGGGGAGCACCTCCCCCTTCAATAACATGTCACATGACACATCTTCATACAGAAGCTTTATGATCCCTATGACTTCTTCTGGGATCCCATAGAACCTTAAAACTTGATATAAATACGGGTGTTCGACCCTATCGAAGGCCTTAGCCTGATCCAGTGAAACAAACACCCCGCTCACTCTTTTCTCCTGTGCATATGCGAAAACGTCCCGGGTGAACGTGAGCGCTGCAAATACGGAGCATCCCGGTACCGCCGACGATTGATAGTGGCAGATTAAATCTGCCAAAAAGGGCCGGAGGCGCTCGGCAAGCAGAGATGTAACCAACTTGTAATCACTATTTAATAACGTTATTGGTCGCCATGCCTCTGGAGATGATGGCGATGCTCCTTCTTTGGGGATCAAAATTATGCGTCCTGCTGAGAAGGATGCAGGTTTCCGTCCATCCCTGATGACCATGTTGACCAAGGTAGTTATCAGGCCGCCAAGAACATCAAAGAATTGCCAGTAGAAGGCCGCCATAATGCCGTCCGGACCGGGCGCGGATGAGTGTGTTATGTCTCTTAAGGCTTCCAACACTTCGGTGCGTGACGCTGGGGCACTAAGTGCCGCCCCCTCGGCTTCGGGCAGAGCTGGTAAGTCGTCACAGAAGGAGGCAATATCTGTCTCGCCGTCAGCTTCGTTTCGGGAGGCCGACGTAAATCGCGCGGCAAAGTGTTCCCGAAAGACTTGCGCGATCACAGCCGGATCCTCCGACATTGTGCCCTCGCCCATGTCTACACTCTCCACCCGCTCTGTCCGGCCATCGTGCCTGCGCGTGCTTCGACTGTGCATCAAATCCGCCGTGCACTCGGCTGTGGGCGACGCATCCCTGCTTTGTGCATCCTGGTACCCATCTTGCAGGATGCGGTGATATCTGATCCTCAAGATATCCAGGTATTCTCGCATGGCGAATGATAACTCGTCGGCACTTTGAATTATCTTCATCCTTCTTAGTACATCGTTCAGCGCAGCGGTACGCCGTGCACTTTTCTTCTTTCCTGCCCGGACGAGAATTGCCCGCCATTCGGTCTTGAGGTTGTCCCACCCCTCGGGTGACAGCTGGTTAATGTCAGCAATAGAGTTCGACACCTCCGCCCGAATGTCGCTGATGCTCTTGCCATCCAGCATTAACGATGCGTCCATACGCCACAGATTCGGGTGCGTCGGGCGGCCTGCTGAACATCTCAATGTGGCCATGATAGGTACATGATCACTCAGCTTTGCCATATCTTGTGGGAGATTTACCACCTCGCAGGAGACCAGGAGGGGCATCAAACAGGGAGGGACGTAGACTCTATCTATACGGCTAGAGCTACGTCTGCTCGTGCGAGTGGCCATAAATTCGTCTCCGTGTAGCACCACCCACGCATCCGAGAGGTGGACCTGGCGCACGAGTTTGCGTAGCTCTTTTGCGTGGTAGCAGGATGAGCCCTGCCCTGGTCCTCTAAGGTCTCGCTCCGAATCTAGCACCCAGTTAAAATCTCCCAACAAAACATGAGGGGTGGAATCTAGGAAGAAGGGTGAGATGGACTTGAAAAAGTCGTTGGTGAGTGCCCTTGTAACTGGAGCATATACGTTCACGAAACGAGTCTTCCGCCCTTCTAAGAACAAATCCACCGCAATAACCCGCCCGTCAGGACCGTACGTGCAATGCGCTCCATTGCGAAACGCGGGAGATATGAAAATAACCCCTACACCACAGCAACGTGAGTCTGTTAGCGAAAAAAAAGCATCAACATGAAAACGGGAACGAAAAGATAATACATCGGATGGAGTGCGTAAATTGCACTCTTGCAAAAATAAGACATCAATTTGGTGTAATCGCGCAAAATGGATAATCTCGCGCTGCTTGTCAGGGTTGCGAAACCCTCTAACATTAAAGGTAACAAACTTAAAAGAAGCCATGACAAATAAATGGAAGGAACTCAAATAACAAAGCAAACTGAGAAACTATAGAACAAACGATGCGGACAGACTCACAGCACAGTGCAGCGGGTAGCGTCCATGAAGGCGCAGCATTGCAGAAGTGGCACTGAGACGGGAGGACTTCCTGGTCCATGAGACGCCTTGGCTGGCGGCCCCGCGGCGGCAGGACGACGATGCCAAGCGGTGCCAACGGCTGGGCTGCAAGGGGATCCAGTCGGCGCACTCGGCTGTGGAAAAAAAAACACACAGTCACTCGCGTGCCAACACAGTCCCAACCGGTACACTGTCCATCGTTTGTCCCCCGTACCGCCCGAGTCGACGGGCCGGGGTGGTGGTCCCTCGATGGCGCCTTGGAATGGACGCCGGGACCACTGAAGGTCAACGGGAAGGGATGTGGACCGTTACGGTCCTGTCGCTCTTCTGCTGGCGCCATGGTGCTTAGTTCTCTGGCGGCCTGGTGTCCATTTCGTCTGCCTCGTTGCCGTCCACTTTCTTGGGCTTTTTCTTCGGCGCCGAACCGCACGGGCCCGATCCGCTGTCCGAAGAAAGAGTCCGCTTTACCAGGTCCTCGTCTGTACAGGACGTCTTCCGCGTTGGCCGCAGCGAAGAGTCCCCACTATTTGGTCGCTGGGGCATCGCAGCTGCCAATGAACCAGGAACAGGCCGTTCTTCACTCCTGGCTCTCCCTGGTTCCACCTGCAACTTAATAGGTGTGTGCAGCGGAGAGTCTTCTGTTAAGGACTCGGACAATTCCCTGGAGGTCTTAGATGGTGTCCGTTGTGCAGCGGTAAGATCCTGCTCAAACAAAGCTTCCTCCAAGGATGGAAGCTCCGGTAAGCGGGACCCTTCCTCGTTATCGGACTCCAGGTTGGCGGCGGCTCCTTGCTCATCCGCAGCAATGGTGATCGTCGAGGCTCTATCGTCGTCAGGTTCGAAGTCTCGGGACTCGTGGCCACCGTCCGATGGTTCCTGCAGAGACACAGCAGCACCGCTTGGCCCATCACGGTGCGCGGCAGCAGCCGCTGCTACAGTCATAGCATAGGTACGTGGCAGGACACAATCCGATGTGGCATGTGCCCCACTACAGCGCTTGCAACCAGTATTACAAGTCTCCGTGCTGTGTCCGTATGCTGAGCAGCGTGCGCACTTGGTTGCTTGGCAGGCAGCACCCATGTGGCCTTCCCCTCCGCACCGCGAGCATACCCTCTTCATGCCGCGGTATTCGAGCATAACTCGATAACCTGCGACAGAGAGAAAATTCGGTGGGGCTCGTACCATGTCCAGTTTAACGAGGCGGCACCCATTTTGTACATGGCTTTTCCCTTTGAAGCCGGGCTCCGTGATGGCTCGCACCTTTCCATACGGTGTCAATGCTGTAGTCAGGACATCGTCGCTTACACATGGCGGCAGCCTAAAAACAGTAACAAAAACCACTGGAGCAGCAAGCTGCACCAGCGGCACATGATGACGGCCGACGAGCACAGTGCCCGCGGCAACAACTTTGGTGGCTTGTGCCATTGAGGCAACAGCAGCCAGGAACTCGGTTCCGCCGAGGTGCTGCAGGTACTGCAGCCCCCCGACACCGACGACACCCTCGAGGGCATCAATGATGTCGTCTGCCGGAGCGGGCGCCGGCAACTGGAAGGTGAAGCACTGGGCCTTTGAGGGCCGAGTGCTCGGAGGTGGATGGTCCATCACCGCAGGACCAGGGCGCCAGGCAGGAAACCCGACCAAGGACTGTAGGCCGCAGGACCTCAGGAGGGGGGGGTTCCGCACGGTGGAGGGGCCCAGGAACCAGGCAGCAGGCCAGGCACCAGAGCACGACAACGAGCAGCAGGACCCCGCCCAACCAGGAGGCAGCACACCAAGCCACCAGCCGCAGGAGCCCCGGACGCCAGGCAGCAGGCCAGGCACCAGGGCAGCAGGACCGCTGATACCACGGGAACGGAGGGGGTTAGCACCCTAGCCGGGCAGCACGACCCCTCCAACCAGGTAAAATGACTTCCTTCTCACCTCGAGGCTTTAGCCAAAAGGCCGAGAAGCGATAAATTGGCAGGGAACTGCGGTTCGATCCCATCAAAAATGTATGCCCAAGTGGTGCCACTTATCGGTTGTTGCAGAAACAGCGTGGGTCCACCGTTTTTTGTTTGTAGCACTTGAGCTATGGTTTACCAAATCTCGACACATCCCTTGAAGGGGATTCTTAATCAAACCATTCTTTATCGCCCCAAATAATAGACTCACATGCAATGACACGCGGAAAAAGTAACCCAAGGTGTCACTGCATGCACGAGGCGCCCAACAATGCAATAAGACAGGCATTGAGAGGATTGCTGTGTTAGGCACATGGATAGCAGTGAGCTCGAATGAAAAAATGTTAGTTGGCCCCATCTTTGAGTTGTGCTTGTCCTCCCCCAAAAACCGAGAGTCGCTTAGCCAGTCCCGGAAGTAGTGCAGTACTGGGTAGACCCGTGGCAGAGGTACAGCAAGCCCAGAATGCTCTGCCGCACTACAAAGAATAGTATAATGTCAGGGTTACAAATCACAACTCGCAACTGATATCAAGCTGTTAAAACAGTGTTTTCCAGAAATGTTTTGTACATTTGCAAGCAATGCTTTATTGCAGATACCTACTGCTATTAAGGCAAAAGCCTTTATTGCCTCATAGTTGTCGTTAGCAAAAGTGTCACATTTTTGCCACAGCACTTATTGGTCGCGAAGGGAAGACGTCGTGGAGGTGTCGACCAATCACAGAGCAACACCACAGTATGTGCAAATGCATAGCTTATTATATGTCCATATGTCAATCAATGAGCAGTTACTAATTAAAAAGGAAATAAATAAGTAAATAATTATTTATATGCTATGTCCTGGTTATTGCACTAATTACTCAATATTGGCTAGGTAAACAATTATTACTAATTATTGACAGTTGCGTGAATATAATCAGTAATTATTACCACACTGTAAAACCAAACCACATTGGCTAGGTAAACAATTATTACTAATTATTGACAGTTGCGTAAATATAATTACTAATTATAACCACACTCTGTAAAACCAACCACAATTGCTAGGTAAACAATTATTACTAATTATTTACAGTTGCGTAAATATAATTACTAATTATTACCACACTGTAAAACCAACCACAATGGCTAGGTAAACTTTTATTACTAATTATTTACATTTGCATAAATATAATTACTAATTACTACCACACTCTGCAAAACCAACCACAATGGCTAGATAAACTATTATTACTAATTAGTTACAGTTGCGTAAGTATAATTACTAATTATTACCACACTGTAAAACCAACCATATTGGCTAGATAAACAATTATTAATAATTATTTAGAGTTGCGTAAATAATTACTACACTCTGTAAAACCAACCACATAACAGCAAAAGTCGGAAAAAAAAAGTCCAAAAATTTCTAGAACAAAACAAAGCAGATTTTCTGTTTTTTTAATTGTGCCTTCTTCCCCCTTTGGGGGAGATGCTGGGCCGGTCCCGGAAGTAGTGCAGTACCGGGTCGACCCGTGGCGGAGTTGGAGCAAGCCCCGAACACTCCGCCGCGCTACAAAAATCAGTTTAATATCATGGGTACAATTAGAACCCGTAACAGATATTAAGCTGTTAAGAACAGATACTACACACAAAGAGAAGTTTATTGACTTCCAAACTGAAAAAGCACTATACATTGACACTGTGAACCCATCAATACATACACTTATATTTAAAGGATGCAGAATAATGTGCCGATACAAAACAGATGTTGTATTAACATTCTTATCTCTTTATCAGTCTGCTGACCCTTTATATAATTTCAATAAATTGGTACAACAAGGGATATACAATAATAACGGGAGAACTACTCAAATCTCTCCATCCCAATACACTAAATGGGGAAAGGGAAAAAAGGGGGGGATGTACATGCATACATGTTATGATCCAATGCACACTACATATGGTCATCCATACAACAATGTTGGCATGGTGAGCCGATTTGGTCTCACAACAAAGAACCGTGTGTGCCAGCGCTGCAGAAACCGCGCCTCCCCGTCTAGTTCGAGCCGCTCTGACAGGTATTCCCAGAGTAGGAGGCGCAGGCTCTGCAGCGCCGGGTACATGGCTCGTACCGGCTGCCTTCGTGCTTCCTCCAGGCAGCGGCGCTTCCACAAGACAGAAAGGGTACATGCCACAACTAGCCGCGCGAATGCACCCCGCGTTTGGTTTCCCCGCACCAAAAACATACGGTGTACTAGGTGCCACATAACTTTGGATACCCGACACTCAAAAGCGAAATGATCGCCAATCTCCAGTGCTCCGCACTGCGGGCACTGATTGTTGGGGACAACCCCCCATCGATAGAGGCGATCCCGGGTCGGGAGTACGCCCCACCGCCGTCGCCACTCGAAGTCTTTAACTTGGTCTGGCATTGTGCTTGCGGCCCATGTACTCCATCTCCTAGGATCGGTTCGCTCCGCTTCTTCTGCGCTGAGGCGAGCGCACGCCATGAGGGCGCTTATCTCGGTTGGCGGCACTTCCTCTATGTTTACCTCTGGCAGCTGTACATTAAGTGTTTCCTGGAACCTGGCGGCCGCTTGGTAGAAAGGGTGCGGTGTTTCCGCTCGCGGCCCCAGATGTCTTTGAGGGGTGAAGGCCCTCCTCGCAGTGCTTAGCCAGTACAAGAGTAGGGGCCGTCCTGGGTAATCTGCTTGGTCCAAAAGGCCGACGACAAGCTTGGTCAGCATAGTCCGCGCAACCGTTTGGACGCACGGTACTCCGAGGCCTCCTCTATTGCGGGGAAGTTGCACAAGATGTCGCGCCACTAGGGCTGTCTGTCCTCCCCAGAGGAAAGTGATTACCAGGGAGGAGAGTCTCCCTGCCGTGCATCTTGGCATCACTGCCAGTCTTGCCACGTAGAACGCAAAGGCAAGCGCGCTGTTCTTAATTACCACAATTTTGGCGGCCGTTGACAAGTCAAATCGCGCAGCGTTTGCGAAAACCCTATTGGCTTTGTCGATAGTCAGGGTCCAAGTAGCTGGGGATACTCCTCCTTCCTGAAAGTGTACTCCCAGTACCCTAACAGCTTCTACCAAGGGGATCGGTTCTGGTAGTGCCTCTTGGAAGCTGCCAAAGCGGAGCGCGTGACTTTTTCCTACATTCAGTTTTGCTCCCGAGAGCGATGCATATTCTCTAAAGACTGTCATGAACCTCTGCAGGCTTTGTCCATCACGCACAAACAGGGAGATATCATCGGCATAGGCCATTATCTTCACCTCGTCCTGACCTATCCCCGGAAAGCCACGGATGCGATGCTCGCTGACGACGCGCTGCAGAAGTGGGTCCAGTGAGAGGACAAACAGTGCTGGTGACAAAGGGCAACCCTGCCGCACTCCTCGGGTTACCGCAAACTTGGGGAGCGCCTCCCCGTTCAATAGCATATCACACGACACATCTTCATACAGGCGCTTTATGATCCCTATGACTTCTCCTGGGATCCCATAGGACCTTAAAACTTGATATAAATATGGGTGTTCGACCCGATCAAAGGCCTTAGCCTGATCCAGTGAAACAAACACTCCGCTCGCTCTTTTCTCCTGTGCATATGCGAAAACATCCCGGGTGAACGTGAGCGCTGCAAATACGGAGCGTCCCGGTACCGCCGACGACTGATAGGGGCAGATTAAATCTGC
The DNA here is from genome assembly GCF_055883805.1 of Amblyomma maculatum. NCBI lineage: Eukaryota > Metazoa > Arthropoda > Arachnida > Ixodida > Ixodidae > Amblyomma > Amblyomma maculatum. The sequence goes on from NW_028146748.1 coordinate 1,978,664, forward strand.
CAAAAAGGGCCGGAGGCGCTTGGCAATCAGAGAAGTAACCAACTTGTAATCACTATTTAATAACGTTATTGGTCGCCATGCCTCTGGAGATGACGGCGATGCTGCTTCTTTGGGGATCAAAATTATGCGTCCTGCTGAGAAGGATGCAGGTTTCCGTCCATCCCTGATGACCATGCTGACCAAGGTGGTTATCAGGCCGCCAAGAACATCAAAGAATTGCCAGTAGAAGGCCGCCATAATGCCGTCCGGACCGGGCGCGGATGAGTGTGACATGTCTCTTAAGGCTTCCAACACTTCTGTGCGTGACGCTGGGGCACTAAGTGCCGCACCCTCGGCTTCGGGCAGAGCTGGTAAGTCGTCAAAGAAGGAGGCAATATCTGTCTCTCCGTCAGCTTGGTTTCGGGAGGCCGACGTATATCGCGCGGCAAAGTGTTGCCGAAAGACTTGCGCGATCACAGCCGGATCCTCCGACATTGTGCCCTCGCCCAAATATAATTACTAATTACTACCACACTCTGCAAAACCAACCACAATGGCTAGATAAAATATTATTACTAATTATTTACAGTTGCGTAAATATAATTACTAATTATTACCACACTGTAAAACCAACCACATTGGCTAGATAAACAAATATTACTAATTATTTATAGTTGTATAGTATACTTACTAATTATTACCACACTCTGTAAAACCAACCACATTGGCTAGATAAACAATTAATAATTATTTACAGTTGCGTAAATAATTACTACACTCTGTAAAACCAACCACATAACAGCAAAAGTCGGAAAAAAAAAGTCGGAAAAAAAATTCCAAAAATTTCTAGAACAAAACAAAGCAGTTTTTCTGTTTTTTTTTCCATTGTGCCTTCTCCCCCCTTTGGGGGGAGATGCTGGGCCGGTCCCGGAAGTAGTGCAGTACCGGGTCGACCCGTGGCGGAGTTCGAGCAAGCCCCGAACACTCCGCCGCGCTACAAAAATCAGTTTAATATCATGGGTACAATTAGAACCCGTAAGAGATATTAAGCTGTTAAGAACAGAGTGTTTTTCAGAAATGTTTTGTACATTTCCTAGCAGTTTTATTGCAGACACCTACTGTTGTTGTTCATTCCTTTTTAGGGGAAATCTCATCTGTAAAGTTTTATTCCTGCTGTGGGGTGAGTGTATTGTTGTGCGTGTAGGAAGTCTTTCTAACTCGAGCTGCTGAAGTCCACCGAAGTGCGAGCCCTTCAATTTGCAGCTACGTGTTTAGCATAGACTTCACGAGAAGCTGCAATGGTATCGCTCACCGCCAGCTTCTTGAAGAGACGCATGTAGCGTTTGCTACAGAGGCTCCTCATCACTTTGTCATTGTTGGGGTCCCAGGAGCCCAGGGCCCCTACAACGACTGCCTCGATGCTGACCCGCTGGAATTTCCGGAGCAGGTATTGGCGAACGGGCTCGCACTGGCGACCTTACTCTCCCGTGCAGCATCGAAGGCGGTTTTGCGATTGTCAAAGGGACATGTGACATCGATGACAATCGCCATTTCCCCGCGCGCCAAAACAAGATCTGGGCGGAGGTTCGTGTCACCCACGGGCCAGTTCTCATGGGTGACACGATCTGTCGGGCTAGTTGGTAACGATCCATATGTATCAGCAGCGCGAACACAATCAGAGGAAAAGAAGAATAAGATAGGATAGAGCGCTGAACTTGCAACTTTATTAGAGGAAACTGAAACCCGCACTTATATGCACACCGAGAAAACACCCACCAGGGGGAATTATCACGGCGACGTGACCGTCAGGGCGCACGAGTGAACTGATAAAAACACACGTGTCCGGGACATCAAAAGATTACACGAGGAGCATCATGAAAAACACGCAGACAAACCTTTTCGTGAAATGACGCACTACGGGCATGTGTAAACAAGAATGGAAAAAACAGGGTTGGGGGCGGGCAATGACGGAAGGTAACAATGGAAAAAACAGAGAAGAGGGGCGCGTTTTATTAAAAACATGGGAAGGCGAAAAGCGGTAACAAAGGTTAGCAATACGAAGGAAGGGCGCCAACAATTAACACGGCTAAAGGAAAAAAAGTGAGGGGGGTGAGCTTCTAAAATCTAGGTAAGATCAAATGCCGCCAGAGAGGAAGGTGAATTCTTTTTCAGATAGTGAGATAGATGGGGTGCTTACGCAGCCTTCCTTAAGACCTGAGATGTAGGCGGCTTCAACAATTTCGCGCGTCAGTTGATTCTTATGTTTCTTCAGGATGGTTGTCTTCTTGAAACTGGGGGTGCATTTCTTTTTGCTGTCACATCCCCGACAGTGGGCGGGTAGGTTTTTTAAAAGGGCCCCGGATAAATCGTTCTTATGCTCCATTAATCTCTCATTTAAACATCTCCCTGTTTGGCCTATGTAAGCCTTACCGCATGTTAAAGGAATTGAATAAACGACGCCCTCCTCGCAGGCCGCGAGAGGGTCGCGATGCCTGGTTGTACAGCCACTAATCTTTTTCTTATTATTGACTTTGTTACACAGGCTTGAGAGGCGCAGTGGGGCTGAAAAGACTACTTCGACGCCTGATTTTTTACCAATTTTTTTCAGATTGTGTGATATTTGATGCAGGTACGGCACAACAGCAACCCTTTTGTTCCGCGGTCGGGCCTCATTTGGAACGTCACATTCGTGCTTCATACCTTTCAGGATTATTTCTGCTACAGATGCAAGGAGAGATTGCGGGTAACCTGATTGCATCAGCCTCAACACTTGGTTGGAAAAACTAGCCTGCAGCTTGTGTTCACAGGATTTTGTGAGTGCGTTTTTAAAGGTTGACTTTACTATGTTTCTTTTGACCAGTTTTGAATGTGCTGAGTCGTAGGGCAGAATGGGTTTTTTTGGCTCTTGGTTCAAATGACCAGCACACGTGGTTCTGTCCGAAAGAAACTTTTAACTCCAAAAACCTGATGGCGTTGTGTTCTGGGAATTCATGCGTAACTTCAAGAGGGGACATAGTCCTCGAAACAACTTGGAGAACTTCATCTGCTTTTGTTTGAAATGCTTCAGGGATGCAATCTAAGAGAACCAGGAAGTCGTCAACATAGCGGAAAATTTTGAGAACGCTTGAAGACTCGAGCTGGTCCTTCAAGGATCTGTCATGCATGGCCAAGAAAAGGTCACTCAAAATGGGGGCTATGCATGAACCTATACATATGCCTTGTTTCTGAATAAATCTGCAGCCGTCCCACTCAGTAACTGTCGATTTTAGGTAAGTGCACAATACTTCAATGAAGCCGTCCACATTTGCACCACACTCATTTTGGAAGGCCACCACACCGTATCTATCTATGGCATCACGAACACATTCTATGAGGTCAGCCTGCGGGATGGAATAAAACAGGTCTTTAATATCAATGGAGAAGCCATTGAACGTCTTTGTGCTGTTCTCATGCAGGAACCCGATTACTTCTGCAGTGTTTTTTACAAGGAAGGGGTCATCAACAGTGAGCCGCTTAAGGTTGCCTTGTAGAAACCTGGCGACTTCTTTTTGCCAGGTCAATCTTTCGGACACAATCACACGCAAAGGGCATCCAGCTTTATGCGTTTTTGCTGTAAAAAACATTTCCAGACAGCCTGTCTTTTTTCCCTGTATTGAACGAGAAAGGTTCTCTAAATTCAAGCGTTGGCATAGCTTCTTTGCATTACTTCTTATTTTTGTTTCAGACGTTCTGCATTTTACAAAATTTGTTTGGACTGCTTCCGCGGCCTTTGACATGAATACGCGTTTCGGTAGGACGGCAAACCCTCCTTCCTTGTCAGCGGTTAACAATGACAAATTCTTCTTAATCAGGTGTGAAACAGTCTTCTTAATTGGGAACCTATGCCTATCGGCGTTACAACGCGTGATCAGGTCCACTCCGTCCGCGGTACAACGATCCGCTTCCGCCGCTGGGGCGAGGCGAGAAACTTGCCTGACCATGGTCAACAGTTCCGGTGCTGTCCTCTTGGGCTCCACGGCGAACTTGGGTCCGTGACTAAGAAACCGCTGGACTTCTTCAGGGATGCTCTTGACACCTCCCACGAGGTGGACGGGGTTTCCAGTCTTTTCTTTCTTGGCGGGCACGAGTGCACGCAAGCCTGGGAGCACATGCTGCCAGAGGCACTCTGTCGTCCGGTTGACTTGTGACTGAACCTCACGCCATTTTCTGGCTGCTGCTGACACCGGCGATGATGCGAACACCATCAACCGCAGATGTTCTCCTATCTTATTCTTCTTTTCCTCTGATTGTGTTCGCGCTGCTGATACATATGTCTCATGGGTGATGGTGAATCGCTTCTCAGCGGCTGTCTTCAGCCAGTCGACGATCCTGTTGTGTCGGCTGGTGTAGGCGACGCTCTGGCGCATACAGTGGCAGAGAACATGCGGGAGGGATTCCTTGTCTTGCCCGCATCTCCGGCACCGCTGGTCAGCAGCGACATCCCACGGCCTGGCTCCGTTGAGGGGCAGCAGGTTCAGCCTCGCACGGTGCACGAAGCGCCAATCGCAGAAGCGAGTGAAGCGCCCCGTCCTCATGAAGTGGGAACTGCTACGGTCGGCTGCTACGCACTCCATCACTTTCCCCTGGTTAGGCTCTTCGTGGAGATTGTGATCTCGTGCGCGCATAGCGATGCTCCGAAGTGTCCTCACCACTTTCGTGCGCTGCTTCTGCGTGACGGTCACGTCGGCGCGAGTGATGCTGGGGCCCCACTCTTGCATCTCCCACGTGACCGCCAGGCGCCGGGAAGCCTTGCGAGCCTCCGTCCATACAGACTGAAGCTGCGTTGCCCTAGCTCGGAAGTCTCCCTCCGTCTCCCCTGTCAGGTAGGCAGCGATGTCCTCATCCGTGGCTGGTCGGCGTAGTCTCTTCGTTGTGATGGCAGTAACGGCATGCAGCGCTAGATCTCGCACCTCTAGATCAAGAGAGGAGAGGAGCTTAAATGCATTGTCAATGCGGCAGATGTCGCTCAGCTCCGCTGCGAGGGGGATGCCGACCGAGCCCGATGCTGCGCTGCCGTAGAGGTATTCATTGGCTGCGGTTCCTGGAAGATAAAGGGATTTTTTGATTAGTGGCCGCAGTGCATCGTCGAGGCGCGCCCACTCTGACTTGCCCAACACACCGCACCGCATAGAGAAATTGAGCGCTGGATATACAAATGTTTTCACAGCGTCCAATCTCTGCCAAGGGGCGAGCATTGAGCTAAGCAGGCGGCGGCCGGTGTTGATGGCCTGGTCCACAGTAGCTCTGTCCGGGAAGACGTTGAACCCTACAGGGCGGCCCAGGAACGTCTGGCTTTCAAAATCCTGGATAATTGGGATCTCAGCTCCTGCAATAAAGAAAGGGGTCAGTCTTGTACCAACCGGTGTTTTGCCGCTCAGATGAAGAGTGCGGCACTTCGCTGGATTAAGCTGTAGTCCCAGCCTAGAAGAAAGGGATTCAACAGTATTAATGCGGGCTTGAAGCATCTCCGGGTAATTGGACAGGGGGGTGAGGTCATCGGCGTAGGCGAGGATGTTGTGCTGAGTCTCGCCTCCCTGCACAGCACGCAAAACAGGGTCAATGAGAAAATTAAACAAGAGCCCGCTCAGTGGGCATCCCTGTCGAATCCCTGCAGAAGTGTCGATCGGCCGTGTTGACCCTTCTTGTCCTATGATGGTGGTGGTGTTGTCCCTGTAGAGGTCAGCGACGATCGAACAGAAGTCGCTGCCGGCGCCTGCTCCACGTAGTGCGTCGATGAGGGCGTTGTGGGCGACAGATCCAAAGGCGTTGCTGAAGTCAAGGAACGCCACGCACAGCTCCCCACCGCCACCCCTCGCTGCGTCAAGGCGCTCCTGCAGCACGAAGTTGTGCTCAAACACACCATCGTGCGGCAGGAACCCCTTTTGACAACGAGAGAGCAGCTCGTGTTCAGCGATCCATCGCTGCAGCCGAGTGGCGAGACACCCAGCATACAGCTTTGAAATCGTCGACCCGAGTGCGATGGGGCGCCAGTTCGTGACGTCCTCCGTAGGTCCCTTCTTGTGGATGAGGATGGTCCAGGACTCCTTCCATGCTGGGGGCACTCTCTTGAACTTGAGGCAGGCATTGAATGCTGCTGTCAGGAAGGCTGCTTCAGGGTCTGTCGTCTTCCAGTGCTGGTAGGTGATTCGGTCGTTGCCGGGCGCGGTGTTCTCACTTTTCCTCAGCTTCGTCAGGACCTCCTCTTCGGTGAACTTGTCTAGAGGGAATTCCGTGAGGTCGCTGCTCTTGGCCTTGTTGAGAAGAAGGCTGGTGTCCACCTCCTTGGGGCCCCACGTTGCAGTGAAGTGGTCCTCGAGATCCTGTAAAGGAACCGTGCACATAGGCGACTCGCCGTCGACAATCAGGCGTACTGCTCGGTGGCGATTCTTGCGGTAAAGAGACTGGATCTGCTGAGCGTTGTCGGGGTTGGTCGGTCGGCGCGGCTTACCTCCGGCCGGAGCCTTCGGTAGCTTTACCGCCTTTCCAACCTCGGTGATGGCCTCCTCCAAGATGGAAAGAAAACCATCCCAACCCTCAGCAGACACAGGCTCATGCAGCAAACACCGGAGGCGCCTGGTGTGGTCGACGAGTATGCCCTCGCACTCCAGTTCATCAGAAAGAGAATCAGTTAGTGCTCCCTGGGTGGCAGTTGCGTCATGGTGGCCGCCGCCGTCGTCGTCTTGAAGCTGCGATGTATTGCTTTCCTCGCTGATTGTTGACAGGTGAGCCTGTTGTCCATTGCCTGCCTGCAAGGAAGGAGAATCTTGTGAATTCTCCATCTCCCTGCTGCTGTTGGGTGTGCTGCTGGCAGGCACGGGAATTCCCTGGTCATTCTGCTGGGAAGGGGAGGTGGGAAAAATTAGTGCTGGTGTTGCTGCTCTCGTTGTGGTGCTGCTCTCTGGAGGAGGAGAGATGGGGTTAGCGGTCGTGGCTCTTCCTGGCCTGCTTCCTCCCCATTGGTGTCTTGTTGAGGCGTTGCTGGTGGTGTCCTTGCGTCTTGGCTGATGTCCTCTTCTTGTGGGGGCTCTAGATCCGGTGGTCTGGCGTCCCGTGATGGTGTCCGTCTTAGTCTTCTCGTCGCCGCTAACGGTGGCACGGGACGAGGCGGTAATCCCTGCATGGCAGTCTGTTTGCGGTGCCACATGTGATGATTTTCCAGCCCTCTTTTCGATGGAAAAGAGAGCTGGCAATCACCGCACTTGTGGCTGTGCAAGTCAGTGCTGGCCACCTCGAGCTTCTCTCCAGTATGACAGGGATGCGCTTTTGGTCGAGGACCGACCTCTCTGTGGCAGAGAGTGCAAAAATGCGTGACCTGGCTTATGCGCACCCCACGCTCACTTTCCAGATGCCGAATCAGGGACTGCCGCCTGGACGTCCACAATACCGGGGAGTACGCGGTAGCGCATCCCTCTTCCGTACATCGGAACGTCCTCGCCAGCGGAAAGAACAGCGTAAGGCTGTTCCCATCACGGCGAGGTTGCGATCCGGGCTGTGGCGGTTCTTCATTGCTGGCCGGGCTTGGACTGGTGGACGGCGATCGGACTGAAATGCGGCTTCTGCTGGCGGTGAAGGCGCTGCTTGTCGGAGGCGATGACATCACTTCTAACGGCGGCGGTCGTCTGGAAGAAATGGCGAGGTGTATCCGCGCGACATACTGCGATAATGGATTTCCTTCCGCAGAAGAGGTCAGCACTGCAGCTCCCACTGGGAAAAAGACTATCCAGAAAGAACAACTAACATACACTAATAATGAGACTGAAGAACCAAAGCGCGCGCAAAAAAAAAAGAGAGAATGCTCAACGCCAAAAAAAAGAAAAACACAATATGAGAGCCCTTACCAAGCTCGTAGCAAAGCAAAACAAAAGATGGAGCTGAACAGGAGAGAAACACCAGTAAACACCCCACGCAAATCACCCTCAACACAATACAAGTGAAAAAGAGCTCTTGGTACTGAAGCAACGCAGCAACTAATAAAAATCGTCACTCAATTACCAGGAAAACGCCGCAAAGAGCCCTCACCAAGCTCAAACTAAAAAAAAAAAAAGGTTTAGCGGGAGCAAAACATGGGAAACACCACACTTGACTAGAAAACGGCTCTTGTCAATGAAATCACAATGCAGGAACCCAATAAATCAGCACCTCAACTCAAATTAAAGGGAACAGGCAAAGAATTCGCACTAAGCTCACAAGAACAAAAAAAAAAACTGGTGGCAATGTAACAAAAAGTAATAAAAAAAATTAAAGGCACAAACGGCGAGAAACAGCGGCAGATACTACATGAGCAAACAAACAAGGATGGCAAAGAATTTGAACACAAACAGAAAAGTAAAAAAAAAAAAACTAGCAAAGACGGAAAAAGAAAAAATTTAAGGGCAGAAAGCACTACATGAATAAACCGATTGCAAAGAATGTAAGCACAAACAGAATGGAAAGGTAAAGAGCAAGCAAAAAAAAAGGAAAACTAGAAGGACAAAAAAAAAACTTGCAAATTAAGAAAAAAGAACACTTGAAGGGCAGAAAACACTGCCAACAATGAGGATAGGAAACACTAAATGAACTAGTAAAAAAAGAGAGCTCTCACCAAGCCCTCACAGCAACCGGGAATCTAGGGGCAGCAGGGGTTCCAAGAGCAGCAGGTCCGGATGGTCCATGAGTCCAGGGTCAGCAGGGGGTCCAGGGGTCCAGGATCAGCAGGGGCTCCTACTACACTTTGATCTTGGCCAAAAGGCCGAGAAGCTACTACACACAAAGAGAAGTTTATTGACTTCCAAACTGATAGAGCACGATACATTGACAATGTGAACCACAATATACATACACTTATATGTAAAGGATACCGAATAATGTGCCAATACAATACAGATGTTGTAAGTCACTTTACATTAACAGTCTTATCTTCGTATCAGAGTCTGCTTATCCTTTATACAATTTCAATCAAGAAGCTACTACACTTTGATCTTAGCCAAAAGGCCGAGAAGCGATAAATTGGCAAGGAACTGCGGTTCGATCCCATCAAAAATGTATGCCCAAGTGGTGCCACTTATCGGTTGTTGCAGAAACAGCGTCGGTCCACCGTTTTTTGTTTGTAGCACTTGAGCTATGGTTTACCAAATCTCGACACATCGTTGGAGGAAATTCTTAATCAAGCCATTCTTTATCGCCCCAAATAATAGACTCACATGCAATGACACGCGGGAAAAGTAACCCAAGGTGTCACTGCATGCACGAGGCGCCCAACAATGCAATAAGACAGGCATTGAGAGGATTGCTGTGTTAGGCACATGGATAGCAGTGAGCTCGAATGAAAAAATGTTAGTTGGCCTCATCTTTGAGTTGTGATTGTCCTCCCCCAAAAACCGAGAGTCGCTTAGCCAGTCCCGCAAGTAGTGCAGTACCGGGTAGACCCGTGGCAGAGGTACAGCAAGCCCAGAATGCTCTGCCACACTACAAAGAATAGTATAATGTCAGGGTTACAAATTACAACTGGCAACTGATATCAAGCTGTTAAAACAGTGTTTTCCAGAAATGTTTTGTACATTTGCAAGCAATGCTTTATTGCAGATACCTACTGCTATTAAGGCAAACGCCTTTATTGCCTCATAGTTGTCGTTAGCAAAAGTGTCACATTTTTGCCACAGCACTTATTGGTCGCGAAGGGAAGACGTCGTGGAGGTGTCGACCAATCACAGAGCAACACCACAGTATGTGCAAATGCATAGCTTATAATATGTCCATATGTCAATCAATGAGCAGTTATTAATTAAAAAGGAAATATATAAGTAAATAATTCTTTATATGCTATGTCCTGGTTATTGCACTAATTACTCAATATTGGCTAGGTAAACAATTATTATAATTATTGACAGTTGCGTGAATATAATCACTAATTATTACCACACTGTAAAACCAACCACATTGGCTAGGTAAACAATTATTACTAATTATTGACAGTTGCGTATATATAATTACTAATTATAACCACACTCTGTAATACCAACCACAATTGCTAGGTAAACTATTATTACTAATTATTTACAGTTGCGTAAATATAATTACTAATTATTACCACACTGTAAAACCAACCACAATGGCTAGGTAAACTTTTATTACTAATTATTTACATTTGCGTAAATATAATTACTAATTACTACCACACTCTGCAAAACCAACCACAATGGCTAGATAAACTATTATTACTAATTATTTACAGTTGCGTAAATATAATTACTAGTTATTACCACGCTGTAAAACCAACCACATTGGCTAGATAAACAAATATTACTAATTATTTATAGTTGCATAGTATACTTACTAATTATTACCACACTCTGTAAAACCAACCACATTGGCTAGATAAACAATTAATAATTATTTACAGTTGCGTAAATAATTACTACACTCTGTAAAACCAACCACATAACAGCAAAAGTCGGAAAAAAAAGTCGGAAAAAAAAGTCCAAAAATTTCTAGAACAAAACAAAGCAGTTTTTCTGTTTTTTTCCATTGTGCCTTCTCCCCCCTTTGGGGGCAGATGCTGGGCCGGTCCCAGAAGTAGTGCAGTAAAGGGTCGACCCGTGGCGGAGTTCGAGCAAGCCCCGAACACTCCGCCGCGCTACAAAAATCAGTTTAATATCATGGGTACAATTAGAACCCGTAACAGATATTAAGCTGTTAAGAACAGTGTTTTTCAGAAATGTTTTGTACATTTCCTAGCAGTTTTATTGCAGACACCTACTGTTGTTGTTCATTCCTTTTTAGGGGAAATCTCATCTGTAAAGTTTTATTCCTGCTGTGGGGTGAGTGTATTGTTGTGCGTGTAGGAAGTCTTTCTAACTCGAGCTGCTGAAGTCCACCGAAGTGCGAGCCCTTCAATTTGCAGCTACGTGTTTAGCATAGACTTCACGAGAAGCTGCGATGGTATCGCTCACCGCCAGCTTCTTGAAGAGACGCATGTAGCGTTTGCTACAGAGGCGCCTCATCACTTTGTCATTGTTGGGGTCCCAGGAGATCAGGGCCCCAACAACGACTGCCTCGATGCTGACCCGCTGGAATTTCCGGAGCAGGTATTGGCGAACGGGTTCGCACTTGGCGACCTTACTCTCCCGTGCAGCATCGAAGGCGGTTTTGCGATTGTCAAAGGGACATGTGACATCAATGACAATCGCCGTTTCCCCGCGCGCCAGAACAAGATCCGGGCGGAGGTTCGTGTCACCCACGGGCCGGTTCTCATGGGTGATGGTGAATCGCTTCTCAGCGGCTGTCTTCAGCCGGTCGACGATCCTGTTGTGTCGGCTGGTGTAGGCGACGCTCTGGCGCATGCAGTGGCAGAGAACATGCGGGAGGGATTCCTTGTCTTGCCCGCATCTCCGGCACCGCTGGTCAGCAGCGACATCCCACGACCTGGCTCCGTTGAGGGGCAGCAGGTTCAGCCTCGCACGGTGCACGAAGCGCCAATCGCAGAAGCGAGTGAAGCGCCCCGTCCTCATGAAGTGGGAACTGCTACGGTCGGCTGCTACGCACTCCATCACTTTCCCCTGGTTAGGCTTTTCGTGGAGATTGTGATCTCGTGCGCGGATAGCGATGCTCCGAAGTGTCTTCACCACTTTCGTGCGCTGCTTCTGCGTGACGGTCACGTCGGCGCGAGTGATGCTGGAGCCCCCCTCTTGCATCTCCCACGTGACCGCCAGGCGCCGGGAAGCCTTGCGAGCCTCCGTCCATACAGACTGAAGCTGCGTTGCCCTAGCTCGGAAGTCTCCCTCCGTCTCCCCTGTCAGGTAGGCAGCGATGTCCTCATCCGTGGCTGGTCGGCGTAGTCTCTTCGTTGTGATGGCAGTAACGGCATGCAGCGCTAGATCTTGCACCTCTAGATCAAGAGAGGAGAGGAGCTTAAATGCATTGTCAATGCGGCAGATGTCACTCAGCTCCGCTGCGAGGGGGATGCCGACCGAGCCCGATGCTGCGCTGCCGTAGAGGTATTCATTTGCTGCGGTTCCTGGAAGATAAAGGGATTTTTTGATCAGTGGCCGCAGTGCATCGCCGAGGCGCGCCCACTCTGACTTGCCCAACACACCGCACCGCATAGAGAAATTGAGCGCTGGATATACAAATGTTTTCACAGCGTCCAATCTCTGCCAAGGGGCGAGCATTGAGCTAAGCAGGCAGCGGCCGGTGTTGATGGCCTGGTCCACAGTAGCTCTGTCCGGGAAGACGTTGAACCCTACAGGGCGGCCCAGGAACGTCTGGCTTTCAAAATCCTGGATAATTGGGATCTCAGCTCCTGCAATAAAGAAAGGGGTCATTCTTGTACCAACCGGTGTTTTGCCACTCAGATGAAGAGTGCGGCACTTCGCTGGATTAAGCTGTAGTCCCAGCCTAGAAGAAAGGGATTCAACAGTATTAATGCGGGCTTGAAGCATCTCCGGGTCATTGGACAGGGGGGTGAGGTCATCGGTGTAGGCCAGGATATTGTGCTGCCTCTCGCCTCCCTGCACAGCACGCAAAACAGGGTGAATGAGAAAATTAAACAAGAGCCCGCTCAGTGGGCATCCCTGTCGAAACCCTGCAGAAATGTCGATCGGCCGTGTTGACCCTTCTTGTCCTATGATGGTGGTGGAGTTGTCCCTGTAGAGGTCAGCGACGATCGAACAGAAGTCGCTGCCGGCGCCTGCTCCACGTAGTGCGTCGATGAGGGCGTTGTGGGCGACAGATCCAAAGGCGTTGCTGAAGTCAAGGAACGCCACGCACAGCTCCCCACCGCCACCCCTCGCTGCGTCAAGGCGCTCCTGCAGCACGAAGTTGTGCTCAAACACACCATCGTGCGGCAGGAACCCCTTTTGACAACGAGAGAGCAGCTCGTGTTCAGCGATCCATCGCTGCAGCCGAGTGGCGAGACACCCAGCATACAGCTTTGAAATCGTCGACCCGAGTGCGATGGGGCGCCAGTTCGTGACGTCCTCCGTAGGTCCCTTCTTGTGGATTAGGATGGTCCGGGACTCCTTCCATGCTGGGGGCACTCTCTTGAACTTGAGGCAGGCGTTGAATGCTGCTGTCAGGAAGGCTGCTTCAGGGTCTCTCGTCTTCCAGTGCTGGTAGGTGATTCGGTAGTTGCCGGGCGCGGTGTTCTCACTTTTCCTCAGCTTCGTCAGGACCTCCTCTTCGGCGAACTTCTCTAGAGGGAATTCCGTGAGGTCGCTGCTCTTTGCCTTGTTTAGAAGAAGGCTGGTGTCCACCTCCTTGGGGCCCCACGTTGCAGTGGAGTGGTCCTCGAGATCCTGTAAAGGAACCGTGCACATAGGCGACTCGCCGTCCACAATCAGGCGTACTGCTCGGCGGCGATTCCTGCGGTAAAGAGACTGGATCTGCTGAGCGTTGTCGGGGTTGGTCGGTCGGCGCGGCTTACCTTCGGCCGGAGCCTTCGGTAGCTTTACCGCCTTTCCAACCTCGGTGATGGCCTCCTCCAAGATGGAAAGAAAACCATCCCAACCCTCAGCAGACAGAGTCTCACGCAGCAAACACCGGAGGCGCCTGGTGTGGTCGACGAGTATGCCCTCGCACTCCAGTTCATCAGAAAGAGAATCAGTTAGTGCTCCCTGGGTGGCAGTTGCGTCATGGTGGCCGCCGCCGTCGTCGTCTTGAAGCTGCGATGTATTGCTTTCCTCGCTGATTGTTGACAGGTGAGCCTGTTGTCCATTGCCTGCCTGCAAGGAAGGAGAATCTTGTGAATTCTCCATCTCCCTGCTGCTGTTGGGTGTGCTGCTGGCAGGCACGGGAATTCCCTGGTCATTCTGCTGGGATGGGGAGGTGGGAAAAATTAGTGCTGGTGTTGCTGCTCTCGTTGTGGTGCTGCTCTCTGGAGGAGGAGAGATGGGGTTAGCGGTCGTGGCTCTTCCTGGCCTGCTTCCTCCCCATTGGTGTCTTGTTGAGGCGTTGCTGGTGGTGTCCTTGCATCTTGGCTGATGTCCTCTTCTTGTGGGGGCTCTAGATCCGGTGGTCTGGCGTCCCGTGATGGTGTCCGTCTTAGTCTTCTCGTCGCCGCTAACGGTGGCACGGGACGAGGCGGTAATCCCTGCATGGCAGTCTGTTTGCGGTGCCACATGTGATGATTTTCCAGCCCTCTTTTCGATGGAAAAGAGAGCTGGCAATCACCGCACTTGTGGCTGTGCAAGTCAGTGCTGGCCACCTCGAGCTTCTCTCCAGTAAGACAGGGATGCGCTTTTGGCCGAGGACCGACCTCTCTGTGGCAGAGAGTGCAAAAATGCGTGACCTGGCTTATGCGCACCCCATGCTCACTTTCAAGATGCCGAGTCAGGGACTGCCGCCTGGACGTCCACAATACCGGGGAGTACGCGGTAGCGCATCCCTCTTCCGTACATCGGAACGTCCTCACCAGCGGAAAGAACAGCGTAAGGCTGTTCCCATCACGGCGAGGTTGCGATCCGGGCTGTGGCGGTTCTTCATTGCTGGCCGGGCTTGGACTGGTGGACGGCGATCGGACTGGAATGCGGCTTCTGCTGGCGGTGAAGGCGCTGCTTGTCGGAGGCGATGACATCACTTCTAACGGCGGCGGTCGTCTGGAAGAAATGGCGGGGTGTATCCGCGCGACATACTGCGATAATGGATTTCCTTCCGCAGAAGAGGTCAGCGCTGCAGCTCCCACTGGGAAAAAGACTATCCAGAAAGAACAACTAACATACACTAATAATGAGACTGAAAAACCAAAGCGCGCGCAAAAAAAGAGAGAATGCTCAACGCCAAAAAAAAAGAAAAACACAATATGAGAGCCCTCACCAAGCTCGTAGCAAAGCAAAACAAAAGATGGAGCTGAACAAGAGAGAAACACCAGTAAACACCACACACAAATCACCCTCAACACAATACAAGTGAAAAAGAGCTCTTGGTACAGAAGCAACGCAGCAACTAATAAAAATCGTCACTCAATTACCAGGAAAACGCGGCAAAGAGCCCTCACCAAGCTCAAAGTAAAAAAAAAAAAAAAGGTTTAGCGGGAGCAAAACATGGGAAACACCACACTTGACTGGAAAACGGCTCTTGTCAATGAAATCACAATGCAGGAACCCAATAAATCAGCACCTCAACTCAAATTAAAGGGAACACAGGCAAATAATTCGCACTAAGCTGACAAGAAGAAAAAAAAACTGGTGGCAATGTAACAAAAAGTAATAAAAAAAAATTAAAGGCACAAACGGCGAGAAACAGCGGCAGATACTACATGAGCAAACAAGGATGCCAAAGAATTTGAACACAAACAGAAAAGTAAAAAAAAAAAACTAGCAAAGACGGAAAAAGAAAAAATTTAAGGGCAGAAAGCACTACATGAATAAACCGATTGCAAAGAATGTAAGCACAAACAGAATGGAAAGGTAAAGAGCAAGCAAAAAAAAAGGAAAACTAGGACAAAAAAAAACTAGCAAATTAAGAAAAAAGAACACTTGAAGGGCAAAAAACACTGCCAACAATGAGGATAGGAAACACTAAATGAACTAGTAAAAAAAGAGAGCTCTCACCAAGCCCTCACAGCAACCGGGAATCCAGGGGCAGCAGGGGTTCCAAGAGCAGCAGGTCCGGATGGTCCATGAGTCCAGGGTCAGCAGGGGGTCCAGGGGTCCAGGATCAGCAGGGGCTCCTACTACACTTTGATCTTGGCCAAAAGGCCGAGAAGCTACTACACTTTGATCTTAGCCAAAAGGCCGAGAAGCGATAAATTGGCAAGGAACTGCGGTTCGATCCCATCAAAAATGTTGCCCAATTGGTGCCACTTATCGGTTGTTGCAGAAACAGCGTCGGTCCACCGTTTTTTTGTTTGTAGCACTTGAGCTATGGTTTACCAAATCTCGACACATCCCTTGAAGGGGATTCTTAATCAAACCATTCTTTATCGCCCTAAATAATAGACTCACATGCAATGACACGCGGAAAAAGTAACCCAAGGTGTCACTGCATGCACAAGGCGCCCAACAATGCAATAAGACAGGCATTGAGAGGATTGCTGTGTTAGGCACATGGATAGCAGTGAGCTCGAATGAAAAAAATGTTAGTTGGCCTCATCTTTGAGTTGTGATTGTCCTCCCCCAAAAACCGAGAGTCGCTTAGCCAGTCCCGCAAGTAGTGCAGTACCGGGTAGACCCGTGGCAGAGGTACAGCAAGCCCAGAATGCTCTGCCACACTACAAAGAATAGTATAATGTCAGGGTTACAAATTACAACTGGCAACTGATATCAAGCTGTTAAAACAGTGTTTTCCAGAAAGGTTTTGTACATTTGCAAGCAATGCTTTATTGCAGATACCTACTGCTATTAAGGCAAAAGCCTTTATTGCCTCATAGTTGTCGTTAGCAAAAGTGTCACATTTTTGCCACAGCACTTATTGGTCGCGAAGCGAAGACGTCGTGGAGGCACACCACAGTATGTGCAAATGCATAGCTTATTATATGTCCATATGTCAATCAATGAGCAGTTACTAATTAAAAAGGAAATAAATAAGTAAATAATTATTTATATGCTATGTCCTTGTTATTGCACTAATTACTCAATATTGGCTAGGTAAACAATTATTACTAATTATTGACAGTTGCGTAAATATAATTACTAATTATTACCACACTGTAAAACCAACCACAATGGCTAGGTAAACTTTTATTACTAATTATTTACATTTGCGTAAATATAATTACTAATTACTACCACACTCTGCAAAACCAACCACAATGGCTAGATAAACTATTATTACTAATTATTTACAGTTGCGTAAATATAATTACTAATTATTACCACGCTGTAAAACCAACCACATTGGCTAGATAAACAAATATTACTAATTATTTATAGTTGCATAGTATACTTAATTATTATTACCACACTCTGTAAAACCAACCACATTGGCTAGATAAACAATTAATTATTTACAGTTGCGTAAATAATTACTACACTTTTTAAAACCAACCACATAACAGCAAAAGTCGGAAAAAAAAGTCGGAAAAAAAAGTCCAAAAATTTCTAGAACAAAACAAAGCAGTTTTCTGTTTTTTTTCCATTGTGCCTTCTCCCCCCTTTGGGGGGAGATGCTGGGCCGGTCCCGGAAGTAGTGCAGTACCGGGTCGACCCGTGGCGGAGTTCGAGCAAGCCCCGAACACTCCGCCGCGCTACAAAAATCAGTTTAATATCATGGGTACAATTAGAACCCGTAACAGATATTAAGCTGTTAAGAACAGAGTGTTTTTCAGAAATGTTTTGTACATTTCCTAGCAGTTTTATTGCAGACACCTACTGTTGTTGTTCATTCCTTTTTAGGGGAAATCCCATCTGTAAAGTTTTATTCCTGCTGTGGGGTGAGTGTATTGTTGTGCGTGTAGGAAGTCTTTCTAACTCGAGCTGCTGAAGTCCAC
Organism: Amblyomma maculatum; assembly: GCF_055883805.1. Classification (NCBI taxonomy): domain Eukaryota; kingdom Metazoa; phylum Arthropoda; class Arachnida; order Ixodida; family Ixodidae; genus Amblyomma; species Amblyomma maculatum. Next base: position 1,996,083 of record NW_028146748.1, read on the forward strand.
TGAAGTGCGAGCCCTTCAATTTGCAGCTACGTGTTTAGCATAGACTTCACAAGAGGCTGCGATGGTATCGCTCACCGCCAGCTTCTTGAAGAGACGCATGTAGCGTTTGCTACAGAGGCGCCTCATCACTTTGTCATTGTTGGGGTCCCAGGAGCCCAGGGCCCCATTAACGACTGCCTCGATGCTGACCCGCTGGAATTTCCGGAGCAGGTATTGGCGAACGGGTTCGTACTTGGCGATCTTACTCTCCCGTGCAGCATCGAAGGCGGTTTTGCGATTGTCAAAGGGACATGTGACATCGATGACAATCGCCATTTCCCCGCGCGCCAGAACAAGATCTGGGCGGAGGTTCGTGTCACCCACGGGCCGGTTCTCATGGGTGATGGTGAATCGCTTCTCAGCGGCTGTCTTCAGCCAGTCGACGATCCTGTTGTGTCGGCTGGTGTAGGCGACGCTCTAGCGCATGCAGTGGCAGAGAACATGCGGGAGGGATTCCTTGTCTTGCCCGCATCTCCGACACCGCTGCTCAGCAGCGACATCCCACGGCCTGGCTCCGTTGAGGGGCAGCAGGTTCAGCCTCGCACGGTGCACGAAGCGCCAATCGCAGAAGTGAGTGAAGCGCCCCGTCCTCATGAAGTGGGAACTGCTACGGTCGGCTGCTACGCACTCCTCATGAAGTGGGAACTGCTACGGTCGGCTGCTACGCACTCCATCACTTTCCCCTGGTTAGGCTTTTCGTGGAGATCGTGATCTCGTGCGCGCATAGCGGTGCTCCGAAGTGTCCTCACCACTTTCGTGCGCTGCTTCTGCGTGACGGTCACGTCGGCGCGAGTGATGCTGGGGCCCCCCTCTTGCATCTCCCACGTGACCGCCAGGCGCCGGGAAGCTTTGCGAGCCTCCGTCCATACACACTGAAGCTGCGTTGCCCTAGCTCGGAAGTCTCCCTCCGTCTCCCCTGTCAGGTAGGCAGCGATGTCCTCATCCGTGGCTGGTCGGCGTAGTCTCTTCGTCGTGATGGCAGTAACGGCATGCAGCGCTAGATCTCGCACCTCTAGATCAAGAGAGGAGAGGAGCTTAAATGCATTGTCAATGCGGCAGATGTCGCTCAGCTCCGCTGCGAGGGGGATGCCGACCGAGCCCGATGCTGCACTGCCGTAGAGGTATTCATTGGCTGCGGTTCCTGGAAGATAAAGGGATTTTTTGATTAGTGGCCGCAGTGCATCGTCGAGGCGCGCCCACTCTAACTTGCCCAACACACCGCACCGCATGGAGAAATTGAGCGCTGGATATACAAATGTTTTCACAGCATCCAATCTCTGCCAAGGGGCGAGCATTGAGCTAAGCAGGCGGCGGCCGGTGTTGATGGCCTGGTCCACAGTAGCTCTGTCCGGGAAGACGTTGAACCCTACAGGGCGGCCCAGGAACGTCTGGCTTTCAAAATCCTGGATAATTGGGATCTCAGCTCCTGCAATAAAGAAAGGGGTCAGTCTTGTACCAACCGGTGTTTTGCCGCTCAGATGAAGAGTGCGGCACTTCGCTGGGTTAAGCTGTAATCCCAGCCTAGAAGAAAGGGATTCAACAGTATTAATGCGGGCTTGAAGCATCTCCGGGTCATTGGCCAGGGGGGTGAGGTCATCGGCGTAGGCCAGGATGTTGTGCTGCCTCTCGCCTCCCTGCACAGCACGCAAAACAGGGTCAATGACAAATTTAAACAAGAGCCCGCTCAGTGGGCATCCCTGTCGAATCCCTGCAGAAATAGCGATCGGCCGTGTTGACCCTTGTCCTACGATGGTGGTGGTGTTGTCCCTGTAGAGGTCAGCGACGATCGAACAGAAGTCGCTGCCGGCGCCTGCTCCACGTAGTGCGTCGATGAGGGCGTTGTGGGCGACAGATCCAAAGGCGTTGCTGAAGTCAAGGAACGCCACGCACAGCTCCCCACCGCCACTCCTCGCTGCGTCGAGGCGCTCCTGCAGCACGAAGTTGTGCTCAAACACACCGTCGTGCGGCAGGAACCCCTTTTGACAACGAGAGAGCAGCTCGTGTTCAGCGATCTATCGCTGCAGCCGAGTGGCGAGACACCCAGCATACAGCTTTAAAATCGTCGACCCGAGTGCGATGGGGCGCCAGTTCGTGGCGTCCTCCACAGGTCCCTTCTTGTGGATGAGGATGGTCCGGGACTCCTTCCATGCTGGGGGCACTCTCTTGAGCTTGAGGCAGGCGTTGAATGCTGCTGTCAGGAAGGCTGCTTCAGGCTCTGTCATCTTCCAGTGCTGGTAGGTGATTCGGTCGTTGCCGGGCGCGGTGTTCTCACATTTCCTCAGCTTCGTCTGGACCTCCTCTTCGGTGAACTTGTCTAGAGGGAATTCCGTGAGGTCGCTGCTCTTGGCCTTGTTGAGAAGAAGGCTGGTGTCCACCTCCTTGGGGCCCCATGTTGCAGTGAAGTGGTCCTCGAGATCCTGTAAAGGAACCGTGCACATAGGCGACTCGCCGTCCGCAATCAGGCGTACTGCTCGGCGGCGATTCCTGCGGTAAAGAGACTGGATCTGCTGAGCGTTGTCGGGGTTGGTCGGACGGCGCGGCTTACCTCCGGCGGGAGCCTTCGGCAGCTTTACCGCCTTTCCAACCTCCGTGATGGCCTCCTCCAAGATGGAAAGAAAACCATCCCAACCCTCAGCAGACGCAGGCTCACGCAGCAAACACCGGAGGCGCCTGGTGTGGTCGACGAGTATGCCCTCGCACTCCAGTTCATCAGAAAGAGAATCAGTTAGTGCTCCCTGGGTGGCAGTTGCGTCATGGTGGCCGCCGCCGTCGTCGTCTTGAAGCTGTGATGTATTGCTTTCCTCGCTGATTGTTGACAAGTGAGCCTGTTGTCCGTCGCCTACCTGCAAGGAAGGAGAATCTTGTGAATTCTCCATCTCCCTGCTGCTGTTGGGTGTGCTGCTGGCAGGCACGGGAATTCCCTGGTCATCCTGCTGGGATGGGGAGGAGGGAAAAATTAGTGCTGGTGTTGCTGCTCTCGTGGTGCTGCTCTCTGGAGGAGGAGAGATGGGGGTTAGCGTTCGTGGCTCTTCCTGGCCCGCTTCCTCCCCATTGGTGTCTTGTTGAGGCGTTGCTGGTGGTGTCCTTGCGTCTTGGCTGATGTCCTCTTCTTGTGGGGGCTCTAGATCCGGTGGTCTGGCGTCCCGTGATGGTGTCCGTCTTAGTCTTCTCGTCGCCGCTAACGGTGGCACGGGACGAGGCGGTAATCCCTGCATGGCAGTCTGTTTGCGGTGCCACATGTGATGATTTTCCAGCCCTCTTTTCGATGGAAAAGAGAGCTGGCAATCACCGCACTTGTGGCTGTGCAAGTCAGTGCTGGCCACCTCGAGCTTCTCTCCAGTAAGACAGGGATGCGCTTTTGGCCGAGGACCGACCTCTCTGTGGCAGAGAGTGCAAAAATGCGTGACCTGGCTTATGCGCACCCCATGCTCACTTTCAAGATGCCGAGTCAGGGACTGCCGCCTGGACGTCCACAATACCGGGGAGTACGCGGTAGCGCATCCCTCTTCCGTACATCGGAACGTCCTCACCAGCGGAAAGAACAGCGTAAGGCTGTTCCCATCACGGCGAGGTTGCGATCCGGGCTGTGGCGGTTCTTCATTGTTGGCCGGGCTTGGACTCTACACTTTGATCTTAGCCAAAATTCCGAGAAGCGATAAATTGGCAAGGAACTGCGGTTCGATCCCATCAAAAATGTATGCCCAAGTGGTGCCACTTATCGGTTGTTGCAGAAACAGCGTCGGTCGACCGTTTTTTGTTTGTAGCACTTGAGCTATGGTTTACCAAATCTAGACACATCCCTTGAAGGGGATTCTTAATCAAACCATTCTTTATCGCCCTAAATAATAGACTCACATGCAATGACACGCGGAAAAAGTAACCCAAGGTGTCACTGCATGCACGAGGCGCCCAACAATGCAATAAGACAGGCATTGAGAGGATTGCTGTGTTAGGCACATGGATAGCAGTGAGCTCGAATGAAAAAATGTTAGTTGGCCTCATCTTTGAGTTGTGATTGTCCTCCCCCAAAAACCGAGAGTCGCTTAGCCAGTCCCGGAAGTAGTGCAGTACCGGGTAGACCCGTGGCAGAGGTACAGCAAGCCCAGAATGCTCTGCCGCACTACAAAGAATAGTATAATGTCAGGGTTACAAATTACAACTGGCAACTGATATCAAGCTGTTAAAACAGTGTTTTCCAGAAATGTTTTGTACATTTGCAAGCAATGCTTTATTGCAGATACCTACTGCTATTAAGGCAAAAGCCTTTATTGCCTCATAGTTGTCGTTAGCAAAAGTGTCACATTTTTGCCACAGCACTTATTGGTCGCGAAGGGAAGACGTCGTGGAGGTGTTGACCAATCACAGAGCAACACCACAGTATGTGCAAATGCATAGCTTATTATATGTCGATATGTCAATCAATGAGCAGTTACTAATTAAAAAGGAAATAAATAAGTAAATAATTATTTATATGCTATGTCCTGGTTATTGCACTAATTACTCAATATTGGCTAGGTAAACAATTATTACTAATTATTGACAGTTGCGTGAATATAATCACTAATTATTACCACACTGTAAAACCAACCACATTGGCTAGGTAAACAATTATTACTAATTATTGACAGTTGCGTAAATATAATTACTAATTATAACCACACTGTAAAACCAACCACAATTGCTAGGTAAACTATTATTACTAATTATTTACAGTTGCGTAAATATAATTACTAATTATTACCACACTGTAAAACCAACCACATTGGCTACATAAACAAATATTACTAATTATTTATAGTTGCATAGTATACTTACTAATTATTACCACACTCTGTAAAACCAACCACATTGGCTAGATAAACAATTAATAATTATTTACAGTTGCGTAAATAATTACTACACTCTGTAAAACCAACCACATAACAGCAAAAGTCGAAAAAAAAAGTCCAAAAATTTCTAGAACAAAACAAAGCAGTTTTTCTGTTTTTTTCTATTGTGCCTTCTCCCCCCTTTGGGGGGAGATGCTGGGCCGGTCCCGGAAGTAGTGCAGTGCCGGGTCGACCCGTGGCGGAGTTCGAGCATGCCCCGAACACTCCGCCGCGCTACAAAAATCAGTTTAATATCATGGGTACAATTAGAACCCGTAACAGATATTAAGCGGCGGTGATGCAGGCATTGCGAAATCAGGGGGTAGACGAGCCATACGTGAAAGTGCTGGAAGATATATATAGTGGCTGCACAGCAACCACAGTTCTACATAAAGAAAGCAACAAAATTCCCATAAAGAAAGGTGTTAGGCAAGGAGACACAATCTCCCCAGTACTATTCACAGCTTGTTTAGAGGAAGTATTCAGACTTGGAATGGGAGCAGTTAGGGATAAGGGTAGATGGAGAATACCTCAGTAATCTGCAATTTGCTGATGACATTGCCTTGCTAAGCAACTCGGGGGATGAACTGCAAATAATGATTGATGACCTAGACAGAAAAAGTAGAAAGGTAGGCTTGAAAATCAATATGCAGAAGACTAAGGTAATGTTCAACAGTCTCGGGAAGGAACAGCAGTTTACATTAGGTAGCGAGATACTGGAAATAATAGGCGAATATGTCTACTTAGGACAGATAGTAACCGCAGATCCGGACCATGAAAAGGAATATCAAGAAGAATAAGATTGGGATGGAGCGCATTTGGCAAGCACTCGCAGATTATGACTAGCAGCTTACCGGTATCGCTCAAGAGGAAAGTATACAACAGTTGCATCTTGCCTGTACTCACCTATGGGGCTGAAACGTGGAGGCTAACCAAGAGAGTTCTACTTAAGTTGAGGACAACCCAGAGGGCTATGGAACGAAAAATGGTAAGGGTAACATTAAGAGATAGAAAGCGTGCAGAGTGGGTCAGAGAAATAACTCACTCAAGTTACCGACATTCTAGTAGAAATTAAGAAGAAGAAATGGACATGGGCAGGACATGTAGTGCGAAGAGAGGATAACCGATGGTCGCTGAGGGTAACAAACTGGATTCCAAGGGAAGGAAAGCGTAGCAGGGGGAGGCAGAAAGTTAGGTGGGCGGATGAGATTAAGAAGTTCGCAGGGGTCAAGTGGATGCAGCTAGCACAGAACCGGGTTAAGTGGAGAAATATGGGAGAGGCCTTCGCCCTGCAGTGGGTATAATCAGGCTGATGATGATGATGATGGCAGATATTAAGCTGTGAAGAACAGATAGTTTTTCAGAAATGTTTTGTACATTTCCTAGCAGTTTTATTGCAGACACCTACTGTTGTTGTTCATTCCTTTTTAGGGGAAATCTCATCTGTAAAGTTTTTATTCCTGCTGTGGGGTGAGTGTATTGTTGTGCGTGTAGGAAGTCTTTCTAACTCGAGCTGCTGAAGTCCACCGAAGTGCGAGCCCTTCAATTTGCAGCTACGTGTTTAGCATAGACTTCACGAGAAGCTGCGATGGTATCGCTCACCGCCAGCTTCTTGAAGAGAAGCATGTAGCGTTTGCTACAGAGGCGCCTCATCACTTTGTCATTGTTGGGGTCCCAGGAGCCCAGGGCCCCAACAACGACTGCCTCGATGCTGACCCGCTGGAATTTCCGGAGCAGGTATTGGCGAACGGGTTCGTACTTGGCGACCTTACTCTCCCGTGCAGCATCGAAGGCGGTTTTGCGATTGTCAAAGGGACATGTGACATCAATGACAATCGCCGTTTCCCCGCGCGCCAGAACAAGATCTGGGCGGAGGTTCGTGTCACCCACGGGCCGGTTCTCATGGGTGACGGTGAATCGCTTCTCAGCGGCTGTCTTCAGCCGGTCGACGATCCTGTTGTGTCGGCTGGTGTAGGCGACGCTCTGGTGCATGCAGTGGCAGAGAACATGCGGGAGGGATTCCTTGTCTTGCCCGCATCTCCGACACCGCTGGTCAGCAGCGACATCCCACGGCCTGGCTCCGTTGAGGGGCAGCAGGTTCAGCCTCGCACGGTGCACGAAGCGCCAATCGCAGAAGCGAGTGAAGCGCCCCGTCCTCATGAAGTGGGAACTGCTACGGTCGGCTGCTACGCACTCCATCACTTTCCCCTGGTTAGGCTTTTCGTGGAGATTGTGATCTCGTGCGTGCATAGCCATGCTCCGAAGTGTCCTCACCACTTTCGTGCGCTGCTTCTGCGTGACGGCCACGTCGGCGTAAGTGATGCTGGGGCTCCCCTCTTGCATCTCCCACGTGACCGATAGGCGCCGGGAAGCCTTGCAAGCCTCCGTCCATATAGACTTAAGCTGCGTTGCCCTAGCTCGGAAGTCTCCCTCCGTCTCCCCTGTCAGGTAGGCAGCAATGTCCTCATCCGTGGCTGGTCGGCGTAGTCTCTTCGCCGTGATGGCAGTAACGGCATGCAGCGCTACTTCTCGCACCTCTAGATCAAGAGAGGAGAGGGGCTTAAATGCATTGTCAATGCGGCAGATGTCGCTCAGCACCGCTGCGAGGGGGATTCCGACCGAGCCCGATGCTGCGCTGCCGTAGAGGTATTCATTGGCTGCGGTTCCTGGAAGATAAAGGGATTTTTTGATTAGTGGCCGCAGTGCATCGTCGAGGCGCGCCCACTCTGACTTGCCCAACACACCGCACCGCATGGAGAAGTTGAGCGCTGGATATACAAATGTTTTCACAGCGTCCAATCTCTGCCAAGGGGCGAGCATTGAGCTAAGCAGGCGGCGGCCGGTGTTGATGGCCTGGTCCACAGTAGCTCTGTCCGGGAAGACGTTGAACCCCACAGGGCGGCCCAGGAACGTCTGGCTTTCAAAATCCTGGATAATTGGGATCTCAGCTCCTGCAATAAAGAAAGGGGTCAGTCTTGTACCAACCGGTGTTTTGCCGCTCAGATGAAGAGTGCGGCACTTCGCTGGGTTAAGCTGTAGTCCCAGCCTAGAAGAAAGGGATTCAACAGTATTAATGCGGGCTTGAAGCATCTCCGGGTCATTGGCCAGGGGGGTGAGGTCATTGGCGTAGGCCAGGATGTTGTGCTGCCTCTCGCCTCCCTGCACAGCACGCAAAACAGGGTCAATGACAAAATTAAACAAGAGCCCGCTCAGTGGGCATCCCTGTCGAATCCCTGCAGAAATGTCGATCGGCCGTGTTGATCCTTCTTGTCCTATGATGGTGGAGGTGTTGTCCCTGTAGAGGTCAGCGACGATCGAACAGAAGTCGCTGCCGGCGCCTGCTCCACGTAGTGCGTCGATGAGGGCGTTGTGGGCGACAGATCCAAAGGCATTGCTGAAGTCAAGGAACGCCACGCACAGCTCCCCACCGCCACCCCTCGCTGCGTCAAGGCGCTCCTGCAGCACGAAGTTGTGCTCAAACACACCATCGTGCGGCAGGAACCCCTTTTGACAACGAGAGAGCAGCTCGTGTTCAGCGATCCATCGCTGCAGCCGAGTGGCGAGACACCCAGCATACAGCTTTGAAATCGTCGACCCGAGTGCGATGGGGCGCCAGTTCGTGACGTCCTCCGCAGGTCCCTTCTTGTGGATGAGGATGGTCCGGGACTCCTTCCATGCTGGGGGCACTCTCTTGAACTTGAGGCAGGCGTTGAATGCTGCTGTCAGGAAGGCTGCTTCAGGGTCTGTCGTCTTCCAGTGCTGGTAGGTGATTCGGTCGTTGCCGGGCGCAGTGTTCTCACATTTCCTCAGCTTCGTCAGGACCTCCTCTTCGGTGAACTTGTCTAGAGGGAATTCCGTGAGGTCGCTGCTCTTGGCCTTGTTGAGAAGAAGGCTGGTGTCCACCTCCTTGGGGCCCCACATTGCAGTGAAGTGGTCCTCGAGATCCTGTAAAGGAACCGTGCACATAGGCGACTCGCCGTCCACAATCAGGCGTACTGCTCGGCGGCGATTCCTGCGGTAAAGAGACTGGATCTGTTGAGCGTTGTCGGGGTTGGTCGGTCGGCGCGGCTCACCTCCGGCCGGAGCCTTCGGTAGCTTTACCGCCTTTCCAACCTCGGTGATGGCCTCCTCCAAGATGGAAAGAAAACCATCCCAACCCTCAGCAGACACAGGCTCACGCAGAAAACACCGGAGGCGCCTGGTGTGGTCGACGAGTATGCCCTCGCACTCCAGTTCATCAGAAAGAGAATCAGTTAGTGCTCCCTGGGTGGCAGTTGCGTCATGGTGGCCGCCGCCGTCGTCGTCTTGAAGCTGCGATGTATTGCTTTCCTTGCTGATTGTTGACAGGTGAGCCTGTTGTCCGTCGCCTGCCTGCAAGGAAGGAGAATCTTGTGAATTCTCCATCTCGCTGCTGCTGTTGGGTGTGCTGCTGGCAGGCACGGGAATTCCCTGGTCATCCTGCTGGGATGGGGAGGTGGGAAAAATTAGTGCTGGTGTTGCTGCTCTCGTTGTGGTGCTGCTCTCTGGAGGAGGAGAGATGGGGGTTAGTGGTCGTGGCTCTTCCTGGCCCGCTTCCTCCCCATTGGTGTCTTGTTGAGGCGTTGCTGGTGGTGTCCTTGCATCTTGGCTGATGTCCTCGGCTTGTGGGGGCTCTAGATCCGGTGGTCTGGCGTCCCGTGATGGCGTCCGTCTTAGTCTTCTCGTCGCCGCTAATGGTGGCACGGGACGAGGCGGTAATCCCTGCATGGCAGTCTGTTTGCGGTGCCACATGTGATGATTTTCCAGCCCTCTTTTTGATGGAAAAGAGAGCTGGCAATCACCGCACTTGTGGCTGTGCAAGTCAGTGCTGGCCACCTCGAGCTTCTCTCCAGTAAGACAGGGATGCGCTTTTGGCCGAGGACCGACCTCTCTGTGGCAGAGAGTGCAAAAATGCGTGACCTGGCTTATGCGCACCCCATGCTCACTTTCAAGATGCCGAGTCAGGGACTGCCGCCTGGACGTCCACAATACCGGGGAGTACGCAGTAGCGCATCCCTCTTCCGTACATCGGAACGTCCTCGCCAGCGGAAAGAACAGCGTAAGGCTGTTCCCATCATGGCGAGGTTGCGATCCGGGCTGTGGCGGTTCTTCATTGTTGGCCGGGCTTGGACTGGTGGACGGCGATCGGACTGGAATGCGGCTTCTGCTGGCGGTGAAGAAGCTGCTTGTTGGAGGCGATGACATCACTTCTAGCGGCGGCGGTCGTCTGGAAGAAATGGCGGGGTGTATCCGCGCGACATACTGCGATAATGGATTTCCTTCCGCAGAAGAGGTCAGCGCTGCAGCTCCCACGGGGAAAAAGACTATCCAGAAAGAACAACTAACATACACTAATAATGAGACTGAAAAACCAAAGCGCGCGAAAAAAAAGAGAGAGAATGCTAAACACCAAAAAAAAAAGAAAACAATATGAGAGCCCTCACCAAGCTCGTAGCAAAGCAAAACAAAAGATGGAGCTGAACAGGAGAGAAACACCAGTAAACACCACACACAAATCACCCTCAACACAATACAAGTGAAAAAGAGCTCCTAGTACTGAAGCAACGCAGCAACTAACAAAAATCGTCACTCAATTACCAGGCAAACACGGCAAAGAGCCCTCACCTAGCTCAAAGTAAAAAAAAAAAAGGTTTAACGGGAGCAAAACATGGGAAACACCACACTTGACTGGAAAACGGCTCTTGTCAATGAAATCACATTGCAGGAACCCAATAAATCAGCACCTCAACTAAAATAAAAGGGCACACAGGCAAAGAATTCGCACTAAGCTCTCAAAAAAAAAAAATAAAAACTGGTGGCAATGCAACAAAAAGTAATAAAAAAAAATTAAAGGCACAAACGGCGAGAAACAGTGGCCGATACTACATGAACAAACCAACAAGGATGGCAAAGAATTTGAATACAAACAGAAAAGTAAAAAAAAAAAACTAGCAAATACGGAAAAAGAAAAAAAAAGTTAAGGGCAGAAAGCACTACATGAATAAACCGATTGCAAAGAATGTGAGCACAAACAGAACGGAGAGGTTAAAGAACAAGCAAAAAAAAAGGAAAACTAGAAGGACAAAAAAAATACTAGCAAATTAAGAAAAAAGAACACTTGAAGGACAAAAAACACTGCCAGATACTACATAAACAAGCCAACAATGGGGATAGGAAACACTAAATGAACTAGTAAAAAAAAAAAGAGCTTTCACCAAGCTCTCACAGCAACCGGGAATCCAGGGACAGCAGGGGTTCCAACAACAGCAGGTGCGGATGGTCCATGAGTCCAGGGGTCCAGGGTCAGCAGGGGGTCCAGGAACAGCAGGGGGTGCAGGGGTCCAGGATCAGCAGGGGGTCCTACTACACTTTGATCTTAGCCAAAAGGCCGAGAAGAACAGAGTGTCTTTCAGAAATGTTTTGTACATTTCCTAGCAGTTTTATTGCAGACACCTACTGTTGTTGTTCATTCCTTTTTAGGGGAAATCTCATCTGTAAAGTTTTATTCCTGCTGTGGGGTGAGTGTATTGTTGTGCGTTTAGGAAGTCTTTCTAACTCGAGCTGCTGAAGTCCACCGAAGTGCGAGCCCTTCAATTTGCAGCTACGTGTTTAGCATAGACTTCACGAGAAGCTGCGATGGTATCGCTCACCGCCAGCTTCTTGAAGAGACGCATGTAGCGTTTGCTACAGAGGCGCCTCATCACTTTGTCATTGTTGGGGTCCCAGGAGCCCAGGGCCCCAACAACGACTGCCTCAATGCTGACCCGTTGGAATTTCCGGAGCAGGTATTGGCGAACGGGTTCGTACTTGGCGACCTTACTCTCCCGTGCAGCATCGAAGGCGGTTTTGCGATTGTCAAAGGGACATGTGACATCAATGACAATCGCCGTTTCCCCGCGCGCCAGAACAAGATCTGGGGGGAGGTTCGTGTCACCCACGGGCCGGTTCTCATGGGTGACGGTGAATCGCTTCTCAGCGGCTGTCTTCAGCCGGTCGACGATCCTGTTGTGTCGGCTGGTGTAGGCGACGCTCTGGTGCATGCAGTGGCAGAGAACATGCGGGAGGGATTCCTTGTCTCGCCCGCATCTCCGACACCGCTGGTCAGCAGCGACATCCCACGGCCTGGCTCCATTGAGGGGCAGCAGGTTCAGCCTCGCACGGTGCACGAAGCGCCAATCGCAGAAGCGAGTGAAGCGCCCCGTCCTCATGAAGTGGGAACGGCTACGGTCGGCTGCTACGCACTCCATCACTTTCCCCTGGTTAGGCTTTTCGTGGAGATTGTGATCTCGTGCGCGCATAGCGATGCTCCGAAGTGTCCTCACCACTTTCGTGCGCTGCTTCTTTGTGACGGTCACGTCGGCGCGAGTGATGCTGGGGCCCCCCTCTTGCATCTCCCACGTGACCGCCAGGCGCCGCGAAGCCTTGCGAGCCTCCGTCCATACAGACTGAAGCTGCGTTGCCCTAGCTCGGAAGTCTCCCTCCGTCTCCCCTGTCAGGTAGGCAGCGATGTCCTCATCCGTGGCTGGTCGGCGTAGTCTCTTCGTCGTGATGGCAGTAACGGCATGCAGCGCTAGATCTCGCACCTCTAGATCAAGAGAGGAGAGGAGCTTAAATGCATTGTCAATGCGGCAGATGTCGCTCAGCTCCGCTGCGAGGGGAATGCCGACCGAGCCCGATGCTGCGCTGCTGTAGAGGTATTCATTGGCTGCGGTTCCTGGAAGATAAAGGAATTTTTTGATTAGTGGCCGCAGTGCATCATCGAGGCGCGCCCACTCTGACTTGCCCAACACACCGCACCGCATGGAGAAATTGAGCGCTGGATATACAAATGTTTTCACAGCGTCCAATCTCTGCCAAGGGGCGAGCATTGAGCTAAGCAGGCGGCGGCCGGTGTTGATGGCCTGGTCCACAGTAGCTCTGTGCGGGCAGACGTTGAACCCCACAGGGCGGCCCAGGAACGTCTGGCTTTCAAAATCCTGGATAATTGGGATCTCAGCTCCTGCAATAAAGAAAGGGGTCAGTCTTGTACCAACCGGTGTTTTGCCGCTCAGATGAAGAGTGCGGCACTTCGCTGGGTTAAGCTGTAGTCCCAGCCTAGAAGAAAGGGATTCAACAGTATTAATGCGGGCTTGAAGCATCTCCGGGTCATTGGCCAGGGGGGTGAGGTCATCAGCGTAGGCCAGGATGTTGTGCTGCCTCTCGCCTCCCTGCACAGCACGCAAAACTACACTTTGATCTTAGCCAAAAGGCCGAGAAGCGATAAATTGACAAGGAACTGCGGTTCGATCCCATCAAAAATGTATGCCCAAGTGGTGCCACTTATCGGTTGTTGCAGAAACAGCGTCGGTCCATCGTTTTTTGTTTGTAGCACTTGAGCTATGGTTTACCAAATCTCGACACATCCCTTGAAGGGGATTCTTAATCAAACCATTCTTTATTGCCTCAAATAATAGACTCACATGCAATGACACGCGGAAAAAGTAACCCAAGGCATCACTGCATGCACGAGGCGCCCAACAATGCTATAAGACAGGCATTGAGAGGATTGCTGTGTTAGGCACATGGATAGCAGTGAGCTCGAATGAAAAAAGTGAGTTGGCCTCATCTTTGAGTTGTGATTGTCCTCCCCCAAAAACCGAGAGTCGCTTAGCCAGTCCCGGAAGTAGTGCAGTACCGGGTAGACCCGTGGCAGAGGTACAGCAAGCCCAGAATGCTCTGCCGCATTACAAAAAATAGTATAATGTCAGGGTTACAAATTACAACTGGCAACTGATATCAAGCTGTTAAAACAGTGTTTTCCAGAAATGTTTTGTACATTTGCAAGCAATGCTTTATTGCAGATACCTACTGCTATTAAGGCAAAAGCCTTTATTGCCTCATAGTTGTCGTTAGCAAAAGTGTCACATTTTTGCCACAGCACTTATTGGTCGCGAAGGGAAGACGTCGTGGAGGTGTCGACCAATCACAGAGCAACACTACAGTATGTGCAAATGCATAGCTTATATGTCCATATGTCAATCAATGAGCAGTTACTAATTAAAAAGGAAATAAATAAGTAAATAATTATTTATATGCTATGTCCTGGTTATTGCACTAATTACTTAATATTGGCTAGGTAAACAAATATTACTATTTATTGACAGTTGTGTGAATATAATCACTAATTACTACCACACTGTAAAACCAACCACATTGGCTAGGTAAACAATTATTACTAATTATTGACAGATGCGTAAATATAATTACTAATTATAACCACACTCTGTAAAACCAACCACAATTGCTAGGTAAACAATTATTACTAATTATTTACAGTTGCGTAAATATAATTACTAATTATTACCACACTGTAAAACCAACCACAATGGCTAGGTAAACTTTTATTACTAATTATTTACAGTTGCGAAAATATAATTACTAATTATTACCACACTGTAAAACCAACCACATTGGCTAGATAAACAATTATTACTAATTATTTATAGTTGCATAGTATACTTACTAATTATTACCACACTCTGTAAAACCAACCACATTGGCTAGATAAACAATTATTAATAATTATTTACAGTTGCGTAAATAATTACTACACTCTGTAAAACCAACCACATTGGCTAGGTAAACAATTATTACTAATTATTACCACACTGTAAAACCAACCACAATGGCTAGGTAAACTTTTAATACTAATTATTTACATTTGCATAAATATAATTACCAATTACTACCACACTCTGCAAAACCAACCACAATGGCTAGGTAAACTATTATTACTAATTATTTACAGTTGCGAAAATATAATTACTAATTATTACCACACTGTAAAACCAACCACATTGGCTAGATAAACAATTATTACTAATTATTTATAGTTGCATAGTATACTTACTAATTATTACCACACTCTGTAAAACCAACCACATTGGCTACATAAACAATAATTAATAATTATTTACAGTTGCGTAAATAATTACTATACTCTGTAAAACCAACCACATTGGCTAGGTAAACAATTATTACTAATTATTGACAGTTGCGTGAATATAATCACTAATTATTACCACACTGTAAAACCAACCACAATGGCTAGGTAAGCAATTATTACTAATTATTGAGAGATGCGTAAATATAATTACTAATTATAACCACACTGTAAAACCAACCACAATTGCTAGGTAAACTATTATTACTAATTATTTACAGTTGCGTAAATATAATTACTAATTATTACCACACTGTAAAACCAACCACAATGGCTAGGTAAACTTTTATTACTAATTATTTACATTTGCGTGAATATAATTACCAATTACTACCACACTATGCAAAACCAACCACAATGGCTAGGTAAACTATTATTACTAATTATTTACAGTTGCGAAAATATAATTACTAATTATTACCACACTGTAAAACCAACCACATTGGCTAGATAAACAATTATTACTAATTATTTATAGTTGCATAGTATACTTACTAATTATTACCACACTCTGTAAAACCAACCACAATTGCTAGGTAAACTATTATTACTAATTATTTACAGTTGCGTAAATATAATTACTAATTATTACCACACTGTAAAACCAACCACAATGGCTAGGTAAACTTTTATTACTAATTATTTACATTTGCGTAAATATAATTACCAATTACTACCACACTATGCAAAACCAACCACAATGGCTAGGTAAACTATTATTACTAATTATTTACAGTTGCGAAAATATAATTACTAATTATTACCACACTGTAAAACCAACCACATTGGCTAGATAAACAATTATTACTAATTATTTATAGTTGCATAGTATACTTACTAATTATTACCACACTCTGTAAAACCAACCACAATTGCTAGGTAAACTATTATTACTAATTATTTATAGTTGCGTAAATATAATTACTAATTATTACCACACTGTAAAACCAACCACAATGGCTAGGTAAACTTTTATTACTAATTATTTACATTTGCGTAAATATAATTACCAATTACTACCACACTCTGCAAAACCAGCCACAATGGCTAGGTAAACTATTATTACTAACTATTTACAGTTGCGAAAATATAATTACTAATTATTACCACACTCTGTAAAACCAACCACATTGGCTAGATAAACAATTATTAATAATTATTTACAGTTGCGTAAATAATTACTACACTCTGTAAAACCAACCACACTGGCTAGGTAAACAATTATTACTAATTATTTACAGTTCCGTAAATATAATTACCAATTACTACCACACTCTGCAAAACCAACCACAATGGCTAGGTAAACTATTATTACTAATTATTTACAGTTGCGAAAATATAATTACTAATTATTACCACACTGTAAAACCAACCACATTGGCTAGATAAACAATTATTACTAATTATTTATAGTTGCATAGTATACTTACTAATTATCACCACACTCTGTAAAACCAACCACATTGGCTACATAAACAATTATTAATAATTATTTACAGTTGCGTAAATAATTACTACACTCTGTAAAACCAACCACATTGGCTAGGTAAACAATTATTACTAATTATTTACAGTTGCGTAAATATAATTACTAATTATTACCACACTGTAAAACCAACCACAATGGCTAGGTAAACTTTTAATACTAATTATTTACATTTGCGTAAATATAATTACCAATTACTACACACTCTGCAAAACCAACCACAATGGCTAGGTAAACTATTATTACTAATTATTTACAGTTGCGAAAATATAATTACTAATTATTACCACACTGTAAAACCAACCACATTGGCTAGATAAACAATTATTACTAATTATTTATAGTTGCATAGTATACTTACTAATTATTACCACACTCTGTAAAACCAACCCCATTGGCTACATAAACAATTATTAATAATTATTTACAGTTGCGTAAATAATTACTACACTCTGTAAAACCAACCACATTGGCTAGGTAAACAATTATTACTAATTATTGACAGTTGCGTGAATATAATCACTAATTATTACCACACTGTAAAACCAACCACATTGGCTAGGTAAACAATTATTACTAATTATTAACAGATGCGTAAATATAATTACTAATTATAACCACACTCTGTAAAACCAACCACAATTGCTAGGTAAACTATTATTACTAATTATTTACAGTTGCGAAAATATAATTACTAATTTTTACCACACTGTAAAACCAACCACATTGGCTAGATAAACAATTATTACTAATTATTTATAGTTGCATAGTGTACTTACTAATTATTACCACACTCTGTAAAACCAACCACATTGGCTAGATAAACAATTATTATTAATTATTTACAGTTGCGTAAATAATTACTACACTCTGTAAAACCAACCACATTGGCTAGGTAAACAATTATTACTAATTATTGACAGTTGCGTGAATATAATTACTAATTATAACCACACTCTGTAAAACCAACGACAATTGCTAGGTAAACTATTATTACTAATTATTTACAGTTGCGTAAATATAATTACTAATTATTACCACACTGTAAAACCAACCACATTGGCTAGGTAAACATTTATTACTAATTATTTACATTTGCGTAAATATAATTACCAATTACTACCACACTCTGCAAAACCAACCACAATGGCTAGGTAAACTATTATTACTAATTATTTACAGTTGCGAAAATATAATTACTAATTATTACCACACTGTAAACCAACCACATTGGCTAGATAAACAATTATTACTAATTATTTATAGTTGCATAGTATACTTACTAATTATTACCACACTCTGTAAAACCAACCACATTGGCTAGATAAACAATTATTAATAATTATTTACAGTTGCGTAAATAAATACTACACTCTGTAAAACCAACCACATTGGCTAGGTAAACAATTATTACTAATTATTTACAGTTGCGTAAATATAATTACCAATTACTACCACACTCTGCAAAACCAACCACAATGGCTAGGTAAACTATTATTACTAATTATTTACAGTTGCGAAAATATAATTACTAATTATTACCACACTGTAAAACCAACCACATTGGCTAGATAAACAATTATTACTAATTATTTATAGTTGCAAAGTATACTTACTAATTATTACCACACTCTGTAAAACCAACCACATTGGCTACATAAACAATTAATAATAATTATTTACAGTTACGTAAATAATTACTACACTCTGTAAAACAAACCACATTGGCTAGGTAAACAATTATTACTAATTATTTACAGTTGCGTAAATATAATTACTAATTATTACCACACTGTAAAACCAACCACAATGGCTAGGTAAACTTTTAATACTAATTATTTACATTTGCGTAAATATAATTACCAATTACTACCACACTCTGCAAAACCAACCACAATGGCTAGGTAAACTATTATTACTAATTATTTACAGTTGCGAAAATATAATTACTAATTATTACCACACTGTAAAACCAACCACATTGGCTAGATAAACAATTATTACTAATTATTTATAGTTGCATAGTATACTTACTAATTATTACCACACTCTGTAAAACCAACCACATTGGCTACATAAACAATTATTAATAATTATTTACAGTTGCGTAAATAATTACTACACTCTGTAAAACCAACCACAATGGCTAGGTAAACTATTATTACTAATTATTTACAGTTGCGAAAATATAATTACTAATTATTACCACACTGTAAAACCAACCACAATGGCTAGGTAAACTTTTATTACTAATTATTTACATATGCGTAAATATAATTACCAATTACTACCACACTCTGCAAAACCAACCACAATGGCTAGGTAAACTATTATTACTAATTATTTACAGTTGCGAAAATATAATTACTAATTATTACCACACTGTAAAACCAACCACATTGGCTAGATAAACAATTATTACTAATTATTTATAGTTGCATAGTATACTTACTAATTATTACCACACTCTGTAAAACCAACCACATTGGCTAGATAAACAATTATTAATAATTATTTACAGTTGCGTAAATAATTACTACACTCTGTAAAACCAACCACATTGGCTAGGTAAACAATTATTACTAATTATTTACAGTTGCGTAAATATACTTACTAATTATTAACACACTGTAAAACCAACCACAATGGCTAGGTAAACTTTTAATAGTAATTATTTACATTTGCGTAAATATAATTACCAATTACTACCACACTCTGCAAAACCAACCACAATGGCTAGGTAAACTATTATTACTAATTATTTACAGTTGCGAAAATATAATGACTAATTATTACCACACTGTAAAACCAACCACATTGGCTAGATAAACAATTATTACTAATTATTTACAGTTGCGTAAATATAATTACTAATTATTACCACACTGTAAAACCAACCACATTGGCTAGGTAAACTTTTATTACTAATTATTTACATTTGCGTAAATATAATTACCAATTACTACCACACTCTGCAAAACCAACCACAATGGCTAGGTAAACTATTATTACTAATTATTTACAGTTGCGAAAATATAATTACTAATTATTACCACACTGTAAACCAACCACATTGGCTAGATAAACAATTATTACTAATTATTTATAGTTGCATAGTATACTTACTAATTATTACCACACTCTGTAAAACCAACCACATTTTCTAGATAAACAATTATTAATAATTATTTACAGTTGCGTAAATAAATACTACACTCTGTAAAACCAACCACATTGGCTAGGTAAACAATTATTACTAATTATTTACAGTTGCGTAAATATAATTACCAATTACTACCACACTCTGCAAAACCACCCACAATGGCTAGGTAAACTATTATTACTAATTATTTACAGTTGCGAAAATATAATTACTAATTATTACCACACTGTAAAACCAACCACATTGGCTAGATAAACAATTATTACTAATTATTTATAGTTGCAAAGTATACTTACTAATTATTACCACACTCTGTAAAACCAACCACATTGGCTACATAAACAATTAATAATAATTATTTACAGTTGCGTAAATAATTACTACACTCTGTAAAACAAACCACATTGGCTAGGTAAACAATTATTACTAATTATTTACAGTTGCGTAAATATAATTACTAATTATTACCACACTGTAAAACCAACCACAATGGTTAGGTAAACTTTTAATACTAATTATTTACATTTGCGTAAATATAATTACCAATTACTACCACACTCTGCAAAACCAACCACAATGGCTAGGTAAACTATTATTACTAATTATTTACAGTTGCGAAAATATAATTACTAATTATTACCACACTGTAAAACCAACCACATTGGCTAGATAAACAATTATTACTAATTATTTATAGTTGCATAGTATACTTACTAATTATTACCACACTCTGTAAAACCAACCACATTGGCTACATAAACAATTATTAATAATTATTTACAGTTGCGTAAATAATTACTACACTCTGTAAAACCAACCACAATGGCTAGGTAAACTATTATTACTAATTATTTACAGTTGCGAAAATATAATTACTAATTATTACCACACTGTAAAACCAACCACAATGGCTAGGTAAACTTTTATTACTAATTATTTACATTTGCGTAAATATAATTACCAATTACTACCACACTCTGCAAAACCAACCACAATGGCTAGGTAAACTATTATTACTAATTATTTACAGTTGCGAAAATATAATTACTAATTATTACCACACTGTAAAACCAACCACATTGGCTAGATAAACAATTATTACTAATTATTTATAGTTGCATAGTATACTTACTAATTATTACCACACTCTGTAAAACCAACCACATTGGCTACATAAACAATTATTAATAATTATTTACAGTTGCGTAAATAATTACTACACTCTGTAAAACCAACCACATTGGCTAGGTAAACAATTATTACTAATTATTGACAGTTGCGTGAATATAATCACTAATTATTACCACACTGTAAAACCAACCACATTGGCTAGGTAAACAATTATTACTAATTATTAACAGATGCGTAAATATAATTACTAATTATAACCACACTCTGTAAAACCAACCACAATTGCTAGGTAAACTATTATTACTAATTATTTACAGTTGCGAAAATATAATTACTAATTATTACCACACTGTAAAACCAACCACAATGGCTAGGTAAACTTTTATTACTAATTATTTACATTTGCGTAAATATAATTACCAATTACTACCACACTCTGCAAAACCAGCCACAATGGCTAGGTAAACTATTATTACTAACTATTTACAGTTGCGAAAATATAATTACTAATTATTACCACACTCTGTAAAACCAACCACATTGGCTAGATAAACAATTATTAATAATTATTTACAGTTGCGTAAATAATTACTACACTCTGTAAAACCAACCACACTGGCTAGGTAAACAATTATTACTAATTATTTACAGTTCCGTAAATATAATTACCAATTACTACCACACTCTGCAAAACCAACCACAATGGCTAGGTAAACTATTATTACTAATTATTTACAGTTGCGAAAATATAATTACTAATTATTACCACACTGTAAAACCAACCACATTGGCTAGATAAACAATTATTACTAATTATTTATAGTTGCATAGTATACTTACTAATTATCACCACACTCTGTAAAACCAACCACATTGGCTACATAAACAATTATTAATAATTATTTACAGTTGCGTAAATAATTACTACACTCTGTAAAACCAACCACATTGGCTAGGTAAACAATTATTACTAATTATTTACAGTTGCGTAAATATAATTACTAATTATTACCACACTGTAAAACCAACCACAATGGCTAGGTAAACTTTTAATACTAATTATTTACATTTGCGTAAATATAATTACCAATTACTACACACTCTGCAAAACCAACCACAATGGCTAGGTAAACTATTATTACTAATTATTTACAGTTGCGAAAATATAATTACTAATTATTACCACACTGTAAAACCAACCACATTGGCTAGATAAACAATTATTACTAATTATTTATAGTTGCATAGTATACTTACTAATTATTACCACACTCTGTAAAACCAACCCCATTGGCTACATAAACAATTATTAATAATTATTTACAGTTGCGTAAATAATTACTACACTCTGTAAAACCAACCACATTGGCTAGGTAAACAATTATTACTAATTATTGACAGTTGCGTGAATATAATCACTAATTATTACCACACTGTAAAACCAACCACATTGGCTAGGTAAACAATTATTACTAATTATTAACAGATGCGTAAATATAATTACTAATTATAACCACACTCTGTAAAACCAACCACAATTGCTAGGTAAACTATTATTACTAATTATTTACAGTTGCGAAAATATAATTACTAATTTTTACCACACTGTAAAACCAACCACATTGGCTAGATAAACAATTATTACTAATTATTTATAGTTGCATAGTGTACTTACTAATTATTACCACACTCTGTAAAACCAACCACATTGGCTAGATAAACAATTATTATTAATTATTTACAGTTGCGTAAATAATTACTACACTCTGTAAAACCAACCACATTGGCTAGGTAAACAATTATTACTAATTATTGACAGTTGCGTGAATATAATTACTAATTATAACCACACTCTGTAAAACCAACGACAATTGCTAGGTAAACTATTATTACTAATTATTTACAGTTGCGTAAATATAATTACTAATTATTACCACACTGTAAAACCAACCACATTGGCTAGGTAAACATTTATTACTAATTATTTACATTTGCGTAAATATAATTACCAATTACTACCACACTCTGCAAAACCAACCACAATGGCTAGGTAAACTATTATTACTAATTATTTACAGTTGCGAAAATATAATTACTAATTATTACCACACTGTAAACCAACCACATTGGCTAGATAAACAATTATTACTAATTATTTATAGTTGCATAGTATACTTACTAATTATTACCACACTCTGTAAAACCAACCACATTGGCTAGATAAACAATTATTAATAATTATTTACAGTTGCGTAAATAAATACTACACTCTGTAAAACCAACCACATTGGCTAGGTAAACAATTATTACTAATTATTTACAGTTGCGTAAATATAATTACCAATTACTACCACACTCTGCAAAACCAACCACAATGGCTAGGTAAACTATTATTACTAATTATTTACAGTTGCGAAAATATAATTACTAATTATTACCACACTGTAAAACCAACCACATTGGCTAGATAAACAATTATTACTAATTATTTATAGTTGCAAAGTATACTTACTAATTATTACCACACTCTGTAAAACCAACCACATTGGCTACATAAACAATTAATAATAATTATTTACAGTTACGTAAATAATTACTACACTCTGTAAAACAAACCACATTGGCTAGGTAAACAATTATTACTAATTATTTACAGTTGCGTAAATATAATTACTAATTATTACCACACTGTAAAACCAACCACAATGGCTAGGTAAACTTTTAATACTAATTATTTACATTTGCGTAAATATAATTACCAATTACTACCACACTCTGCAAAACCAACCACAATGGCTAGGTAAACTATTATTACTAATTATTTACAGTTGCGAAAATATAATTACTAATTATTACCACACTGTAAAACCAACCACATTGGCTAGATAAACAATTATTACTAATTATTTATAGTTGCATAGTATACTTACTAATTATTACCACACTCTGTAAAACCAACCACATTGGCTACATAAACAATTATTAATAATTATTTACAGTTGCGTAAATAATTACTACACTCTGTAAAACCAACCACAATGGCTAGGTAAACTATTATTACTAATTATTTACAGTTGCGAAAATATAATTACTAATTATTACCACACTGTAAAACCAACCACAATGGCTAGGTAAACTTTTATTACTAATTATTTACATTTGCGTAAATATAATTACCAATTACTACCACACTCTGCAAAACCAACCACAATGGCTAGGTAAACTATTATTACTAATTATTTACAGTTGCGAAAATATAATTACTAATTATTACCACACTGTAAAACCAACCACATTGGCTAGATAAACAATTATTACTAATTATTTATAGTTGCATAGTATACTTACTAATTATTACCACACTCTGTAAAACCAACCACATTGGCTAGATAAACAATTATTAATAATTATTTACAGTTGCGTAAATAATTACTACACTCTGTAAAACCAACCACATTGGCTAGGTAAACAATTATTACTAATTATTTACAGTTGCGTAAATATACTTACTAATTATTAACACACTGTAAAACCAACCACAATGGCTAGGTAAACTTTTAATAGTAATTATTTACATTTGCGTAAATATAATTACCAATTACTACCACACTCTGCAAAACCAACCACAATGGCTAGGTAAACTATTATTACTAATTATTTACAGTTGCGAAAATATAATGACTAATTATTACCACACTGTAAAACCAACCACATTGGCTAGATAAACAATTATTACTAATTATTTACAGTTGCGTAAATATAATTACTAATTATTACCACACTGTAAAACCAACCACATTGGCTAGGTAAACTTTTATTACTAATTATTTACATTTGCGTAAATATAATTACCAATTACTACCACACTCTGCAAAACCAACCACAATGGCTAGGTAAACTATTATTACTAATTATTTACAGTTGCGAAAATATAATTACTAATTATTACCACACTGTAAACCAACCACATTGGCTAGATAAACAATTATTACTAATTATTTATAGTTGCATAGTATACTTACTAATTATTACCACACTCTGTAAAACCAACCACATTTTCTAGATAAACAATTATTAATAATTATTTACAGTTGCGTAAATAAATACTACACTCTGTAAAACCAACCACATTGGCTAGGTAAACAATTATTACTAATTATTTACAGTTGCGTAAATATAATTACCAATTACTACCACACTCTGCAAAACCACCCACAATGGCTAGGTAAACTATTATTACTAATTATTTACAGTTGCGAAAATATAATTACTAATTATTACCACACTGTAAAACCAACCACATTGGCTAGATAAACAATTATTACTAATTATTTATAGTTGCAAAGTATACTTACTAATTATTACCACACTCTGTAAAACCAACCACATTGGCTACATAAACAATTAATAATAATTATTTACAGTTACGTAAATAATTACTACACTCTGTAAAACAAACCACATTGGCTAGGTAAACAATTATTACTAATTATTTACAGTTGCGTAAATATAATTACTAATTATTACCACACTGTAAAACCAACCACAATGGCTAGGTAAACTTTTAATACTAATTATTTACATTTGCGTAAATATAATTACCAATTACTACCACACTCTGCAAAACCAACCACAATGGCTAGGTAAACTATTATTACTAATTATTTACAGTTGCGAAAATATAATTACTAATTATTACCACACTGTAAAACCAACCACATTGGCTAGATAAACAATTATTACTAATTATTTATAGTTGCATAGTATACTTACTAATTATTACCACACTCTGTAAAACCAACCACATTGGCTACATAAACAATTATTAATAATTATTTACAGTTGCGTAAATAATTACTACACTCTGTAAAACCAACCACAATGGCTAGGTAAACTATTATTACTAATTATTTACAGTTGCGAAAATATAATTACTAATTATTACCACACTGTAAAACCAACCACAATGGCTAGGTAAACTTTTATTACTAATTATTTACATATGCGTAAATATAATTACCAATTACTACCACACTCTGCAAAACCAACCACAATGGCTAGGTAAACTATTATTACTAATTATTTACAGTTGCGAAAATATAATTACTAATTATTACCACACTGTAAAACCAACCACATTGGCTAGATAAACAATTATTACTAATTATTTATAGTTGCATAGTATACTTACTAATTATTACCACACTCTGTAAAACCAACCACATTGGCTAGATAAACAATTATTAATAATTATTTACAGTTGCGTAAATAATTACTACACTCTGTAAAACCAACCACATTGGCTAGGTAAACAATTATTACTAATTATTTACAGTTGCGTAAATATACTTACTAATTATTAACACACTGTAAAACCAACCACAATGGCTAGGTAAACTTTTAATAGTAATTATTTACATTTGCGTAAATATAATTACCAATTACTACCACACTCTGCAAAACCAACCACAATGGCTAGGTAAACTATTATTACTAATTATTTACAGTTGCGAAAATATAATGACTAATTATTACCACACTGTAAAACCAACCACATTGGCTAGATAAACAATTATTACTAATTATTTACAGTTGCGTAAATATAATTACTAATTATTACCACACTGTAAAACCAACCACATTGGCTAGGTAAACTTTTATTACTAATTATTTACATTTGCGTAAATATAATTACCAATTACTACCACACTCTGCAAAACCAACCACAATGGCTAGGTAAACTATTATTACTAATTATTTACAGTTGCGAAAATATAATTACTAATTATTACCACACTGTAAACCAACCACATTGGCTAGATAAACAATTATTACTAATTATTTATAGTTGCATAGTATACTTACTAATTATTACCACACTCTGTAAAACCAACCACATTTTCTAGATAAACAATTATTAATAATTATTTACAGTTGCGTAAATAAATACTACACTCTGTAAAACCAACCACATTGGCTAGGTAAACAATTATTACTAATTATTTACAGTTGCGTAAATATAATTACCAATTACTACCACACTCTGCAAAACCACCCACAATGGCTAGGTAAACTATTATTACTAATTATTTACAGTTGCGAAAATATAATTACTAATTATTACCACACTGTAAAACCAACCACATTGGCTAGATAAACAATTATTACTAATTATTTATAGTTGCAAAGTATACTTACTAATTATTACCACACTCTGTAAAACCAACCACATTGGCTACATAAACAATTAATAATAATTATTTACAGTTGCGTAAATAATTACTACACTCTGTAAAACAAACCACATTGGCTAGGTAAACAATTATTACTAATTATTTACAGTTGCGTAAATATAATTACTAATTATTACCACACTGTAAAACCAACCACAATGGTTAGGTAAACTTTTAATACTAATTATTTACATTTGCGTAAATATAATTACCAATTACTACCACACTCTGCAAAACCAACCACAATGGCTAGGTAAACTATTATTACTAATTATTTACAGTTGCGAAAATATAATTACTAATTATTACCACACTGTAAAACCAACCACATTGGCTAGATAAACAATTATTACTAATTATTTATAGTTGCATAGTATACTTACTAATTATTACCACACTCTGTAAAACCAACCACATTGGCTACATAAACAATTATTAATAATTATTTACAGTTGCGTAAATAATTACTACACTCTGTAAAACCAACCACAATGGCTAGGTAAACTATTATTACTAATTATTTACAGTTGCGAAAATATAATTACTAATTATTACCACACTGTAAAACCAACCACAATGGCTAGGTAAACTTTTATTACTAATTATTTACATTTGCGTAAATATAATTACCAATTACTACCACACTCTGCAAAACCAACCACAATGGCTAGGTAAACTATTATTACTAATTATTTACAGTTGCGAAAATATAATTACTAATTATTACCACACTGTAAAACCAACCACATTGGCTAGATAAACAATTATTACTAATTATTTATAGTTGCATAGTATACTTACTAATTATTACCACACTCTGTAAAACCAACCACATTGGCTACATAAACAATTATTAATAATTATTTACAGTTGCGTAAATAATTACTACACTCTGTAAAACCAACCACATTGGCTAGGTAAACAATTATTACTAATTATTGACAGTTGCGTGAATATAATCACTAATTATTACCACACTGTAAAACCAACCACATTGGCTAGGTAAACAATTATTACTAATTATTAACAGATGCGTAAATATAATTACTAATTATAACCACACTCTGTAAAACCAACCACAATTGCTAGGTAAACTATTATTACTAATTATTTACAGTTGCGAAAATATAATTACTAATTATTACCACACTGTAAAACCAACCACAATGGCTAGGTAAACTTTTATTACTAATTATTTACATTTGCGTAAATATAATTACCAATTACTACCACACTCTGCAAAACCAGCCACAATGGCTAGGTAAACTATTATTACTAACTATTTACAGTTGCGAAAATATAATTACTAATTATTACCACACTCTGTAAAACCAACCACATTGGCTAGATAAACAATTATTAATAATTATTTACAGTTGCGTAAATAATTACTACACTCTGTAAAACCAACCACACTGGCTAGGTAAACAATTATTACTAATTATTTACAGTTCCGTAAATATAATTACCAATTACTACCACACTCTGCAAAACCAACCACAATGGCTAGGTAAACTATTATTACTAATTATTTACAGTTGCGAAAATATAATTACTAATTATTACCACACTGTAAAACCAACCACATTGGCTAGATAAACAATTATTACTAATTATTTATAGTTGCATAGTATACTTACTAATTATCACCACACTCTGTAAAACCAACCACATTGGCTACATAAACAATTATTAATAATTATTTACAGTTGCGTAAATAATTACTACACTCTGTAAAACCAACCACATTGGCTAGGTAAACAATTATTACTAATTATTTACAGTTGCGTAAATATAATTACTAATTATTACCACACTGTAAAACCAACCACAATGGCTAGGTAAACTTTTAATACTAATTATTTACATTTGCGTAAATATAATTACCAATTACTACACACTCTGCAAAACCAACCACAATGGCTAGGTAAACTATTATTACTAATTATTTACAGTTGCGAAAATATAATTACTAATTATTACCACACTGTAAAACCAACCACATTGGCTAGATAAACAATTATTACTAATTATTTATAGTTGCATAGTATACTTACTAATTATTACCACACTCTGTAAAACCAACCCCATTGGCTACATAAACAATTATTAATAATTATTTACAGTTGCGTAAATAATTACTACACTCTGTAAAACCAACCACATTGGCTAGGTAAACAATTATTACTAATTATTGACAGTTGCGTGAATATAATCACTAATTATTACCACACTGTAAAACCAACCACATTGGCTAGGTAAACAATTATTACTAATTATTAACAGATGCGTAAATATAATTACTAATTATAACCACACTCTGTAAAACCAACCACAATTGCTAGGTAAACTATTATTACTAATTATTTACAGTTGCGAAAATATAATTACTAATTTTTACCACACTGTAAAACCAACCACATTGGCTAGATAAACAATTATTACTAATTATTTATAGTTGCATAGTGTACTTACTAATTATTACCACACTCTGTAAAACCAACCACATTGGCTAGATAAACAATTATTATTAATTATTTACAGTTGCGTAAATAATTACTACACTCTGTAAAACCAACCACATTGGCTAGGTAAACAATTATTACTAATTATTGACAGTTGCGTGAATATAATTACTAATTATAACCACACTCTGTAAAACCAACGACAATTGCTAGGTAAACTATTATTACTAATTATTTACAGTTGCGTAAATATAATTACTAATTATTACCACACTGTAAAACCAACCACATTGGCTAGGTAAACATTTATTACTAATTATTTACATTTGCGTAAATATAATTACCAATTACTACCACACTCTGCAAAACCAACCACAATGGCTAGGTAAACTATTATTACTAATTATTTACAGTTGCGAAAATATAATTACTAATTATTACCACACTGTAAACCAACCACATTGGCTAGATAAACAATTATTACTAATTATTTATAGTTGCATAGTATACTTACTAATTATTACCACACTCTGTAAAACCAACCACATTGGCTAGATAAACAATTATTAATAATTATTTACAGTTGCGTAAATAAATACTACACTCTGTAAAACCAACCACATTGGCTAGGTAAACAATTATTACTAATTATTTACAGTTGCGTAAATATAATTACCAATTACTACCACACTCTGCAAAACCAACCACAATGGCTAGGTAAACTATTATTACTAATTATTTACAGTTGCGAAAATATAATTACTAATTATTACCACACTGTAAAACCAACCACATTGGCTAGATAAACAATTATTACTAATTATTTATAGTTGCAAAGTATACTTACTAATTATTACCACACTCTGTAAAACCAACCACATTGGCTACATAAACAATTAATAATAATTATTTACAGTTACGTAAATAATTACTACACTCTGTAAAACAAACCACATTGGCTAGGTAAACAATTATTACTAATTATTTACAGTTGCGTAAATATAATTACTAATTATTACCACACTGTAAAACCAACCACAATGGCTAGGTAAACTTTTAATACTAATTATTTACATTTGCGTAAATATAATTACCAATTACTACCACACTCTGCAAAACCAACCACAATGGCTAGGTAAACTATTATTACTAATTATTTACAGTTGCGAAAATATAATTACTAATTATTACCACACTGTAAAACCAACCACATTGGCTAGATAAACAATTATTACTAATTATTTATAGTTGCATAGTATACTTACTAATTATTACCACACTCTGTAAAACCAACCACATTGGCTACATAAACAATTATTAATAATTATTTACAGTTGCGTAAATAATTACTACACTCTGTAAAACCAACCACAATGGCTAGGTAAACTATTATTACTAATTATTTACAGTTGCGAAAATATAATTACTAATTATTACCACACTGTAAAACCAACCACAATGGCTAGGTAAACTTTTATTACTAATTATTTACATTTGCGTAAATATAATTACCAATTACTACCACACTCTGCAAAACCAACCACAATGGCTAGGTAAACTATTATTACTAATTATTTACAGTTGCGAAAATATAATTACTAATTATTACCACACTGTAAAACCAACCACATTGGCTAGATAAACAATTATTACTAATTATTTATAGTTGCATAGTATACTTACTAATTATTACCACACTCTGTAAAACCAACCACATTGGCTAGATAAACAATTATTAATAATTATTTACAGTTGCGTAAATAATTACTACACTCTGTAAAACCAACCACATTGGCTAGGTAAACAATTATTACTAATTATTTACAGTTGCGTAAATATACTTACTAATTATTAACACACTGTAAAACCAACCACAATGGCTAGGTAAACTTTTAATAGTAATTATTTACATTTGCGTAAATATAATTACCAATTACTACCACACTCTGCAAAACCAACCACAATGGCTAGGTAAACTATTATTACTAATTATTTACAGTTGCGAAAATATAATGACTAATTATTACCACACTGTAAAACCAACCACATTGGCTAGATAAACAATTATTACTAATTATTTACAGTTGCGTAAATATAATTACTAATTATTACCACACTGTAAAACCAACCACATTGGCTAGGTAAACTTTTATTACTAATTATTTACATTTGCGTAAATATAATTACCAATTACTACCACACTCTGCAAAACCAACCACAATGGCTAGGTAAACTATTATTACTAATTATTTACAGTTGCGAAAATATAATTACTAATTATTACCACACTGTAAACCAACCACATTGGCTAGATAAACAATTATTACTAATTATTTATAGTTGCATAGTATACTTACTAATTATTACCACACTCTGTAAAACCAACCACATTTTCTAGATAAACAATTATTAATAATTATTTACAGTTGCGTAAATAAATACTACACTCTGTAAAACCAACCACATTGGCTAGGTAAACAATTATTACTAATTATTTACAGTTGCGTAAATATAATTACCAATTACTACCACACTCTGCAAAACCACCCACAATGGCTAGGTAAACTATTATTACTAATTATTTACAGTTGCGAAAATATAATTACTAATTATTACCACACTGTAAAACCAACCACATTGGCTAGATAAACAATTATTACTAATTATTTATAGTTGCAAAGTATACTTACTAATTATTACCACACTCTGTAAAACCAACCACATTGGCTACATAAACAATTAATAATAATTATTTACAGTTGCGTAAATAATTACTACACTCTGTAAAACAAACCACATTGGCTAGGTAAACAATTATTACTAATTATTTACAGTTGCGTAAATATAATTACTAATTATTACCACACTGTAAAACCAACCACAATGGTTAGGTAAACTTTTAATACTAATTATTTACATTTGCGTAAATATAATTACCAATTACTACCACACTCTGCAAAACCAACCACAATGGCTAGGTAAACTATTATTACTAATTATTTACAGTTGCGAAAATATAATTACTAATTATTACCACACTGTAAAACCAACCACATTGGCTAGATAAACAATTATTACTAATTATTTATAGTTGCATAGTATACTTACTAATTATTACCACACTCTGTAAAACCAACCACATTGGCTACATAAACAATTATTAATAATTATTTACAGTTGCGTAAATAATTACTACACTCTGTAAAACCAACCACAATGGCTAGGTAAACTATTATTACTAATTATTTACAGTTGCGAAAATATAATTACTAATTATTACCACACTGTAAAACCAACCACAATGGCTAGGTAAACTTTTATTACTAATTATTTACATTTGCGTAAATATAATTACCAATTACTACCACACTCTGCAAAACCAACCACAATGGCTAGGTAAACTATTATTACTAATTATTTACAGTTGCGAAAATATAATTACTAATTATTACCACACTGTAAAACCAACCACATTGGCTAGATAAACAATTATTACTAATTATTTATAGTTGCATAGTATACTTACTAATTATTACCACACTCTGTAAAACCAACCACATTGGCTAGATAAACAATTATTAATAATTATTTACAGTTGCGTAAATAATTACTACACTCTGTAAAACCAACCACATTGGCTAGGTAAACAATTATTACTAATTATTTACAGTTGCGTAAATATACTTACTAATTATTAACACACTGTAAAACCAACCACAATGGCTAGGTAAACTTTTAATAGTAATTATTTACATTTGCGTAAATATAATTACCAATTACTACCACACTCTGCAAAACCAACGACAATGGCTAGGTAAACTATTATAACTAATTATTTACAGTTGCGAAAATATAATTACTAATTATTACCACACTGTAAAACCAACCACATTGGCTAGATAAACAATTATTGCTAATTATTTATAGCTGCATAGTATACTTACTAATTATTACCACACTCTGTAAAACCAACCACATTGGCTACATAAACAATTATTAATAATTATTTACAGTTGCGTAAATAATTACTACACTCTGTAAAACCAACCACATTGGCTAGGTAAACAATTATTACTAATTATTGACAGTTGCGTGAATATAATTACTAATTATAACCACACTCTGTAAAACCAACCACAATTGCTAGGTAAACTATTATTACTAATTATTTACAGTTGCGTAAATATAATTACTAATTATTACCACACTCTGTAAAACCAACCACATTGGCTAGATAAACAATTAATAATAATTATTTACAGTTGCATAAATAATTACTACACTCTGTAAAACCAACCACATTGGCTAGGTAAACAATTATTACTAATTATTTACAGTTGCGTAAATATAATTACTAATTATTACCACACTGTAAAACCAACCACAATGGCTAGGTAAACTTTTAATACTAATTATTTACATTTGCGTAAATATAATTACCAATTACTACCACACTCTGCAAAACCAACCACAATGGCTAGGTAAACTATTATTACTAATTATTTACAGTTGCGAAAATATAATTACTAATTATTACCACACTGTAAAACCAACCACATTGGCTAGATAAACAATTATTACTAATTATTTATAGTTGCATAGTATACTTACTAATTATTACCACACTCTGTAAAACCAACCACATTGGCTACATAAACAATTATTAATAATTATTTACAGTTGCGTAAATAATTACTACACTCTGTAAAACCAACCACATTGGCTAGGTAAACAATTATTACTAATTATTGACAGATGCGTAAATATAATTACTAATTATAACCACACTCTGTAAAACCAACCACAATTGCTAGGTAAACTATTATTACCAATTATTTACAGTTGCGTAAATATAATTACTAATTATTACCACACTGTAAAACCAACCACAATGGCTAGGTAAACTTTTATTACTAATTATTTACATTTGCGTAAATAATTACTACACTCTGTAAAACCAACCACATAACAGTAAAAGTCGGAAAAAAAGTCGGAAAAAAAAGTCGGAAAAAAAAGTCCAAAAATTTCTAGAACAAAACAAAGCAGTTTTTCTGTTTTTTTCAATTGTGCCTTCTCCCCCCAAAAGGGGGAGATGCTGGGCCGGTCCCGGAAGTAGTGCAGTACCGGGTCGACCCGTGGCGGAGTTGGAGCAAGCCCCGAACACTCCGCCGCGCTACAAAAATCAGTTTAATATCATGGGTACAATTAGAACCCGTAACAGATATTAAGCTGTTAAGAACAGATACTACACAAAGAGAAGTTTATTGACTTCCAAACTGATAGAGCACGATACATTGACAATGTGAACCACAATATACATACACTTATATGTAAAGGATACCGAATAATGTGCCAATACAATACAGATGTTGTAAGTCACTTTACATTAACAGTCTTATCTTCGTATCAGAGTCTGCTTATCCTTTATACAATTTCAATCAATTGGTACAAAAAAGGGATATACAATAATAATGGGAGAACCACTCAAATCTCTCCATCCCAATGCACTAGAAGGGGAAAGGGAAAAAAAAGGGGGGGGGGATGTACATGCATACATGTTATGATCCAACGCGCGTTACATGTGGTCATCAATACAACAATGTCGGCATCGTTAGCCCATTTGGTCTCACAACAAAGAACCGTGTGTGCCAACGCTGCAGAAACCGCGCCTCCCCGTCTAGTTCGAGCCGCTCTGACAGGTATTCCCAGAGCAGGAGGCGCAGGCTCTGCAGCGCCGGGTACATGGCTCGTACTGGCTGCCTGCGTGCTTCCGCCAGGCAGCGGCGCTTCCACAAGACAAAAAGGGTACATGCCACAACTAGCCGCGCGAATGCACCCCGCGGTTGGTTTCTCCGCACCGAAAACATACGGTTGTTGCAGAAACAGCGTCGGTCCATCGTTTTTTGTTTGTAGCACTTGAGCTATGGTTTACCAAATCTCGACACATCCCTTGAAGGGGATTCTTAATCAAACCATTCTTTATTGCCTCAAATAATAGACTCACATGCAATGACACGCGGAAAAAGTAACCCAAGGTGTCACTGCATGCACGAGGCGCCCAACAATGCAATAGGACAGGCATTGAGAGGATTGCTGTTAGGCACATGGATAGCAGTGAGCTCGAATGAAAAAAGTTAGTCGGCCTCATCTTTGAGTTGTGATTGTCCTCCCCCAAAAACCGAGAGTCGCTTAGCTAGTCCCGGAAGAGTGCAGTACCGGGTAGACCCGTGGCAGAGGTACAGCAAGCCCAGAATGCTCTGCCGCATTACAAAAAATAGTATAATGTCAGGGTTACAAATTACAACTGGCAACTGATATCAAGCTGTTAAAACAGTGTTTTCCAGAAATGTTTTGTACATTTGCAAGCAATGCTTTATTGCAGATACCTACTGCTATTAAGGCAAAAGCCTTTATTGCCTCATAGTTGTCGTTAGCAAAAGTGTCACATTTTTGCCACAGCACTTATTGGTCGCGAAGGGAAGACGTCGTGGAGGTGTCGACCAATCACAGAGCAACACCACAGTATGTGCAAATGCATAGCTTATATGTCCATATGTCAATCAATGAGCAGTTACTAATTAAAAAGGAAATAAATAAGTAAATAATTATTTATATGCTATGTCCTGGTTATTGCACTAATTACTCAATATTGGCTAGGTAAACAATTATTACTAATTATTTACAGTTGCGAAAATATAATTACTAATTATTACCACACTGTAAAACCAACCACATTGGCTAGATAAACAATTATTACTAATTATTTATAGTTGCATAGTATACTTACTAATTATTACCACACTCTGTAAAACCAACCACATTGGCTACATAAACAATTATTAATAATTATTTACAGTTGCGTAAATAATTACTACACTCTGTAAAACCAACCACATTGGCTAGGTAAACAATTATTACTAATTATTTACAGTTGCGTAAATATAATTACTAATTATTACCACACTGTAAAACCAACCACAATGGCTAGGTAAACTTTTAATACCAATTATTTACATTTGCGTAAATATAATTACCAATTACTTCCACACTCTGCAAAACCAACCACAATGGCTAGGTAAACTATTATTACTAATTATTTACAGTTGCGAAAATATAATTACTAATTATTACCACACTGTAAAACCAACCACATTGGCTAGATAAACAATTATTACTAATTATTTATAGTTGCATAGTATACTTACTAATTATTACCACACTCTGTAAAACCAACCACATTGGCTACATAAACAATTATTAATAATTATTTACAGTTGCGTAAATAATTACTACACTCTTTAAAACCAACAACATTGGCTAGGTAAACAATTATTACTAATTATTTACAGTTGCGTAAATATAATTACTAATTATTACCACACTGTAAAACCAACCACAATGGCTAGGTAAACTTTTAATACTAATTATTTACAGTTGTGTAAATATAATTACTAATTATTACCACACTGTAAAACCAACCACAATGGCTAGGTAAACTATTATTACTAATTATTTACAGTTGCGAAAATATAATTACTAATTATTACCACACTGTAAAACCAACCACATTGGCTAGATAAACAATTATTACTAATTATTTATAGTTGCATAGTATACTTACTAATTATTACCACACTGTAAAACCAACCACATTGGCTACATAAACAATTATTAATAATTATTTACAGTTGCGTAAATAATTACTACACTCTTTAAAACCAACCACATTGGCTAGGTAAACAATTATTACTAATTATTGACAGTTGCGTGAATATAATTACTAATTATAACCACACTCTGTAAAACCAACCACAATTGCTAGGTAAACTGTTATTACTAATTATTTACAGTTGCGTAAATATAATTACTAATTATTACCACACTGTAAAACCAACCACAATGGCTAGGTAAACTTTTAATACTAATTATTTACATTTGCGTAAATATAATTACCAATTACTTCCACACTCTGCAAAACCAACCACAATGGCTAGGTAAACTATTATTACTAATTATTTATAGTTGCATAGTATACTTACTAATTATTACCACACTCTGTAAAACCAACCACATTGGCTACATAAACAATTATTAATAATTATTTACAGTTGCGTAAATAATTATTACTAATTATTGACAGTTGCGTGAATATAATTACTAATTATAACCACACTCTGTAAAACCAACCACAATTGCTAGGTAAACTATTATTACTAATTATTTACAGTTGCGTAAATATAATTACTAATTATTACCACACTGTAAAACCAACCACAATGGCTAGGTAAACTTTTATTACTAATTATTTATAGTTGCATAGTATACTTACTAATTATTACCACACTCTGTAAAACCAACCACATTGGCTACATAAACAATTATTAATAATTATTTACAGTTGCGTAAATAATTACTACACTCTGTAAAACCAACCACATTGGCTAGGTAAACAATTATTACTAATTATTTACAGTTGCGTAAATATAATTACTAATTATTACCACACTGTAAAACCAACCACAATGGCTAGGTAAACTTTTAATACTAATTATTTACATTTGCGTAAATATAATTACCAATTACTTCCACACTCTGCAAAACCAACCACAATGGCTAGGTAAACTATTACTAATTATTTACAGTTGCGAAAATATAATTACTAATTATTACCACACTGTAAAACCAACCACATTGGCTAGATAAACAATTATTACTAATTATTTATAGTTGCATAGTATACTTACTAATTATTACCACACTCTGTAAAACCAACCACATTGGCTACATAAACAATTATTAATAATTATTTACAGTTGCGTAAATAATCACTACACTCTTTAAAACCAACCACATTGGCTAGGTAAACAATTATTACTAATTATTGACAGTTGCGTGAATATAATTACTACACTCTGTAAAACCAACCACAATTGCTAGGTAAACTATTATTACTAATTATTTACAGTTGCGTAAATATAATTACTAATTATTACCACACTGTAAAACCAAGCACAATGGCTAGGTAAACTTTTAATACTAATTATTTACATTTGCGTAAATATAATTACCAATTACTTCCACACTCTGCAAAACCAACCACAATGGCTAGGTTAACTATTATTACTAATTATTTACAGTTGCGAAAATATAATTACTAATTATTACCACACTGTAAAACCAACCACATTGGCTAGATAAACAATTATTACTAATTATTTATAGTTGCATAGTATACTTACTAATTATTACCACACTCTGTAAAACCAACCACATTGGCTACATAAACAATTATTAATAATTATTTACAGTTGCGTAAATAATTATTACTAATTATTGACAGTTGCGTGAATATAATTACTAATTATAACCACACTCTGTAAAACCAACCACAATTGCTAGGTAAACTATTATTACTAATTATTTACAGTTGCGTAAATATAATTACTAATTATTACCACACTGTAAAACCAACCACAATGGCTAGGTAAACTTTTATTACTAATTATTTATAGTTGCATAGTATACTTACTAATTATTACCACACTCTGTAAAACCAACCACATTGGCTACATAAACAATTATTAATAATTATTTACAGTTGCGTAAATAATTACTACACTCTGTAAAACCAACCACATTGGCTAGGTAAACAATTATTACTAATTATTTACAGTTGCGTAAATATAATTACTAATTATTACCACACTGTAAAACCAACCACAATGGCTAGGTAAACTTTTAATACTAATTATTTACATTTGCGTAAATATAATTACCAATTACTTCCACACTCTGCAAAACCAACCACAATGGCTAGGTAAACTATTATTACTAATTATTTACAGTTGCGTAAATATAATTACTAATTATTACCACACTGTAAAACCAACCACATTGGCTAGATAAACAATTATTACTAATTATTTATAGTTGCATAGTATACTTACTAATTATTACCACACTCTGTAAAACCAACCACATTGGCTACATAAACAATTATTAATAATTATTTACAGTTGCGTAAATAATTACTACACTCTTTAAAACCAACCACATTGGCTAGGTAAACAATTATTACTAATTATTGACAGTTGCGTGAATATAATTACTAATTATAACCACACTCTGTAAAACCAACCACAATTGCTAGGTAAATTATTATTACTAATTATTTACAGTTGCGTAAATATAATTACTAATTATTACCACACTGTAAAACCAACCACAATGGCTAGGTAAACTTTTAATACTAATTATTTACATTTGCGTAAATATAACTACCAATTACTTCCACACTCTGCAAAACCAACCACAATGGCTAGGTAAACTATTATTACTAATTATTTACAGTTGCGAAAATATAATTACTAATTATTACCACACAGTAAAACCAACCACTTTGGCTAGATAAACAATTATTACTAATTATTTATAGTTGCATAGTATACTTACTAATTATTACCACACTCTGTAAAACCAACCACATTGGCTACATAAACAATTATTAATAATTATTTACAGTTGCGTAAATAATTATTACTAATTATTGACAGTAGCGTGAATATAATTACTAATTATAACCACACTCTGTAAAACCAACCACAATTGCTAGGTAAACTATTATTACTAATTATTTACAGTTGCGTAAATATAATTACTAATTATTACCACACTGTAAAACCAACCACAATGGCTAGGTAAACTTTTATTACTAATTATTTATAGTTGCATAGTATACTTACTAATTATTACCACACTCTGTAAAACCAACCACATTGGCTACATAAACAATTATTAATAATTGTT
Organism: Amblyomma maculatum; assembly: GCF_055883805.1. NCBI lineage: Eukaryota > Metazoa > Arthropoda > Arachnida > Ixodida > Ixodidae > Amblyomma > Amblyomma maculatum. The sequence goes on from NW_028146748.1 coordinate 2,036,274, forward strand.
TACAGTTGCGTAAATAATTACTACACTCTGTAAAACCAACCACATTGGCTAGGTAAACAATTATTACTAATTATTTACAGTTGCGTAAATATAATTACTAATTATTACCACACTGTAAAACCAACCACAATGGCTAGGTAAACTTTTAATACTAATTATTTACATTTGCGTAAATATAATTACCAATTACTTCCACACTCTGCAAAACCAACCACAATGGCTAGGTAAACTATTACTAATTATTTACAGTTGCGAAAATATAATTACTAATTATTACCACACTGTAAAACCAACCACGTTGGCTAGATAAACAATTATTACTAATTATTTATAGTTGCATAGTATACTTACTAATTATTACCACACTCTGTAAAACCAACCACATTGGCTACATAAACAATTATTAATAATTATTTACAGTTGCGTAAATAATTACTACACTCTTTAAAACCAACCACATTGGCTAGGTAAACAATTATTACTAATTATTGACAGTTGCGTGAATATAATTACTACACTCTGTAAAACCAACCACAATTGCTAGGTAAACTATTATTACTAATTATTTACAGTTGCGTAAATATAATTACTAATTATTACCACACTGTAAAACCAACCACAATGGCTAGGTAAACTTTTATTACTAATTATTTATAGTTGCATAGTATACTTACTAATTATTACCACACTCTGTAAAACCAACCACATTGGCTACATAAACAATTATTAATAATTATTTACAGTTGCGTAAATAATTACTACACTCTGTAAAACCAACCACATTGGCTAGGTAAACAATTATTACTAATTATTTACAGTTGCGTAAATATAATTACTAATTATTACCACACTGTAAAACCAACCACAATGGCTAGGTAAACTTTTAATACTAATTATTTACATTTGCGTAATTATAATTACCAATTACTTCCACACTCTGCAAAACCAACCACAATGGCTAGGTAAACTATTATTACTAATTATTTACAGTTGCGTAAATATAATTACTAATTATTACCACACTGTAAAACCAACCACATTGGCTAGATAAACAATTATTACTAATTATTTATAGTTGCATAGTATACTTACTAATTATTACCACACTCTGTAAAACCAACCACATTGGCTACATAAACAATTATTAATAATTATTTACAGTTGCGTAAATAATTACTACACTCTTTAAAACCAACCACATTGGCTAGGTAAACAATTATTACTAATTATTGACAGTTGCGTGAATATAATTACTAATTATAACCACACTCTGTAAAACCAACCACAATTGCTAGGTAAACTATTATTACTAATTATTTACAGTTGCGTAAATATAATTACTAATTATTACCACACTGTAAAACCAACCACAATGGCTAGGTAAACTTTTAATACTAATTATTTACATTTGCGTAAATATAATTACCAATTACTTCCACACTCTGCAAAACCAACCACAATGGCTAGGTAAACTATTATTACTAATTATTTACAGTTGCGAAAATATAATTACTAATTATTACCACACTGTAAAACCAACAGCATTGGCTAGATAATCAATTATTACTAATTATTTATAGTTGCATAGTATACTTACTAATTATTACCACACTCTGTAAAACCAACCACAATTGCTAGGTAAACTATTATTACTAATTATTTACAGTTGCGTAAATATAATTACTAATTATTACCACACTGTAAAACCAACCACAATGGCTAGGTAAACTTTTATTACTAATTATTTATAGTTGCATAGTATACTTACTAATTATTACCACACTCTGTAAAACCAACCACATTGGCTATATAAACAATTATTAATAATTATTTACAGTTGCGTAAATAATTACTACACTCTGTAAAACCAACCACATTGGCTAGGTAAACAATTATTACTAATTATTTACAGTTGCGTAAATATAATTACTAATTATTACCACACTGTAAAACCAACCACAATGGCTAGGTAAACTTTTAATACTAATTATTTACATTTGCGTAAATATAATTACCAATTACTTCCACACTCTGCAAAACCAACCACAATGGCTAGGTAAACTATTATTACTAATTATTTACAGTTGCGTAAATATAATTACTAATTATTACCACACTGTAAAACCAACCACATTGGCTAGATAAACAATTATTACTAATTATTTATAGTTGCATAGTATACTTACTAATTATTACCACACTCTGTAAAACCAACCACATTGGCTACATAAACAATTATTAATAATTATTTACAGTTGCGTAAATAATTACTACACTCTTTAAAACCAACCACATTGGCTAGGTAAACAATTATTACTAATTATTGACAGTTGCGTGAATATAATTACTAATTATAACCACACTCTGTAAAACCAACCACAATTGCTAGGTAAACTATTATTACTAATTAATTACAGTTGCGTAAATATAATTACTAATTATTACCACACTGTAAAACCAACCACAATGGCTAGGTAAACTTTTAATACTAATTATTTACATTTGCGTAAATATAACTACCAATTACTTCCACACTCTGCAAAACCAACCACAATGGCTAGGTAAACTATTATTACTAATTATTTACAGTTGCGAAAATATAATTACTAATTATTACCACACTGTAAAACCAACCACTTTGGCTAGATAAACAATTATTACTAATTATTTATAGTTGCATAGTATACTTACTAATTATTACCACACTCTGTAAAACCAACCACATTGGCTACATAAACAATTATTAATAATTATTTACAGTTGCGTAAATAATTATTACTAATTATTGACAGTAGCGTGAATATAATTACTAATTATAACCACACTCTGTAAAACCAACCACAATTGCTAGGTAAACTATTATTACTAATTATTTACAGTTGCGTAAATATAATTACTAATTATTACCACACTGTAAAACCAACCACAATGGCTAGGTAAACTTTTATTACTAATTATTTATAGTTGCATAGTATACTTACTAATTATTACCACACTCTGTAAAACCAACCACATTGGCTACATAAACAATTATTAATAATTGTTTACAGTTGCGTAAATAATTACTACACTCTGTAAAACCAACCACATTGGCTAGGTAAACAATTATTACTAATTATTTACAGTTGCGTAAATATAATTACTAATTATTACCACACTGTAAAACCAACCACAATGGCTAGGTAAACTTTTAATACTAATTATTTACATTTGCGTAAATATAATTACCAATTACTTCCACACTCTGCAAAACCAACCACAATGGCTAGGTAAACTATTACTAATTATTTACAGTTGCGAAAATATAATTACTAATTATTACCACACTGTAAAACCAACCACGTTGGCTAGATAAACAATTATTACTAATTATTTATAGTTGCATAGTATACTTACTAATTATTACCATACTCTGTAAAACCAACCACATTGGCTACATAAACAATTATTAATAATTATTTACACTTGCGTAAATAATTACTACACTCTTTAAAACCAACCACATTGGCTAGGTAAACAATTATTACTAATTATTGACAGTTGCGTGAATATAATTACTACACTCTGTAAAACCAACCACAATTGCTAGGTAAACTATTATTACTAATTATTTACAGTTGCGTAAATATAATTACTAATTATTACCACACTGTAAAACCAACCACAATGGCTAGGTAAACTTTTATTACTAATTATTTATAGTTGCATAGTATACTTACTAATTATTACCACACTCTGTAAAACCAACCACATTGGCTACATAAACAATTATTAATAATTATTTACAGTTGCGTAAATAATTACTACACTCTGTAAAACCAACCACATTGGCTAGGTAAACAATTATTACTAATTATTTACAGTTGCGTAAATATAATTACTAATTATTACCACACTGTAAAACCAACCACAATGGCTAGGTAAACTTTTAATACTAATTATTTACATTTGCGTAATTATAATTACCAATTACTTCCACACTCTGCAAAACCAACCACAATGGCTAGGTAAACTATTATTACTAATTATTTACAGTTGCGTAAATATAATTACTAATTATTACCACACTGTAAAACCAACCACATTGGCTAGATAAACAATTATTACTAATTATTTATAGTTGCATAGTATACTTACTAATTATTACCACACTCTGTAAAACCAACCACATTGGCTACATAAACAATTATTAATAATTATTTACAGTTGCGTAAATAATTACTACACTCTTTAAAACCAACCACATTGGCTAGGTAAACAATTATTACTAATTATTGACAGTTGCGTGAATATAATTACTAATTATAACCACACTCTGTAAAACCAACCACAATTGCTAGGTAAACTATTATTACTAATTATTTACAGTTGCGTAAATATAATTACTAATTATTACCACACTGTAAAACCAACCACAATGGCTAGGTAAACTTTTAATACTAATTATTTACATTTGCGTAAATATAATTACCAATTACTTCCACACTCTGCAAAACCAACCACAATGGCTAGGTAAACTATTATTACTAATTATTTACAGTTGCGAAAATATAATTACTAATTATTACCACACTGTAAAACCAACAGCATTGGCTAGATAATCAATTATTACTAATTATTTATAGTTGCATAGTATACTTACTAATTATTACCACACTCTGTAAAACCAACCACAATTGCTAGGTAAACTATTATTACTAATTATTTACAGTTGCGTAAATATAATTACTAATTATTACCACACTGTAAAACCAACCACAATGGCTAGGTAAACTTTTATTACTAATTATTTACATTTGCGTAAATATAATTACCAATTACTACCACACTATGCAAAACCAACCACAATGGCTAGGTAAACTATTATTACTAATTATTTACAGTTGCGAAAATATAATTACTAATTATTACCACACTGTAAAACCAACCACATTGGCTAGATAAACAATTATTACTAATTATTTATAGTTGCATAGTATACTTACTAATTATTACCACACTCTGTAAAACCAACCACAATTGCTAGGTAAACTATTATTACTAATTATTTACAGTTGCGTAAATATAATTACTAATTATTACCACACTGTAAAACCAACCACAATGGCTAGGTAAACTTTTATTACTAATTATTTACATTTGCGTAAATATAATTACCAATTACTACCACACTCTGCAAAACCAACCACAATGGCTAGGTAAACTATTATTACTAACTATTTACAGTTGCGAAAATATAATTACTAATTATTACCACACTCTGTAAAACCAACCACATTGGCTAGATAAACAATTATTAATAATTATTTACAGTTGCGTAAATAATTACTACACTCTGTAAAACCAACCACACTGGCTAGGTAAACAATTATTACTAATTATTTACAGTTCCGTAAATATAATTACCAATTACTACCACACTCTGCAAAACCAACCACAATGGCTAGGTAAACTATTATTACTAATTATTTACAGTTGCGAAAATATAATTACTAATTATTACCACACTGTAAAACCAACCACATTGGCTAGATAAACAATTATTACTAATTATTTATAGTTGCATAGTATACTTACTAATTATTACCACACTCTGTAAAACCAACCACATTGGCTACATAAACAATTATTAATAATTATTTACAGTTGCGTAAATAATTACTACACTCTTTAAAACCAACCACATTGGCTAGGTAAACAATTATTACTAATTATTGACAGTTGCGTGAATATAATTACTACACTCTGTAAAACCAACCACAATTGCTAGGTAAACTATTATTACTAATTATTTACAGTTGCGTAAATATAATTACTAATTATTACCACACTGTAAAACCAACCACAATGGCTAGGTAAACTTTTATTACTAATTATTTATAGTTGCATAGTATACTTACTAATTATTACCACACTCTGTAAAACCAACCACATTGGCTACATAAACAATTATTAATAATTATTTACAGTTGCGTAAATAATTACTACACTCTGTAAAACCAACCACATTGGCTAGGTAAACAATTATTACTAATTATTTACAGTTGCGTAAATATAATTACTAATTATTACCACACTGTAAAACCAACCACAATGGCTAGGTAAACTTTTAATACTAATTATTTACATTTGCGTAAATATAATTACCAATTACTTCCACACTCTGCAAAACCAACCACAATGGCTAGGTAAACTATTATTACTAATTATTTACAGTTGCGTAAATATAATTACTAATTATTACCACACTGTAAAACCAACCACATTGGCTAGATAAACAATTATTACTAATTATTTATAGTTGCATAGTATACTTACTAATTATTACCACACTCTGTAAAACCAACCACATTGGCTACATAAACAATTATTAATAATTATTTACAGTTGCGTAAATAATTACTACACTCTTTAAAACCAACCACATTGGCTAGGTAAACAATTATTACTAATTATTGACAGTTGCGTGAATATAATTACTAATTATAACCACACTCTGTAAAACCAACCACAATTGCTAGGTAAACTATTATTACTAATTATTTACAGTTGCGAAAATATAATTACTAATTATTACCACACTGTAAAACCAACCACATTGGCTAGATAAACAATTATTACTAATTATTTATAGTTGCATAGTATACTTACTAATTATTACCACACTCTGTAAAACCAACCACATTGGCTACATAAACAATTATTAATAATTATTTACAGTTGCGTAAATAATTATTACTAATTATTGACAGTAGCGTGAATATAATTACTAATTATAACCACACTCTGTAAAACCAACCACAATTGCTAGGTAAACTATTATTACTAATTATTTACAGTTGCGTAAATATAATTACTAATTATTACCACACTGTAAAACCAACCACAATGGCTAGGTAAACTTTTATTACTAATTATTTATAGTTGCATAGTATACTTACTAATTATTACCACACTCTGTAAAACCAACCACATTGGCTACATAAACAATTATTAATAATTGTTTACAGTTGCGTAAATAATTACTACACTCTGTAAAACCAACCACATTGGCTAGGTAAACATTTATTACTAATTATTTACAGTTGCGTAAATATAATTACTAATTATTACCACACTGTAAAACCAACCACAATGGCTAGGTAAACTTTTAATACTAATTATTTACATTTGCGTAAATATAATTACCAATTACTTCCACACTCTGCAAAACCAACCACAATGGCTAGGTAAACTATTACTAATTATTTACAGTTGCGAAAATATAATTACTAATTATTACCACACTGTAAAACCAACCACATTGGCTAGATAAACAATTATTACTAATTATTTATAGTTGCATAGTATACTTACTAATTATTACCACACTCTGTAAAACCAACCACATTGGCTACATAAACAATTATTAATAATTATTTACAGTTGCGTAAATAATTAGTACACTCTTTAAAACCAACCACATTGGCTAGGTAAACAATTATTACTAATTATTGACAGTTGCGTGAATATAATTACTACACTCTGTAAAACCAACCACAATTGCTAGGTAAACTATTATTACTAATTATTTACAGTTGCGTAAATATAATTACTAATTATTACCACACTGTAAAACCAACCACAATGGCTAGGTAAACTTTTATTACTAATTATTTATAGTTGCATAGTATACTTACTAATTATTACCACACTCTGTAAAACCAACCACATTGGCTACATAAACAATTATTAATAATTATTTACAGTTGCGTAAATAATTACTACACTCTGTAAAACCAACCACATTGGCTAGGTAAACAATTATTACTAATTATTTACAGTTGCGTAAATATAATTACTAATTATTACCACACTGTAAAACCAACCACAATGGCTAGGTAAACTTTATATACTAATTATTTACATTTGCGTAAATATAATTACCAATTACTTCCACACTCTGCAAAACCAACCACAATGGCTAGGTAAACTATTATTACTAATTATTTACAGTTGCGTAAATATAATTACTAATTATTACCACACTGTAAAACCAACCACATTGGCTAGATAAACAACTATTACTAATTATTTATAGTTGCATAGTATACTTACTAATTATTACCACACTCTGTAAAACCAACCACATTGGCTACATAAACAATTATTAATAATTATTTACAGTTGCGTAAATAATTACTACACTCTTTAAAACCAACCACATTGGCTAGGTAAACAATTATTACTAATTATTGACAGTTGCGTGAATATAATTACTAATTATAACCACACTCTGTAAAACCAACCACAATTGCTAGGTAAACTATTATTACTAATTATTTACAGTTGCGTAAATATAATTACTAATTATTACCACACTGTAAAACCAACCACAATGGCTAGGTAAACTTTTAATACTAATTATTTACATTTGCGTAAATATAATTACCAATTACTTCCACACTCTGCAAAACCAACCACAATGGCTAGGTAAACTATTATTACTAATTATTTACAGTTGCGAAAATATAATTACTAATTATTACCACACTGTAAAACCAACCACATTGGCTAGATAAACAATTATTACTAATTATTTATAGTTGCATAGTATACTTACTAATTATTACCACACTCTGTAAAACCAACCACAATTGCTAGGTAAACTATTATTACTAATTATTTACAGTTGCGTAAATATAATTACTAATTATTACCACACTGTAAAACCAACCACAATGGCTAGGTAAACTTTTATTACTAATTATTTACATTTGCGTAAATATAATTACCAATTACTACCACACTATGCAAAACCAACCACAATGGCTAGGTAAACTATTATTACTAATTATTTACAGTTGCGAAAATATAATTACTAATTATTACCACACTGTAAAACCAACCACATTGGCTAGATAAACAATTATTACTAATTATTTATAGTTGCATAGTATACTTACTAATTATTACCACACTCTGTAAAACCAACCACAATTGCTAGGTAAACTATTATTACTAATTATTTACAGTTGCGTAAATATAATTACTAATTATTACCACACTGTAAAACCAACCACAATGGCTAGGTAAACTTTTATTACTAATTATTTACATTTGCGTAAATATAATTACCAATTACTACCACACTCTGCAAAACCAACCACAATGGCTAGGTAAACTATTATTACTAACTATTTACAGTTGGGAAAATATAATTACTAATTATTACCACACTCTGTAAAACCAACCACATTGACTAGATAAACAATTATTAATAATTATTTACAGTTGCGTAAATAATTACTACACTCTGTAAAACCAACCACACTGGCTAGGTAAACAATTATTACTAATTATTTACAGTTCCGTAAATATAATTACCAATTACTACCACACTCTGCAAAACCAACCACAATGGCTAGGTAAACTATTATTACTAATTATTTACAGTTGCGAAAATATAATTACTAATTATTACCACACTGTAAAACCAACCACATTGGCTAGATAAACAATTATTACTAATTATTTATAGTTGCATAGTATACTTACTAATTATTACCACACTCTGTAAAACCAACCACATTGGCTACATAAACAATTATTAATAATTATTTACAGTTGCGTAAATAATTACTACACTCTTTAAAACCAACCACATTGGCTAGGTAAACAATTATTACTAATTATTGACAGTTGCGTGAATATAATTACTACACTCTGTAAAACCAACCACAATTGCTAGGTAAACTATTATTACTAATTATTTACAGTTGCGTAAATATAATTACTAATTATTACCACACTGTAAAACCAACCACATTGGCTAGATAAACAATTATTACTAATTATTTATAGTTGCATAGTATACTTACTAATTATTACCACACTCTGTAAAACCAACCACATTGGCTACATAAACAATTATTAATAATTATTTACAGTTGCGTAAATAATTACTACACTCTTTAAAACCAACCACATTGGCTAGGTAAACAATTATTACTAATTATTGACAGTTGCGTGAATATAATTACTAATTATAACCACACTCTGTAAAACCAACCACAATTGCTAGGTAAACTATTATTACTAATTATTTACAGTTGCGTAAATATAATTACTAATTATTACCACACTGTAAAACCAACCACAATGGCTAGGTAAACTTTTAATACTAATTATTTACATTTGCGTAAATATAATTACCAATTACTTCCACACTCTGCAAAACCAACCACAATGGCTAGGTAAACTATTATTACTAATTATTTACAGTTGCGAAAATATAATTACTAATTATTACCACACTGTAAAACCAACCACATTGGCTAGATAAACAATTATTACTAATTATTTATAGTTGCATAGTATACTTACTAATTATTACCACACTCTGTAAAACCAACCACGTTGGCTACATAAACAATTATTAATAATTATTTACAGTTGCGTAAATAATTATTACTAATTATTGACAGTTGCGTGAATATAATTACTAATTATAACCACACTCTGTAAAACCAACCACAATTGCTAGGTAAACTATTATTACTAATTATTTACAGTTGCGTAAATATAATTACTAATTATTACCACACTGTAAAACCAACCACAATGGCTAGGTAAACTTTTATTACTAATTATTTATAGTTGCATAGTATACTTACTAATTATTACCACACTCTGTAAAACCAACCACATTGGCTACATAAACAATTATTAATAATTGTTTACAGTTGCGTAAATAATTACTACACTCTGTAAAACCAACCACATTGGCTAGGTAAACAATTATTACTAATTATTTACAGTTGCGTAAATATAATTACTAATTATTACCACACTGTAAAACCAACCACAATGGCTAGGTAAACTTTTAATACTAATTATTTACATTTGCGTAAATATAATTACCAATTACTTCCACACTCTGCAAAACCAACCACAATGGCTAGGTAAACTATTACTATTTATTTACAGTTGCGAAAATATAATTACTAATTATTACCACACTGTAAAACCAACCACGTTGGCTAGATAAACAATTATTACTAATTATTTATAGTTGCATAGTATACTTACTAATTATTACCACACTCTGTAAAACCAACCACATTGGCTACATAAACAATTATTAATAATTATTTACAGTTGCGTAAATAATTACTACACTCTTTAAAACCAACCACATTGGCTAGGTAAACAATTATTACTAATTATTGACAGTTGCGTGAATATAATTACTACACTCTGTAAAACCAACCACAATTGCTAGGTAAACTATTATTACTAATTATTTACAGTTGCGTAAATATAATTACTAATTACTACCACACTGTAAAACCAACCACAATGGCTAGGTAAACTTTTATTACTAATTATTTATAGTTGCATAGTATACTTACTAATTATTACCACACTCTGTAAAACCAACCACATTGGCTACATAAACAATTATTAATAATTATTTACAGTTGCGTAAATAATTACTACACTCTGTAAAACCAACCACATTGGCTAGGTAAACAATTATTACTAATTATTTACAGTTGCGTAAATATAATTACTAATTATTACCACACTGTAAAACCAACCACAATGGCTAGGTAAACTTTTAATACTAATTATTTACATTTGCGTAATTATAATTACCAATTACTTCCACACTCTGCAAAACCAACCACAATGGCTAGGTAAACTATTATTACTAATTATTTACAGTTGCGTAAATATAATTACTAATTATTACCACACTGTAAAACCAACCACATTGGCTAGATAAACAATTATTACTAATTATTTATAGTTGCATAGTATACTTACTAATTATTACCACACTCTGTAAAACCAACCACATTGGCTACATAAACAATTATTAATAATTATTTACAGTTGCGTAAATAATTACTACACTCTTTAAAACCAACCACATTGGCTAGGTAAACAATTATTACTAATTATTGACAGTTGCGTGAATATAATTACTAATTATAACCACACTCTGTAAAACCAACCACAATTGCTAGGTAAACTATTATTACTAATTATTTACAGTTGCGTAAATATAATTACTAATTATTACCACACTGTAAAACCAACCACAATGGCTAGGTAAACTTTTAATACTAATTATTTACATTTGCGTAAATATAATTACCAATTACTTCCACACTCTGCAAAACCAACCACAATGGCTAGGTAAACTATTATTACTAATTATTTACAGTTGCGAAAATATAATTACTAATTATTACCACACTGTAAAACCAACAGCATTGGCTAGATAAACAATTATTACTAATTATTTATAGTTGCATAGTATACTTACTAATTATTACCACACTCTGTAAAACCAACCACAATTGCTAGGTAAACTATTATTACTAATTATTTACAGTTGCGTAAATATAATTACTAATTATTACCACACTGTAAAACCAACCACAATGGCTAGGTAAACTTTTATTACTAATTATTTACATTTGCGTAAATATAATTACCAATTACTACCACACTATGCAAAACCAACCACAATGGCTAGGTAAACTATTATTACTAATTATTTACAGTTGCGAAAATATAATTACTAATTATTACCACACTGTAAAACCAACCACATTGGCTAGATAAACAATTATTACTAATTATTTATAGTTGCATAGTATACTTACTAATTATTACCACACTCTGTAAAACCAACCACAATTGCTAGGTAAACTATTATTACTAATTATTTACAGTTGCGTAAATATAATTACTAATTATTACCACACTGTAAAACCAACCACAATGGCTAGGTAAACTTTTATTACTAATTATTTACATTTGCGTAAATATAATTACCAATTACTACCACACTCTGCAAAACCAACCACAATGGCTAGGTAAACTATTATTACTAACTATTTACAGTTGCGAAAATATAATTGCTAATTATTACCACACTCTGTAAAACCAACCACATTGGCTAGATAAACAATTATTAATAATTATTTACAGTTGCGTAAATAATTACTACACTCTGTAAAACCAACCACACTGGCTAGGTAAACAATTATTACTAATTATTTACAGTTCCGTAAATATAATTACCAATTACTACCACACTCTGCAAAACCAACCACAATGGCTAGGTAAACTATTATTACTAATTATTTACAGTTGCGAAAATATAATTACTAATTATTACCACACTGTAAAACCAACCACATTGGCTAGATAAACAATTATTACTAATTATTTATAGTTGCATAGTATACTTACTAATTATTACCACACTCTGTAAAACCAACCACATTGGCTACATAAACAATTATTAATAATTATTTACAGTTGCGTAAATAATTACTACACTCTTTAAAACCAACCACATTGGCTAGGTAAACAATTATTACTAATTATTGACAGTTGCGTGAATATAATTACTACACTCTGTAAAACCAACCACAATTGCTAGGTAAACTATTATTACTAATTATTTACAGTTGCGTAAATATAATTACTAATTATTACCACACTGTAAAACCAACCACAATGGCTAGGTAAACTTTTATTACTAATTATTTATAGTTGCATAGTATACTTACTAATTATTACCACACTCTGTAAAACCAACCACATTGGCTACATAAACAATTATTAATAATTATTTACAGTTGCGTAAATAATTACTACACTCTGTAAAACCAACCACATTGGCTAGGTAAACAATTATTACTAATTATTTACAGTTGCGTAAATATAATTACTAATTATTACCACACTGTAAAACCAACCACAATGGCTAGGTAAACTTTTAATACTAATTATTTACATTTGCGTAAATATAATTACCAATTACTTCCACACTCTGCAAAACCAACCACAATGGCTAGGTAAACTATTATTACTAATTATTTACAGTTGCGTAAATATAATTACTAATTATTACCACACTGTAAAACCAACCACATTGGCTAGATAAACAATTATTACTAATTATTTATAGTTGCATAGTATACTTACTAATTATTACCACACTCTGTAAAACCAACCACATTGGCTACATAAACAATTATTAATAATTATTTACAGTTGCGTAAATAATTACTACACTCTTTAACACCAACCACATTGGCTAGGTAAACAATTATTACTAATTATTGACAGTTGCGTGAATATAATTACTAATTATAACCAGACTCTGTAAAACCAACCACAATTGCTAGGTAAACTATTATTACTAATTATTTACAGTTGCGAAAATATAATTACTAATTATTACCACACTGTAAAACCAACCACATTGGCTAGATAAACAATTATTACTAATTATTTATAGTTGCATAGTATACTTACTAATTATTACCACACTCTGTAAAACCAACCACATTGGCTACATAAACCATTATTAATAATTATTTACAGTTGCGTAAATAATTATTACTAATTATTGACAGTAGCGTGAATATAATTACTAATTATAACCACACTCTGTAAAACCAACCACAATTGCTAGGTAAACTATTATTACTAATTATTTACAGTTGCGTAAATATAATTACTAATTATTACCACACTGTAAAACCAACCACAATGGCTAGGTAAACTTTTATTACTAATTATTTATAGTTGCATAGTATACTTACTAATTATTACCACACTCTGTAAAACCAACCACATTGGCTACATAAACAATTATTAATAATTGTTTACAGTTGCGTAAATAATTACTACACTCTGTAAAACCAACCACATTGGCTAGGTAAACATTTATTACTAATTATTTACAGTTGCGTAAATATAATTACTAATTATTACCACACTGTAAAACCAACCACAATGGCTAGGTAAACTTTTAATACTAATTATTTACATTTGCGTAAATATAATTACCAATTACTTCCACACTCTGCAAAACCAACCACAATGGCTAGGTAAACTATTACTAATTATTTACAGTTGCGAAAATATAATTACTAATTATTACCACACTGTAAAACCAACCACATTGGCTAGATAAACAATTATTACTAATTATTTATAGTTGCATAGTATACTTACTAATTATTACCACACTCTGTAAAACCAACCACATTGGCTACATAAACAATTATTAATAATTATTTACAGTTGCGTAAATAATTAGTACACTCTTTAAAACCAACCACATTGGCTAGGTAAACAATTATTACTAATTATTGACAGTTGCGTGAATATAATTACTACACTCTGTAAAACCAACCACAATTGCTAGGTAAACTATTATTACTAATTATTTACAGTTGCGTAAATATAATTACTAATTATTACCACACTGTAAAACCAACCACAATGGCTAGGTAAACTTTTATTACTAATTATTTATAGTTGCATAGTATACTTACTAATTATTACCACACTCTGTAAAACCAACCACATTGGCTACATAAACAATTATTAATAATTATTTACAGTTGCGTAAATAATTACTACACTCTGTAAAACCAACCACATTGGCTAGGTAAACAATTATTACTAATTATTTACAGTTGCGTAAATATAATTACTAATTATTACCACACTGTAAAACCAACCACAATGGCTAGGTAAACTTTTAATACTAATTATTTACATTTGCGTAAATATAATTACCAATTACTTCCACACTCTGCAAAACCAACCACAATGGCTAGGTAAACTATTATTACTAATTATTTACAGTTGCGTAAATATAATTACTAATTATTACCACACTGTAAAACCAACCACATTGGCTAGATAAACAACTATTACTAATTATTTATAGTTGCATAGTATACTTACTAATTATTACCACACTCTGTAAAACCAACCACATTGGCTACATAAACAATTATTAATAATTATTTACAGTTGCGTAAATAATTACTACACTCTTTAAAACCAACCACATTGGCTAGGTAAACAATTATTACTAATTATTGACAGTTGCGTGAATATAATTACTAATTATAACCACACTCTGTAAAACCAACCACAATTGCTAGGTAAACTATTATTACTAATTATTTACAGTTGCGTAAATATAATTACTAATTATTACCACACTGTAAAACCAACCACAATGGCTAGGTAAACTTTTAATACTAATTATTTACATTTGCATAAATATAATTACCAATTACTTCCACACTCTGCAAAACCAACCACAATGGCTAGGTAAACTATTATTACTAATTATTTACAGTTGCGAAAATATAATTACTAATTATTACCACACTGTAAAACCAACCACATTGGCTAGATAAACAATTATTACTAATTATTTATAGTTGCATAGTATACTTACTAATTATTACCACACTCTGTAAAACCAACCACAATTGCTAGGTAAACTATTATTACTAATTATTTACAGTTGCGTAAATATAATTACTAATTATTACCACACTGTAAAACCAACCACAATGGCTAGGTAAACTTTTATTACTAATTATTTACATTTGCGTAAATATAATTACCAATTACTACCACACTATGCAAAACCAACCACAATGGCTAGGTAAACTATTATTACTAATTATTTACAGTTGCGAAAATATAATTACTAATTATTACCACACTGTAAAACCAACCACATTGGCTAGATAAACAATTATTACTAATTATTTATAGTTGCATAGTATACTTACTAATTATTACCACACTCTGTAAAACCAACCACAATTGCTAGGTAAACTATTATTACTAATTATTTACAGTTGCGTAAATATAATTACTAATTATTACCACACTGTAAAACCAACCACAATGGCTAGGTAAACTTTTATTACTAATTATTTACATTTGCGTAAATATAATTACCAATTACTACCACACTCTGCAAAACCAACCACAATGGCTAGGTAAACTATTATTACTAACTATTTACAGTTGGGAAAATATAATTACTAATTATTACCACACTCTGTAAAACCAACCACATTGGCTAGATAAACAATTATTAATAATTATTTACAGTTGCGTAAATAATTACTACACTCTGTAAAACCAACCACACTGGCTAGGTAAACAATTATTACTAATTATTTACAGTTCCGTAAATATAATTACCAATTACTACCACACTCTGCAAAACCAACCACAATGGCTAGGTAAACTATTATTACTAATTATTTACAGTTGCGAAAATATAATTACTAATTATTACCACACTGTAAAACCAACCACATTGGCTAGATAAACAATTATTACTAATTATTTATAGTTGCATAGTATACTTACTAATTATTACCACACTCTGTAAAACCAACCACATTGGCTACATAAACAATTATTAATAATTATTTACAGTTGCGTAAATAATTACTACACTCTTTAAAACCAACCACATTGGCTAGGTAAACAATTATTACTAATTATTGACAGTTGCGTGAATATAATTACTACACTCTGTAAAACCAACCACAATTGCTAGGTAAACTATTATTACTAATTATTTACAGTTGCGTAAATATAATTACTAATTATTACCACACTGTAAAACCAACCACATTGGCTAGATAAACAATTATTACTAATTATTTATAGTTGCATAGTATACTTACTAATTATTACCACACTCTGTAAAACCAACCACATTGGCTACATAAACAATTATTAATAATTATTTACAGTTGCGTAAATAATTACTACACTCTTTAAAACCAACCACATTGGCTAGGTAAACAATTATTACTAATTATTGACAGTTGCGTGAATATAATTACTAATTATAACCACACTCTGTAAAACCAACCACAATTGCTAGGTAAACTATTATTACTAATTATTTACAGTTGCGTAAATATAATTACTAATTATTACCACACTGTAAAACCAACCACAATGGCTAGGTAAACTTTTAATACTAATTATTTACATTTGCGTAAATATAATTACCAATTACTTCCACACTCTGCAAAACCAACCACAATGGCTAGGTAAACTATTATTACTAATTATTTACAGTTGCGAAAATATAATTACTAATTATTACCACACTGTAAAACCAACCACATTGGCTAGATAAACAATTATTACTAATTATTTATAGTTGCATAGTATACTTACTAATTATTACCACACTCTGTAAAACCAACCACGTTGGCTACATAAACAATTATTAATAATTATTTACAGTTGCGTAAATAATTATTACTAATTATTGACAGTTGCGTGAATATAATTACTAATTATAACCACACTCTGTAAAACCAACCACAATGGCTAGGTAAACTATTATTACTAATTATTTACAGTTGCGTAAATATAATTACTAATTATTACGACACTGTAAAACCAACCACAATGGCTAGGTAAACTTTTATTACTAATTATTTATAGTTGCATAGTATACTTACTAATTATTACCACACTCTGTAAAACAAACCACATTGGCTACATAAACAATTATTAATAATTATTTACAGTTGCGTAAATAATTACTACACTCTGTAAAACCAACCACATTGGCTAGGTAAACAATTATTACTAATTATTTACAGTTGCGTAAATATAATTACTAATTATTACCACACTGTAAAACCAACCACAATGGCTAGGTAAACTTTTAATACTAATTATTTACATTTGCGTAAATATAATTACCAATTACTTCCACACTCTGCAAAACCAACCACAATGGCTAGGTAAACTATTACTAATTATTTACAGTTGCGAAAATATAATTACTAATTATTACCACACTGTAAAACCAACCACATTGGCTAGATAAACAATTATTACTAATTATTTATAGTTGCATAGTATACTTACTAATTATTACCACACTCTGTAAAACCAACCACATTGGCTACATAAACAATTATTAATAATTATTTACAGTTGCGTAAATAATCACTACACTCTTTAAAACCAACCACATTGGCTAGGTAAACAATTATTACTAATTATTGACAGTTGCGTGAATATAATTACTACACTCTGTAAAACCAACCACAATTGCTAGGTAAACTATTATTACTAATTATTTACAGTTGCGTAAATATAATTACTAATTATTACCACACTGTAAAACCAAGCACAATGGCTAGGTAAACTTTTAATACTAATTATTTACATTTGCGTAAATATAATTACCAATTACTTCCACACTCTGCAAAACCAACCACAATGGCTAGGTAAACTATTATTACTAATTATTTACAGTTGCGAAAATATAATTACTAATTATTACCACACTGTAAAACCAACCACATTGGCTAGATAAACAATTATTACTAATTATTTATAGTTGCATATTATACTTACTAATTATTACCACACTCTGTAAAACCAACCACATTGGCTACATAAACAATTATTATTAATTATTTACAGTTGCGTAAATAATTATTACTAATTATTGACAGTTGCGTGAATATAATTACTAATTATAACCACACTCTGTAAAACCAACCACAATTGCTAGGTAAACTATTATTACTAATTATTTACAGTTGCGTAAATATAATTACTAATTATTACCACACTGTAAAACCAACCACAATGGCTAGGTAAACTTTTATTACTAATTATTTATAGTTGCATAGTATACTTACTAATTATTACCCCACTCTGTAAAACCAACCACATTGGCTACATAAACAATTATTAATAATTATTTACAGTTGCGTAAATAATTACTACACTCTGTAAAACCAACCACATTGGCTAGGTAAACAATTATTACTAATTATTGACAGTTGCGTGAATATAATTACTAATTATAACCACACTCTGTAAAACCAACCACAATTGCTAGGTAAACTATTATTACTAATTATTTACAGTTGCGTAAATATAATTACTAATTATTACCACACTGTAAAACCAACCACAATGGCTAGGTAAACTTTTAATACTAATTATTTACATTTGCGTAAATATAACTACCAATTACTTCCACACTCTGCAAAACCAACCACAATGGCTAGGTAAACTATTATTACTAATTATTTACAGTTGCGAAAATATAATTACTAATTATTACCACACTGTAAAACCAACCACATTGGCTAGATAAACAATTATTACTAATTATTTATAGTTGCATAGTATACTTACTAATTATTACCACACTCTGTAAAACCAACCACATTGGCTACATAAACAATTATTAATAATTATTTACAGTTGCGTAAATAATTACTACACTCTTTAAAACCAACCACATTGGCTAGGTAAACAATTATTACTAATTATTGACAGTTGCGTGAATATAATTACTACACTCTGTAAAACCAACCACAATTGCTAGGTAAACTATTATTACTAATTATTTACAGTTGCGTAAATATAATTACTAATTATTACCACACTGTAAAACCAACCACAATGGCTAGGTAAACTTTTATTACTAATTATTTATAGTTGCATAGTATACTTACTAATTATTACCACACTCTGTGAAACCAACCACATTGGCTACATAAACAATTATTAATAATTATTTACAGTTGCGTAAATAATTACTACACTCTGTAAAACCAACCACATTGGCTAGGTAAACAATTATTACTAATTATTTACAGTTGCGTAAATATAATTACTAATTATTACCACACTGTAAAACCAACCACAATGGCTAGGTAAACTTTTAATACTAATTATTTACATTTGCGTAAATATAATTACCAATTACTTCCACACTCTGCAAAACCAACCACAATGGCTAGGTAAACTATTATTACTAATTATTTACAGTTGCGAAAATATAATTACTAATTATTACCACACTGTAAAACCAACCACATTGGCTAGATAAACAATTATTACTAATTATTTATAGTTGCATAGTATACTTACTAATTATTACCACACTCTGTAAAACCAACCACAATTGCTAGGTAAACTATTATTACTAATTATTTACAGTTGCGTAAATATAATTACTAATTATTACCACACTGTAAAACCAACCACAATGGCTAGGTAAACTTTTATTACTAATTATTTACATTTGCGTAAATATAATTACCAATTACTACCACACTATGCAAAACCAACCACAATGGCTAGGTAAACTATTATTACTAATTATTTACAGTTGCGAAAATATAATTACTAATTATTACCACACTGTAAAACCAACCACATTGGCTAGATAAACAATTATTACTAATTATTTATAGTTGCATAGTATACTTACTAATTATTACCACACTCTGTAAAACCAACCACAATTGCTAGGTAAACTATTATTACTAATTATTTACAGTTGCGTAAATATAATTACTAATTATTACCACACTGTAAAACCAACCACAATGGCTAGGTAAACTTTTATTACTAATTATTTACATTTGCGTAAATATAATTACCAATTACTACCACACTCTGCAAAACCAACCACAATGGCTAGGTAAACTATTATTACTAACTATTTACAGTTGGGAAAATATAATTACTAATTATTACCACACTCTGTAAAACCAACCACATTGGCTAGATAAACAATTATTAATAATTATTTACAGTTGCGTAAATAATTACTACACTCTGTAAAACCAACCACACTGGCTAGGTAAACAATTATTACTAATTATTTACAGTTCCGTAAATATAATTACCAATTACTACCACACTCTGCAAAACCAACCACAATGGCTAGGTAAACTATTATTACTAATTATTTACAGTTGCGAAAATATAATTACTAATTATTACCACACTGTAAAACCAACCACATTGGCTAGATAAACAATTATTACTAATTATTTATAGTTGCATAGTATACTTACTAATTATTACCACACTCTGTAAAACCAACCACATTGGCTACATAAACAATTATTAATAATTATTTACAGTTGCGTAAATAATTACTACACTCTTTAAAACCAACCACATTGGCTAGGTAAACAATTATTACTAATTATTGACAGTTGCGTGAATATAATTACTACACTCTGTAAAACCAACCACAATTGCTAGGTAAACTATTATTACTAATTATTTACAGTTGCGTAAATATAATTACTAATTATTACCACACTGTAAAACCAACCACATTGGCTAGATAAACAATTATTACTAATTATTTATAGTTGCATAGTATACTTACTAATTATTACCACACTCTGTAAAACCAACCACATTGGCTACATAAACAATTATTAATAATTATTTACAGTTGCGTAAATAATTACTACACTCTTTAAAACCAACCACATTGGCTAGGTAAACAATTATTACTAATTATTGACAGTTGCGTGAATATAATTACTAATTATAACCACACTCTGTAAAACCAACCACAATTGCTAGGTAAACTATTATTACTAATTATTTACAGTTGCGTAAATATAATTACTAATTATTACCACACTGTAAAACCAACCACAATGGCTAGGTAAACTTTTAATACTAATTATTTACATTTGCGTAAATATAATTACCAATTACTTCCACACTCTGCAAAACCAACCACAATGGCTAGGTAAACTATTATTACTAATTATTTACAGTTGCGAAAATATAATTACTAATTATTACCACACTGTAAAACCAACCACATTGGCTAGATAAACAATTATTACTAATTATTTATAGTTGCATAGTATACTTACTAATTATTACCACACTCTGTAAAACCAACCACGTTGGCTACATAAACAATTATTAATAATTATTTACAGTTGCGTAAATAATTATTACTAATTATTGACAGTTGCGTGAATATAATTACTAATTATAACCACACTCTGTAAAACCAACCACAATTGCTAGGTAAACTATTATTACTAATTATTTACAGTTGCGTAAATATAATTACTAATTATTACCACACTGTAAAACCAACCACAATGGCTAGGTAAACTTTTATTACTAATTATTTATAGTTGCATAGTATACTTACTAATTATTACCACACTCTGTAAAACAAACCACATTGGCTACATAAACAATTATTAATAATTATTTACAGTTGCGTAAATAATTACTACACTCTGTAAAACCAACCACATTGGCTAGGTAAACAATTATTACTAATTATTTACAGTTGCGTAAATATAATTACTAATTATTACCACACTGTAAAACCAACCACAATGGCTAGGTAAACTTTTAATACTAATTATTTACATTTGCGTAAATATAATTACCAATTACTTCCACACTCTGCAAAACCAACCACAATGGCTAGGTAAACTATTACTAATTATTTACAGTTGCGAAAATATAATTACTAATTATTACCACACTGTAAAACCAACCACATTGGCTAGATAAACAATTATTACTAATTATTTATAGTTGCATAGTATACTTACTAATTATTACCACACTCTGTAAAACCAACCACATTGGCTACATAAACAATTATTAATAATTATTTACAGTTGCGTAAATAATCACTACACTCTTTAAAACCAACCACATTGGCTAGGTAAACAATTATTACTAATTATTGACAGTTGCGTGAATATAATTACTACACTCTGTAAAACCAACCACAATTGCTAGGTAAACTATTATTACTAATTATTTACAGTTGCGTAAATATAATTACTAATTATTACCACACTGTAAAACCAAGCACAATGGCTAGGTAAACTTTTAATACTAATTATTTACATTTGCGTAAATATAATTACCAATTACTTCCACACTCTGCAAAACCAACCACAATGGCTAGGTAAACTATTATTACTAATTATTTACAGTTGCGAAAATATAATTACTAATTATTACCACACTGTAAAACCAACCACATTGGCTAGATAAACAATTATTACTAATTATTTATAGTTGTATATTATACTTACTAATTATTACCACACTCTGTAAAACCAACCACATTGGCTACATAAACAATTATTATTAATTATTTACAGTTGCGTAAATAATTATTACTAATTATTGACAGTTGCGTGAATATAATTACTAATTATAACCACACTCTGTAAAACCAACCACAATTGCTAGGTAAACTATTATTACTAATTATTTACAGTTGCGTAAATATAATTACTAATTATTACCACACTGTAAAACCAACCACAATGGCTAGGTAAACTTTTATTACTAATTATTTATAGTTGCATAGTATACTTACTAATTATTACCCCACTCTGTAAAACCAACCACATTGGCTACATAAACAATTATTAATAATTATTTACAGTTGCGTAAATAATTACTACACTCTGTAAAACCAACCACATTGGCTAGGTAAACAATTATTACTAATTATTGACAGTTGCGTGAATATAATTACTAATTATAACCACACTCTGTAAAACCAACCACAATTGCTAGGTAAACTATTATTACTAATTATTTACAGTTGCGTAAATATAATTACTAATTATTACCACACTGTAAAACCAACCACAATGGCTAGGTAAACTTTTAATACTAATTATTTACATTTGCGTAAATATAACTACCAATTACTTCCACACTCTGCAAAACCAACCACAATGGCTAGGTAAACTATTATTACTAATTATTTACAGTTGCGAAAATATAATTACTAATTATTACCACACTGTAAAACCAACCACATTGGCTAGATAAACAATTATTACTAATTATTTATAGTTGCATAGTATACTTACTAATTATTACCACACTCTGTAAAACCAACCACATTGGCTACATAAACAATTATTAATAATTATTTACAGTTGCGTAAATAATTACTACACTCTTTAAAACCAACCACATTGGCTAGGTAAACAATTATTACTAATTATTGACAGTTGCGTGAATATAATTACTACACTCTGTAAAACCAACCACAATTGCTAGGTAAACTATTATTACTAATTATTTACAGTTGCGTAAATATAATTACTAATTATTACCACACTGTAAAACCAACCACAATGGCTAGGTAAACTTTTATTACTAATTATTTATAGTTGCATAGTATACTTACTAATTATTACCACACTCTGTGAAACCAACCACATTGGCTACATAAACAATTATTAATAATTATTTACAGTTGCGTAAATAATTACTACACTCTGTAAAACCAACCACATTGGCTAGGTAAACAATTATTACTAATTATTTACAGTTGCGTAAATATAATTACTAATTATTACCACACTGTAAAACCAACCACAATGGCTAGGTAAACTTTTAATACTAATTATTTACATTTGCGTAAATATAATTACCAATTACTTCCACACTCTGCAAAACCAACCACAATGGCTAGGTAAACTATTATTACTAATTATTTACAGTTGCGTAAATATAATTACTAATTATTACCACACTGTAAAACCAACCACATTGGCTAGATAAACAATTATTACTAATTATTTATAGTTGCATAGTATACTTACTAATTATTACCACACTCTGTAAAACCAACCACATTGGCTACATAAACAATTATTAATAATTATTTACAGTTGCGTGAATATAATTACTAATTATAACCACACTCTGTAAAACCAACCACAATTGCCAGGTAAACTATTATTACTAATTATTTACAGTTGCGTAAATATAATTACTAATTATTACCACACTGTAAAACCAACCACAATGGCTAGGTAAACTTTTAATACTAATTATTTACATTTGCGTAAATATAATTACCAATTACTTCCACACTCTGCAAAACCAACCACAATGGCTAGGTAAACTATTATTACTAATTATTTACAGTTGCGAAAATATAATTACTAATTATTACCACACTGTAAAACCAACCACATTGGCTAGATAAACAATTATTACTAATTATTTATAGTTGCATAGTATACTTACTAATTATTACCACACTCTGTAAAACCAACCACATTGGCTACATAAACAATTAATAATAATTATTTACAGTTGCGTAAATAATTATTACTAATTATTGACAGTTGCGTGAATATAATTACTAATTATAACCACACTCTGTAAAACCAACCACAATTGCTAGGTAAACTATTATTACTAATTATTTACAGTTGCGTAAATATAATTACTAATTATTACCACACTGTAAAACCAACCACAATGGCTAGGTAAACTTTTATTACTAATTATTTATAGTTGCATAGTATACTTAATAATTATTACCACACTCTGTAAACCAACCACATTGGCTACATAAACAATTATTAATAATTATTTACAGTTGCGTAAATAATTACTACACTCTGTAAAACCAACCACATTGCTAGGTAAACAATTATTACTAATTATTTACAGTTGCTTAAATATAATTACTAATTATTACCACACTGTAAAACCAACCACAATGGCTAGGTAAACTTTTATTACTAATTATTTACATTTGCGTAAATATAATTACCAATTACTTCCACACTCTGCAAAACCAACCACAATGGCTAGGTAAACTATTACTAATTATTTACAGTTGCGAAAATATAATTACTAATTATTACCACACTGTAAAACCAACCACATTGGCTAGATAAACAATTATTACTAATTATTTATAGTTGCATAGTATACTTACTAATTATTACCACACTCTGTAAAACCAACCACATTGGCTACATAAACAATTATTAATAATTATTTACAGTTGCGTAAATAATTACTACACTCTTTAAAACCAACCACATTGGCTAGGTAAACAATTATTACTAATTATTGACAGTTGCGTGAATATAATTACTACACTCTGTAAAAGCAACCACAATTGCTAGGTAAACTATTATTACTAATTATTTACAGTTGCGTAAATATAATTACTAATTATTACCACACTGTAAAACCAACCACAATGGCTAGGTAAACTTTTATTACTAATTATTTATAGTTGCATAGTATACTTACTAATTATTACCACACTCTGTAAAACCAACCACATTGGCTACATAAACAATTATTAATAATTATTTACAGTTGCGTAAATAATTACTACACTCTGTAAAACCAACCACATTGGCTAGGTAAACAATTATTACTAATTATTTACAGTTGCGTAAATATAATTACTAATTATTACCACACTGTAAAACCAACCACAATGGCTAGGTAAACTTTTAATACTAATTATTTACATTTGCGTAAATATAATTACCAATTACTTCCACACTCTGCAAAACCAACCACAATGGCTAGGTAAACAATTATTACTAATTATTGACAGTTGCGTGAATATAATTACTAATTATAACCACACTCTGTAAAACCAACCACAATTGCTAGGTAAACTATTATTACTAATTATTTACAGTTGCGTAAATATAATTACTAATTATTACCACACTGTAAAACCAACCACAATGGCTAGGTAAACAATTATTACTAATTATTTATAGTTGCATAGTATACTTACTAATTATTACCACACTCTGTAAAACCAACCACATTGGCTACATAAACAATTATTAATAATTATTTACAGTTGCGTAAATAATTACTACACTCTTTAAAACCAACCACATTGCCTAGGTAAACAATTATTACTAATTATTGACAGTTGCGTGAATATAATTACTACACTCTGTAAAACCAACCACAATTGCTAGGTAAACTATTATTACTAATTATTAACAGTTGCGTAAATATAATTACTAATTATTACCACACTGTAAAACCAACCACAATGGCTAGGTAAACTTTTAATACTAATTATTTACATTTGCGTAAATATAATTACCAATTACTTCCACACTCTGCAAAACCAACCACAATGGCTAGGTAAACTATTATTACTAATTATTTACAGTTGCGAAAATATAATTACTAATTATTACCACACTGTAAAACCAACCACATTGGCTAGATAAACAATTATTACTAATTATTTATAGTTGCATAGTATACTTACTAATTATTACCACACTCTGTAAAACCAACCACATTGGCTACATAAACAATTATTAATAATTATTTACAGTTGCGTAAATAATTATTACTAATTATTGACAGTTGCGTGAATATAATTACTAATTATAACCACACTCTGTAAAACCAACCACAATTGCTAGGTAAACTATTATTACCAATTATTTACAGTTGCGTAAATATAATTACTAATTATTACCACACTGTAAAACCAACCACAATGGCTAAGTAAACTTTTATTACTAATTATTTACATTTGCGTAAATAATTACTACACTCTGTAAAACCAACCACATAACAGTAAAAGTCGGAAAAAAAGTCGGAAAAAAAAGTCGGAAAAAAAAGTCCAAAAATTTCTAGAACAAAACAAAGCAGTTTTTCTGTTTTTTTCAATTGTGCCTTCTCCCCCCAAAAGGGGGAGATGCTGGGCCGGTCCCGGAAGTAGTGCAGTACCGGGTCGACCCGTGGCGGAGTTGGAGCAAGCCCCGAACACTCCGCCGCGCTACAAAAATCAGTTTAATATCATGGGTACAATTAGAACCCGTAACAGATATTAAGCTGTTAAGAACAGATACTACACAAAGAGAAGTTTATTGACTTCCAAACTGATAGAGCACGATACATTGACAATGTGAACCACAATATACATACACTTATATGTAAAGGATACGGAATAATGTGCCAATACAATACAGATGTTGTAAGTCACTTTACATTAACAGTCTTATCTTCGTATCAGAGTCTGCTTATCCTTTATACAATTTCAATCAATTGGTACAAAAAAGGGATATACAATAATAATGGGAGAACCACTCAAATCTCTCCATCCCAATGCACTAGAAGGGGAAAGGGAAAAAAAAGGGGGGGGGGGATGTACATGCATACATGTTATGATCCAACGCGCGTTACATGTGGTCATCAATACAACAATGTCGGCATCGTTAGCCCATTTGGTCTCACAACAAAGAACCGTGTGTGCCAACGCTGCAGAAACCGCGCCTCCCCGTCTAGTTCGAGCCGCTCTGACAGGTATTCCCAGAGCAGGAGGCGCAGGCTCTGCAGCGCCGGGTACATGGCTCGTACTGGCTGCCTGCGTGCTTCCGCCAGGCAGCGGCGCTTCCACATGACAAAAAGGGTACATGCCACAACTAGCCGCGCGAATGCACCCCGCGGTTGGTTTCTCCGCACCGAAAACATACGGTTGTTGCAGAAACAGCGTCGGTCCATCGTTTTTTGTTTGTAGCACTTGAGCTATGGTTTACCAAATCTCGACACATCCCTTGAAGGGGATTCTTAATCAAACCATTCTTTATTGCCTCAAATAATAGACTCACATGCAATGACACGCGGAAAAAGTAACCCAAGGTGTCACTGCATGCACGAGGCGCCCAACAATGCAATAGGACAGGCATTGAGAGGATTGCTGTTAGGCACATGGATAGCAGTGAGCTCGAATGAAAAAAGTTAGTTGGCCTCATCTTTGAGTTGTGATTGTCCTCCCCCAAAAACCGAGAGTCGCTTAGCTAGTCCCGGAAGTAGTGCAGTACCGGGTAGACCCGTGGCAGAGGTACAGCAAGCCCAGAATGCTCTGCCGCATTACAAAAAATAGTATAATGTCAGGGTTACAAATTACAACTGGCAACTGATATCAAGCTGTTAAAACAGTGTTTTCCAGAAATGTTTTGTACATTTGCAAGCAATGCTTTATTGCAGATACCTACTGCTATTAAGGCAAAAGCCTTTATTGCCTCATAGTTGTCGTTAGCAAAAGTGTCACATTTTTGCCACAGCACTTATTGGTCGCGAAGGGAAGACGTCGTGGAGGTGTCGACCAATCACAGAGCAACACCACAGTATGTGCAAATGCATAGCTTATATGTCCATATGTCAATCAATGAGCAGTTACTAATTAAAAAGGAAATAAATAAGTAAATAATTATTTATATGCTATGTCCTGGTTATTGCACTAATTACTCAATATTGGCTAGGTAAACAATTATTACTAATTATTTACAGTTGCGAAAATATAATTACTAATTATTACCACACTGTAAAACCAACCACATTGGCTAGATAAACAATTATTACTAATTATTTATAGTTGCATAGTATACTTACTAATTATTACTACACTCTGTAAAACCAACCACATTGGCTAGGTAAACAATTATTACTAATTATTTACAGTTGCGTAAATATAATTACTAATTATTACCACACTGTAAAACCAACCACAATGGCTAGGTAAACTTTTAATACTAATTATTTACATTTGCGTAAATATAATTACCAATTACTTCCACACTCTGCAAAACCAACCACAATGGCTAGGTAAACTATTATTACTAATTATTTACAGTTGCGAAAATATAATTACTAATTATTACCACACTGTAAAACCAACCACATTGGCTAGATAAACAATTATTACTAATTATTTATAGTTGCATAGTATACTTACTAATTATTACCACACTCTGTAAAACCAACCACATTGGCTACATAAACAATTATTAATAATTATTTACAGTTGCGTAAATAATTACTACACTCTTTAAAACCAACAACATTGGCTAGGTAAACAATTATTACTAATTATTTACAGTTGCGTAAATATAATTACTAATTATTACCACACTGTAAAACCAACCACAATGGCTAGGTAAACTTTTAATACTAATTATTTACAGTTGCGTAAATATAATTACTAATTATTACCACACTGTAAAACCAACCACAATGGCTAGGTAAACTATTATTACTAATTATTTACAGTTGCGAAAATATAATTACTAATTATTACCACACTGTAAAACCAACCACATTGGCTAGATAAACAATTATTACTAATTATTTATAGTTGCATAGTATACTTACTAATTATTACCACACTCTGTAAAACCAACCACATTGGCTACATAAACAATTATTAATAATTATTTACAGTTGCGTAAATAATTACTACACTCTTTAAAACCAACCACATTGGCTAGGTAAACAATTATTACTAATTATTGACAGTTGCGTGAATATAATTACTAATTATAACCACACTCTGTAAAACCAACCACAATTGCTAGGTAAACTGTTATTACTAATTATTTACAGTTGCGTAAATATAATTACTAATTATTACCACACTGTAAAACCAACCACAATGGCTAGGTAAACTTTTAATACTAATTATTTACATTTGCGTAAATATAATTACCAATTACTTCCACACTCTGCAAAACCAACCACAATGGCTAGGTAAACTATTATTACTAATTATTTATAGTTGCATAGTATACTTACTAATTATTACCACACTCTGTAAAACCAACCACATTGGCTACATAAACAATTATTAATAATTATTTACAGTTGCGTAAATAATTATTACTAATTATTGACAGTTGCGTGAATATAATTACTAATTATAACCACACTCTGTAAAACCAACCACAATTGCTAGGTAAACTATTATTACTAATTATTTACAGTTGCGTAAATATAATTACTAATTATTACCACACTGTAAAACCAACCACAATGGCTAGGTAAACTTTTATTACTAATTATTTATAGTTGCATAGTATACTTACTAAT
This sequence comes from Amblyomma maculatum, assembly GCF_055883805.1. Taxonomy (NCBI): domain Eukaryota; kingdom Metazoa; phylum Arthropoda; class Arachnida; order Ixodida; family Ixodidae; genus Amblyomma; species Amblyomma maculatum. Next base: position 2,067,612 of record NW_028146748.1, read on the forward strand.
TATTACCACACTCTGTAAAACCAACCACATTGGCTACATAAACAATTATTAATAATTATTTACAGTTGCGTAAATAATTACTACACTCTGTAAAACCAACCACATTGGCTAGGTAAACAATTATTACTAATTATTTACAGTTGCGTAAATATAATTACTAATTATTACCACACTGTAAAACCAACCACAATGGCTAGGTAAACTTTTAATACTAATTATTTACATTTGCGTAAATATAATTACCAATTACTTCCACACTCTGCAAAACCAACCACAATGGCTAGGTAAACTATTACTAATTATTTACAGTTGCGAAAATATAATTACTAATTATTACCACACTGTAAAACCAACCACATTGGCTAGATAAACAATTATTACTAATTATTTATAGTTGCATAGTATACTTACTAATTATTACCACACTCTGTAAAACCAACCACATTGGCTACATAAACAATTATTAATAATTATTTACAGTTGCGTAAATAATTACTACACTCTTTAAAACCAACCACATTGGCTAGGTAAACAATTATTACTAATTATTGACAGTTGCGTGAATATAATTACTACACTCTGTAAAACCAACCACAATTGCTAGGTAAACTATTATTACTAATTATTTACAGTTGCATAAATATAATTACTAATTATTACCACACTGTAAAACCAACCACAATGGCTAGGTAAACTTTTATTACTAATTATTTATAGTTGCATAGTATACTTACTAATTATTACCACACTCTGTAAAACCAACCACATTGGCTACATAAACAATTATTAATAATTATTTACAGTTGCGTAAATAATTACTACACTCTGTAAAACCAACCACATTGGCTAGGTAAACAATTATTACTAATTATTTACAGTTGCGTAAATATAATTACTAATTATTACCACACTGTAAAACCAACCACAATGGCTAGGTAAACTTTTAATACTAATTATTTACATTTGCGTAAATATAATTACCAATTACTTCCACACTCTGCAAAACCAACTACAATGGCTAGGTAAACTATTATTACTAATTATTTACAGTTGCGTAAATATAATTACTAATTATTACCACACTGTAAAACCAACCACATTGGCTAGATAAACAATTATTACTAATTATTTATAGTTGCATAGTATACTTACTAATTATTACCACACTCTGTAAAACCAACCACATTGGCTACATAAACAATTATTAATAATTATTTACAGTTGCGTAAATAATTACTACACTCTTTAAAACCAACCACATTGGCTAGGTAAACAATTATTACTAATTATTGACAGTTGCGTGAATATAATTACTAATTATAACCACACTCTGTAAAACCAACCACAATTGCTAGGTAATCTATTATTACTAATTATTTACAGTTGCGTAAATATAATTACTAATTATTACCACACTGTAAAACCAACCACAATGGCTAGGTAAACTTTTAATACTAATTATTTACATTTGCGTAAATATAATTACCAATTACTTCCACACTCTGCAAAACCAACCACAATGGCTAGGTAAACTATTATTACTAATTATTTACAGTTGCGAAAATATAATTACTAATTATTACCACACTGTAAAACCAACCACATTGGCTAGATAAACAATTATTACTAATTATTTATAGTTGCATAGTATACTTACTAATTATTACCACACTCTGTAAAACCAACCACGTTGGCTACATAAACAATTATTAATAATTATTTACAGTTGCGTAATTAATTATTACTAATTATTGACAGTTGCGTGAATATAATTACTAATTATAACCACACTCTGTAAAACCAACCACAATTGCTATGTAAACTATTATTACTAATTATTTACAGTTGCGTAAATATAATTACTAATTATTACCACACTGTAAAACCAACCACAATGGCTAGGTAAACTTTTATTACTAATTATTTATAGTTGCATAGTATACTTACTAATTATTACCACACTCTGTAAAACAAACCACATTGGCTACATAAACAATTATTAATAATTATTTACAGTTGCGTAAATAATTACTACACTCTGTAAAACCAACCACATTGGCTAGGTAAACAATTTTTACTAATTATTTACAGTTGCGTAAATATAATTACTAATTATTACCACACTGTAAAACCAACCACAATGGCTAGGTAAACTTTTAATACTAATTATTTACATTTGCGTAAATATAATTACCAATTACTTCCACACTCTGCAAAACCAACCACAATGGCTAGGTAAACTATTACTAATTATTTACAGTTGCGAAAATATAATTACTAATTATTACCACACTGTAAAACCAACCACATTGGCTAGATAAACAATTATTACTAATTATTTATAGTTGCATAGTATACTTACTAATTATTACCACACTCTGTAAAACCAACCACATTGGCTACATAAACAATTATTAATAATTATTTACAGTTGCGTAAATAATCACTACACTCTTTAAAACCAACCACATTGGCTAGGTAAACAATTATTACTAATTATTGACAGTTGCGTGAATATAATTACTACACTCTGTAAAACCAACCACAATTGCTAGGTAAACTATTATTACTAATTATTTACAGTTGCGTAAATATAATTACTAATTATTACCACACTGTAAAACCAACCACAATGGCTAGGTAAACTTTTAATACTAATTATTTACATTTGCGTAAATATAATTACCAATTACTTCCACACTCTGCAAAACCAACCACAATGGCTAGGTAAACTATTATTACTAATTATTTACAGTTGCGAAAATATAATTACTAATTATTACCACACTGTAAAACCAACCACATTGGCTAGATAAACAATTATTACTAATTATTTATAGTTGCATAGTATACTTACTAATTATTACCACACTCTGTAAAACCAACCACATTGGCTACATAAACAATTATTAATAATTATTTACAGTTGCGTAAATAATTATTACTAATTATTGACAGTTGCGTGAATATAATTACAAATTATAACCACACTCTGTAAAACCAACCACAATTGCTAGGTAAACTATTATTACTAATTATTTACAGTTGCGTAAATATAATTACTAATTATTACCACACTGTAAAACCAACCACAATGGCTAGGTAAACTTTTATTACTAATTATTTATAGTTGCATAGTATACTTACTAATTATTACCACACTCTGTAAAACCAACCACATTGGCTACATAAACAATTATTAATAATTATTTACAGTTGCGTAAATAATTACTACACTCTGTAAAACCAACCACATTGGCTAGGTAAACAATTATTACTAATTATTTACAGTTGCGTAAATATAATTACTAAGTATTACCACACTGTAAAACCAACCACAATGGCTAGGTAAACTTTTAATACTAATTATTTACATTTGCGTAAATATAATTACCAATTACTTCCACACTCTGCAAAACCAACCACAATGGCTAGGTAAACTATTATTACTAATTATTTACAGTTGCGTAAATATAATTACTAATTATTACCACACTGTAAAACCAACCACATTGGCTAGATAAACAATTATTACTAATTATTTATAGTTGCATAGTATACTTACTAATTATTACCACACTCTGTAAAACCAACCACATTGGCTACATAAACAATTATTAATAATTATTTACAGTTGCGTAAATAAGTACTACACTCTTTAAAACCAACCACATTGGCTAGGTAAACAATTATTACTAATTATTGACAGTTGTGTGAATATAATTACTAATTATAACCACACTCTGTAAAACCAACCACAATTGCTAGGTAAACTATTATTACTAATTATTTACAGTTGCGTAAATATAATTACTAATTATTACCACACTGTAAAACCAACCACAATGGCTAGGTAAACTTTTAATACTAATTATTTACATTTGCGTAAATATAACTACCAATTACTTCCACACTCTGGAAAACCAACCACAATGACTAGGTAAACTATTATTACTAATTATTTACAGTTGCGAAAATATAATTACTAATTATTACCACACTGTAAAACCAACCACATTGGCTAGATAAACAATTATTACTAATTATTTATAGTTGCATAGTATACTTACTAATTATTACCACACTCTGTAAAACCAACCACATTGGCTACATAAACAATTATAAATAATTATTTACAGTTGCGTAAATTATTATTACTAATTATTGACAGTAGCGTGAATATAATTACTAATTATAACCACACTCTGTAAAACCAACCACAATTGCTAGGTAAACTATTATTACTAATTATTTACAGTTGCGTAAATATAATTACTAATTATTACCACACTGTAAAACCAACCACAATGGCTAGGTAAACTTTTATTACTAATTATTTATAGTTGCATAGTATACTTACTAACTATTACCACACTCTGTAAAACCAACCACATTGGCTACATAAACAATTATTAATAATTGTTTACAGTTGCGTAAATAATTACTACACTCTGTAAAACCAACCACATTGGCTAGGTAAACAATTATTACTAATTATTTACAGTTGCGTAAATATAATTACTAATTATTACCACACTGTAAAACCAACCACAATGGCTAGGTAAACTTTTAATACTAATTATTTACATTTGCGTAAATATAATTACCAATTACTTCCACACTCTGCAAAACCAACCACAATGGCTAGGTAAACTATTACTAATTATTTACAGTTGCGAAAATATAATTACTAATTATTACCACACTGTAAAACCAACCACATTGGCTAGATAAACAATTATTACTAATTATTTATAGTTGCATAGTATACTTACTAATTATTACCACACTCTGTAAAACCAACCACATTGGCTACATAAACAATTATTAATAATTATTTACAGTTGCGTAAATAATTACTACACTCTTTAAAACCAACCACATTGGCTAGGTAAACAATTATTACTAATTATTGACAGTTGCGTGAATATAATTACTACACTCTGTAAAACCAACCACAGTTGCTAGGTAAACTATTATTACTAATTATTTACAGTTGCGTAAATATAATTACTAATTATTACCACACTGTAAAACCAACCACAATGGCTAGGTAAACTTTTATTACTAATTATTTATAGTTGCATAGTATACTTACTAATTATTACCACACTCTGTAAAACCAACCACATTGGCTACATAAACAATTATTAATAATTATTTACAGTTGCGTAAATAATTACTACACTCTGTAAAACCAACCACATTGGCTAGGTAAACAATTATTACTAATTATTTACAGTTGCGTAAATATAATTACTAAGTATTACCACACTGTAAAACCAACCACAATGGCTAGGTAAACTTTTAATACTAATTATTTACATTTGCGTAAATATAATTACCAATTACTTCCACACTCTGCAAAACCAACCACAATGGCTAGGTAAACTATTATTACTAATTATTTACAGTTGCGTAAATATAATTACTAATTATTACCACACTGTAAAACCAACCACATTGGCTAGATAAACAATTATTACTAATTATTTATAGTTGCATAGTATACTTACTAATTATTACCACACTCTGTAAAACCAACCACATTGGCTACATAAACAATTATTAATAATTATTTACAGTTGCGTAAATAAGTACTACACTCTTTAAAACCAACCACATTGGCTAGGTAAACAATTATTACTAATTATTGACAGTTGCGTGAATATAATTACTAATTATAACCACACTCTGTAAAACCAACCACAATTGCTAGGTAAACTATTATTACTAATTATTTACAGTTGCGTAAATATAATTACTAATTATTACCACACTGTAAAACCAACCACAATGGCTAGGTAAACTTTTAATACTAATTATTTACATTTGCGTAAATATAACTACCAATTACTTCCACACTCTGGAAAACCAACCACAATGACTAGGTAAACTATTATTACTAATTATTTACAGTTGCGAAAATATAATTACTTATTATTACCACACTGTAAAACCAACCACATTGGCTAGATAAACAATTATTACTAATTATTTATAGTTGCATAGTATACTTACTAATTATTACCACACTCTGTAAAACCAACCACATTGGCTACATAAACAATTATAAATAATTATTTACAGTTGCGTAAATTATTATTACTAATTATTGACAGTAGCGTGAATATAATTACTAATTATAACCACACTCTGTAAAACCAACCACAATTGCTAGGTAAACTATTATTACTAATTATTTACAGTTGCGTAAATATAATTACTAATTATTACCACACTGTAAAACCAACCACAATGGCTAGGTAAACTTTTATTACTAATTATTTATAGTTGCATAGTATACTTACTAATTATTACCACACTCTGTAAAACCAACCACATTGGCTACATAAACAATTATTAATAATTGTTTACAGTTGCGTAAATAATTACTACACTCTGTAAAACCAACCACATTGGCTAGGTAAACAATTATTACTAATTATTTACAGTTGCGTAAATATAATTACTAATTATTACCACACTGTAAAACCAACCACAATGGCTAGGTAAACTTTTAATACTAATTATTTACATTTGCGTAAATATAATTACCAATTACTTCCACACTCTGCAAAACCAACCACAATGGCTAGGTAAACTATTACTAATTATTTACAGTTGCGAAAATATAATTACTAATTATTACCACACTGTAAAACCAACCACATTGGCTAGATAAACAATTATTACTAATTATTTATAGTTGCATAGTATACTTACTAATTATTACCACACTCTGTAAAACCAACCACATTGGCTACATAAACAATTATTAATAATTATTTACAGTTGCGTAAATAATTACTACACTCTTTAAAACCAACCACATTGGCTAGGTAAACAATTATTACTAATTATTGACAGTTGCGTGAATATAATTACTACACTCTGTAAAACCAACCACAGTTGCTAGGTAAACTATTATTACTAATTATTTACAGTTGCGTAAATATAATTACTAATTATTACCACACTGTAAAACCAACCACAATGGCTAGGTAAACTTTTATTACTAATTATTTATAGTTGCATAGTATACTTACTAATTATTACCACACTCTGTAAAACCAACCACATTGGCTACATAAACAATTATTAATAATTATTTACAGTTGCGTAAATAATTACTACACTCTGTAAAACCAACCACATTGGCTAGGTAAACAATTATTACTAATTATTTACAGTTGCGTAAATATAATTACTAATTATTACCACACTGTAAAACCAACCACAATGGCTAGGTAAACTTTTAATACTAATTATTTATATTTGCGTAAATATAATTACCAATTACTTCCACACTCTGCAAAACCAACCACAATGGCTAGGTAAACTATTATTACTAATTATTTACAGTTGCGTAAATATAATTACTAATTATTACCACACTGTAAAACCAACCACATTGGCTAGATAAACAATTATTACTAATTATTTATAGTTGCATAGTATACTTACTAATTATTACCACACTCTGTAAAACCAACCACATTGGCTACATAAACAATTATTAATAATTATTTACAGTTGCGTAAATAATTACTACACTCTTTAAAACCAACCACATTGGCTAGGTAAACAATTATTACTAATTATTGACAGTTGCGTGAATATAATTACTAATTATAACCACACTCTGTAAAACCAACCACAATTGCTAGGTAAACTATTATTACTAATTATTTACAGTTGCGTAAATATAATTACTAATTATTACCACACTGTAAAACCAACCACAATGGCTAGGTAAACTTTTAATACTAATTATTTACATTTGCGTAAATATAATTACCAATTACTTCCACACTCTGCAAAACCAACCACAATGGCTAGGTAAACTATTATTACTAATTATTTACAGTTGCGAAAATATAATTACTAATTATTACCACACTGTAAAACCAACCACATTGGCTAGATAAACAATTATTACAAATTATTTATAGTTGCATAGTATACTTACTAATTATTACCACACTCTGTAAAACCAACCACATTGGCTACATAAACAATTATTAATAATTATTTACAGTTGCGTAAATAATTATTACTAATTATTGACAGTTGCGTGAATATAATTACTAATTATAACCACACTCTGTAAAACCAACCACAATTGCTAGGTAAACTATTATTACTAATTATTTACAGTTGCGTAAATATAATTACTAATTATTACCACACTGTAAAACCAACCACAATGGCTAGGTAAACTTTTATTACTAATTATTTATAGTTGCATAGTATACTTACTAATTATTACCACACTGTAAAACCAACCACATTGGCTACATAAACAATTATTAATAATTATTTACAGTTGCGTAAATAATTACTACACTCTGTAAAACCAACCACATTGGCTAGGTAAACAATTATTACTAATTATTTACAGTTGCGTAAATATAATTACTAATTATTACCACACTGTAAAACCAACCACAATGGCTAGGTAAACTTTTAATACTAATTATTTACATTTGCGTAAATATAATTACCAATTACTTCCACACTCTGTAAAACCAACCACAATGGCTAGGTAAACTATTACTAATTATTTACAGTTGCGAAAATATAATTACTAATTATTACCACACTGTAAAACCAACCACATTGGCTAGATAAACAATTATTACTAATTATTTATAGTTGCATAGTATACTTACTAATTATTACCACACTCTGTAAAACCAACCACATTGGCTACATAAACAATTATTAATAATTATTTACAGTTGCGTAAATAATTACTACACTCTTTAAAACCAACCACATTGGCTAGGTAAACAATTATTACTAATTATTGACAGTTGCGTGAATATAATTACTCCACTCTGTAAAACCAACCACAATTGCTAGGTAAACTATTATTACTAATTATTTACAGTTGCGTAAATATAATTACTAATTATTACCACACTGTAAAACCAACCACAATGGCTAGGTAAACTTTTAATACTAATTATTTACATTTGCGTAAATATAATTACCAATTACTTCCACACTCTGCAAAACCAACCACAATGGCTAGGTAAACTATTATTACTAATTATTTACAGTTGCGAAAATATAATTACTAATTATTACCACACTGTAAAACCAACCACATTGGCTAGATAAACAATTATTACTAATTATTTATAGTTGCATAGTATACTTACTAATTATTACCACACTCTGTAAAACCAACCACATTGGCTACATAAACAATTATTAATAATTATTTACAGTTGCGTAAATAAGTACTACACTCTTTAAAACCAACCACATTGGCTAGGTAAACAATTATTACTAATTATTGACAGTTGCGTGAATATAATTACTAATTATAACCACACTCTGTAAAACCAACCACAATTGCTAGGTAAACTATTATTACTAATTATTTACAGTTGCGTAAATATAATTACTAATTATTACCACACTGTAAAACCAACCACAATGGCTAGGTAAACTTTTAATACTAATTATTTACATTTGCGTAAATATAACTACCAATTACTTCCACACTCTGGAAAACCAACCACAATGACTAGGTAAACTATTATTACTAATTATTTACAGTTGCGAAAATATAATTACTAATTATTACCACACTGTAAAACCAACCACATTGGCTAGATAAACAATTATTACTAATTATTTATAGTTGCATAGTATACTTACTAATTATTACCACACTCTGTAAAACCAACCACATTGGCTACATAAACAATTATAAATAATTATTTACAGTTGCGTAAATTATTATTACTAATTATTGACAGTAGCGTGAATATAATTACTAATTATAACCACACTCTGTAAAACCAACCACAATTGCTAGGCAAACTATTATTACTAATTATTTACAGTTGCGTAAATATAATTACTAATTATTACCACACTGTAAAACCAACCACAATGGCTAGGTAAACTTTTATTACTAATTATTTATAGTTGCATAGTATACTTACTAATTATTACCACACTCTGTAAAACCAACCACATTGGCTACATAAACAATTATTAATAATTGTTTACAGTTGCGTAAATAATTACTACACTCTGTAAAACCAACCACATTGGCTAGGTAAACAATTATTACTAATTATTTACAGTTGCGTAAATATAATTACTAATTATTACCACACTGTAAAACCAACCACAATGGCTAGGTAAACTTTTAAAACTAATTATTTACATTTGCGTAAATATAATTACCAATTACTTCCACACTCTGCAAAACCAACCACAATGGCTAGGTAAACTATTACTAATTATTTACAGTTGCGAAAATATAATTACTAATTATTACCACACTCTGTAAAACCAACCACATTGGCTACATAAACAATTATTAATAATTATTTACAGTTGCGTAAATAATTACTACACTCTTTAAAACCAACCACATTGGCTAGGTAAACAATTATTACTAATTATTGACAGTTGCGTGAATATAATTACTACACTCTGTAAAACCAACCACAGTTGCTAGGTAAACTATTATTACTAATTATTTACAGTTGCGTAAATATAATTACTAATTATTACCACACTGTAAAACCAACCACAATGGCTAGGTAAACTTTTATTACTAATTATTTATAGTTGCATAGTATACTTACTAATTATTACCACACTCTGTAAAACCAACCACATTGGCTACATAAACAATTATTAATAATTATTTACAGTTGCGTAAATAATTACTACACTCTGTAAAACCAACCACATTGGCTAGGTAAACAATTATTACTAATTATTTACAGTTGCGTAAATATAATTACTAATTATTACCACACTGTAAAACCAACCACATTGGCTAGATAAACAATTATTACTAATTATTTATAGTTGCATAGTATACTTACTAATTATTACCACACTCTGTAAAACCAACCACATTGGCTACATAAACAATTATTAATAATTATTTACAGTTGCGTAAATAATTACTACACTCTTTAAAACCAACCACATTGGCTAGGTAAACAATTATTACTAATTATTGACAGTTGCGTGAATATAATTACTAATTATAACCACACTCTGTAAAACCAACCACAATTGCTAGGTAAACTATTATTACTAATTATTTACAGTTGCGTAAATATAATTACTAATTATTACCACACTGTAAAACCAACCACAATGGCTAGGTAAACTTTTAATACTAATTATTTACATTTGCGTAAATATAATTACCAATTACTTCCACACTCTGCAAAACCAACCACAATGGCTAGGTAAACTATTATTACTAATTATTTACAGTTGCGAAAATATAATTACTAATTATTACCACACTGTAAAACCAACCACATTGGCTAGATAAACAATTATTACAATTTATAGTTGCATAGTATACTTACTAATTATTACCACACTCTGTAAAACCAACCACATTGGCTACATAAACAATTATTAATAATTATTTACAGTTGCGTAAATAATTATTACTAATTATTGACAGTTGCGTGAATATAATTACTAATTATAACCACACTCTGTAAAACCAACCACAATTGCTAGGTAAACTATTATTACTAATTATTTACAGTTGCGTAAATATAATTACTAATTATTACCACACTGTAAAACCAACCACAATGGCTAGGTAAACAATTATTACTAATTATTTATAGTTGCATAGTATACTTACTAATTATTACCACACTCTGTAAAACCAACCACATTGGCTACATAAACAATTATTAATAATTATTTACAGTTGCGTAAATAAGTACTACACTCTTTAAAACCAACCACATTGGCTAGGTAAACAATTATTACTAATTATTGACAGTTGCGTGAATATAATTACTAATTATAACCACACTCTGTAAAACCAACCACAATTGCTAGGTAAACTATTATTACTAATTATTTACAGTTGCGTAAATATAATTACTAATTATTACCACACTGTAAAACCAACCACAATGGCTAGGTAAACTTTTAATACTAATTATTTAAATTTGCGTAAATATAACTACCAATTACTTCCACACTCTGGAAAACCAACCACAATGACTAGGTAAACTATTATTACTAATTATTTACAGTTGCGAAAATATAATTACTAATTATTACCACACTGTAAAACCAACCACATTGGCTAGATAAACAATTATTACTAATTATTTATAGTTGCATAGTATACTTACTAATTATTACCACACTCTGTAAAACCAACCACATTGGCTACATAAACAATTATAAATAATTATTTACAGTTGCGTAAATTATTATTACTAATTATTGACAGTAGCGTGAATATAATTACTAATTATAACCACACTCTGTAAAACCAACCACAATTGCTAGGCAAACTATTATTACTAATTATTTACAGTTGCGTAAATATAATTACTAATTATTACCACACTGTAAAACCAACCACAATGGCTAGGTAAACTTTTATTACTAATTATTTATAGTTGCATAGTATACTTACTAATTATTACCACACTCTGTAAAACCAACCACATTGGCTACATAAACAATTATTAATAATTGTTTACAGTTGCGTAAATAATTACTACACTCTGTAAAACCAACCACATTGGCTAGGTAAACAATTATTACTAATTATTTACAGTTGCGTAAATATAATTACTAATTATTACCACACTGTAAAACCAACCACAATGGCTAGGTAAACTTTTAAAACTAATTATTTACATTTGCGTAAATATAATTACCAATTACTTCCACACTCTGCAAAACCAACCACAATGGCTAGGTAAACTATTACTAATTATTTACAGTTGCGAAAATATAATTACTAATTATTACCACACTCTGTAAAACCAACCACATTGGCTACATAAACAATTATTAATAATTATTTACAGTTGCGTAAATAATTACTACACTCTTTAAAACCAACCACATTGGCTAGGTAAACAATTATTACTAATTATTGACAGTTGCGTGAATATAATTACTACACTCTGTAAAACCAACCACAGTTGCTAGGTAAACTATTATTACTAATTATTTACAGTTGCGTAAATATAATTACTAATTATTACCACACTGTAAAACCAACCACAATGGCTAGGTAAACTTTTATTACTAATTATTTATAGTTGCATAGTATACTTACTAATTATTACCACACTCTGTAAAACCAACCACATTGGCTACATAAACAATTATTAATAATTATTTACAGTTGCGTAAATAATTACTACACTCTGTAAAACCAACCACATTGGCTAGGTAAACAATTATTACTAATTATTTACAGTTGCGTAAATATAATTACTAATTATTACCACACTGTAAAACCAACCACATTGGCTAGATAAACAATTATTACTAATTATTTATAGTTGCATAGTATACTTACTAATTATTACCACACTCTGTAAAACCAACCACATTGGCTACATAAACAATTATTAATAATTATTTACAGTTGCGTAAATAATTACTACACTCTTTAAAACCAACCACATTGGCTAGGTAAACAATTATTACTAATTATTGACAGTTGCGTGAATATAATTACTAATTATAACCACACTCTGTAAAACCAACCACAATTGCTAGGTAAACTATTATTACTAATTATTTACAGTTGCGTAAATATAATTACTAATTATTACCACACTGTAAAACCAACCACAATGGCTAGGTAAACTTTTAATACTAATTATTTACATTTGCGTAAATATAATTACCAATTACTTCCACACTCTGCAAAACCAACCACAATGGCTAGGTAAACTATTATTACTAATTATTTACAGTTGCGAAAATATAATTACTAATTATTACCACACTGTAAAACCAACCACATTGGCTAGATAAACAATTATTACAAATTATTTATAGTTGCATAGTATACTTACTAATTATTACCACACTCTGTAAAACCAACCACATTGGCTACATAAACAATTATTAATAATTATTTACAGTTGCGTAAATAATTATTACTAATTATTGACAGTTGCGTGAATATAATTACTAATTATAACCACACTCTGTAAAACCAACCACAATTGCTAGGTAAACTATTATTACTAATTATTTACAGTTGCGTAAATATAATTACTAATTATGACCACACTGTAAAACCAACCACAATGGCTAGGTAAACTTTTATTACTAATTATTTATAGTTGCATAGTATACTTACTAATTATTACCACACTCTGTAAAACCAACCACATTGGCTACATAAACAATTATTAATAATTATTTACAGTTGCGTAAATAATTACTACACTCTGTAAAACCAACCACATTGGCTAGGTAAACAATTATTACTAATTATTTACAGTTGCGTAAATATAATTACTAATTATTACCACACTGTAAAACCAACCACAATGGCTAGGTAAACTTTTAATACTAATTATTTACATTTGCGTAAATATAATTACCAATTACTTCCACACTCTGTAAAACCAACCACAATGGCTAGGTAAACTATTACTAATTATTTACAGTTGCGAAAATATAATTACTAATTATTACCACACTGTAAAACCAACCACATTGGCTAGATAAACAATTATTACTAATTATTTATAGTTGCATAGTATACTTACTAATTATTACCACACTCTGTAAAACCAACCACATTGGCTACATAAACAATTATTAATAATTATTTACAGTTGCGTAAATAATTACTACACTCTTTAAAACCAACCACATTGGCTAGGTAAACAATTATTACTAATTATTGACAGTTGCGTGAATATAATTACTCCACTCTGTAAAACCAACCACAATTGCTAGGTAAACTATTATTACTAATTATTTATAGTTGCATAGTATACTTACTAATTATTACCACACTCTGTAAAACCAACCACATTGGCTACATAAACAATTATTAATAATTATTTACAGTTGCGTAAATAATTACTACACTCTGTAAAACCAACCACATTGGCTAGGTAAACAATTATTACTAATTATTTACAGTTGCGTAAATATAATTACTAATTATTACCACACTGTAAAACCAACCACAATGGCTAGGTAAACTTTTAATACTAATTATTTACATTTGCGTAAATATAATTACCAATTACTTCCACACTCTGCAAAACCAACCACAATGGCTAGGTAAACTATTATTACTAATTATTTACAGTTGCGTAAATATAATTACTAATTATTACCACACTGTAAAACCAACCACATTGGCTAGATAAACAATTATTACTAATTATTTATAGTTGCATAGTATACTTACTAATTATTACCACACTCTGTAAAACCAACCACATTGGCTACATAAACAATTATTAATAATTATTTACAGTTGCGTAAATAATTACTACACTCTTTAAAACCAACCACATTGGCTAGGTAAACAATTATTACTAATTATTGACAGTTGCGTGAATATAATTACTAATTATAACCACACTCTGTAAAACCAACCACAATTGCTAGGTAAACTATTATTACTAATTATTTACAGTTGCGAAAATATAATTACTAATTATTACCACACTGTAAAACCAACCACATTGGCTAGATAAACAATTATTACTAATTATTTATAGTTGCATAGTATACTTACTAATTATTACCACACTCTGTAAAACCAACCACATTGGCTACATAAACAATTATTAATAATTATTTACAGTTGCGTAAATAATTATTACTAATTATTGACAGTAGCGTGAATATAATTACTAATTATAACCACACTCTGTAAAACCAACCACAATTGCTAGGTAAACTATTATTACTAATTATTTACAGTTGCGTAAATATAATTACTAATTATTACCACACTGTAAAACCAACCACAATGGCTAGGTAAACTTTTATTACTAATTATTTATAGTTGCATAGTATACTTACTAATTATTACCACACTCTGTAAAACCAACCACATTGGCTACATAAACAATTATTAATAATTGTTTACAGTTGCGTAAATAATTACTACACTCTGTAAAACCAACCACATTGGCTAGGTAAACAATTATTACTAATTATTTACAGTTGCGTAAATATAATTACTAATTATTACCACACTGTAAAACCAACCACAATGGCTAGGTAAACTTTTAATACTAATTATTTACATTTGCGTAAATATAATTACCAATTACTTCCACACTCTGCAAAACCAACCACAATGGCTAGGTAAACTATTACTAATTATTTACAGTTGCGAAAATATAATTACTAATTATTACCACACTGTAAAACCAACCACATTGGCTAGATAAACAATTATTACTAATTATTTATAGTTGCATAGTATACTTACTAATTATTACCACACTCTGTAAAACCAACCACATTGGCTACATAAACAATTATTAATAATTATTTACAGTTGCGTAAATAATTAGTACACTCTTTAAAACCAACCACATTGGCTAGGTAAACAATTATTACTAATTATTGACAGTTGCGTGAATATAATTACTACACTCTGTAAAACCAACCACAATTGCTAGGTAAACTATTATTACTAATTATTTACAGTTGCGTAAATATAATTACTAATTATTACCACACTGTAAAACCAACCACAATGGCTAGGTAAACTTTTATTACTAATTATTTATAGTTGCATAGTATACTTACTAATTATTACCACACTCTGTAAAACCAACCACATTGGCTACATAAACAATTATTAATAATTATTTACAGTTGCGTAAATAATTACTACACTCTGTAAAACCAACCACATTGGCTAGGTAAACAATTATTACTAATTATTTACAGTTGCGTAAATATAATTACTAATTATTACCACACTGTAAAACCAACCACAATGGCTAGGTAAACTTTTAATACTAATTATTTACATTTGCGTAAATATAATTACCAATTACTTCCACACTCTGTAAAACCAACCACAATGGCTAGGTAAACTATTACTAATTATTTACAGTTGCGAAAATATAATTACTAATTATTACCACACTGTAAAACCAACCACATTGGCTAGATAAACAATTATTACTAATTATTTATAGTTGCATAGTATACTTACTAATTATTACCACACTCTGTAAAACCAACCACATTGGCTACATAAACAATTATTAATAATTATTTACAGTTGCGTAAATAATTACTACACTCTTTAAAACCAACCACATTGGCTAGGTAAACAATTATTACTAATTATTGACAGTTGCGTGAATATAATTACTCCACTCTGTAAAACCAACCACAATTGCTAGGTAAACTATTATTACTAATTATTTACAGTTGCGTAAATATAATTACTAATTATTACCACACTGTAAAACCAACCACAATGGCTAGGTAAACTTTTAATACTAATTATTTACATTTGCGTAAATATAATTACCAATTACTTCCACACTCTGCAAAACCAACCACAATGGCTAGGTAAACTATTATTACTAATTATTTACAGTTGCGAAAATATAATTACTAATTATTACCACACTGTAAAACCAACCACATTGGCTAGATAAACAATTATTACTAATTATTTATAGTTGCATAGTATACTTACTAATTATTACCACACTCTGTAAAACCAACCACATTGGCTACATAAACAATTATTAATAATTATTTACAGTTGCGTAAATAATTATTACTAATTATTGACAGTTGCGTGAATATAATTACAAATTATAACCACACTCTGTAAAACCAACCACAATTGCTAGGTAAACTATTATTACTAATTATTTACAGTTGCGTAAATATAATTACTAATTATTACCACACTGTAAAACCAACCACAATGGCTAGGTAAACTTTTATTACTAAATATTTATAGTTGCATAGTATACTTACTAATTATTACCACACTCTGTAAAACCAACCACATTGGCTACATAAACAATTATTAATAATTATTTACAGTTGCGTAAATAATTACTACACTCTGTAAAACCAACCACATTGGCTAGGTAAACAATTATTACTAATTATTTACAGTTGCGTAAATATAATTACTAAGTATTACCACACTGTAAAACCAACCACAATGGCTAGGTAAACTTTTAATACTAATTATTTACATTTGCGTAAATATAATTACGAATTACTTCCACACTCTGCAAAACCAACCACAATGGCTAGGTAAACTATTATTACTAATTATTTACAGTTGCGTAAATATAATTACTAATTATTACCACACTGTAAAACCAACCACATTGGCTAGATAAACAATTATTACTAATTATTTATAGTTGCATAGTATACTTACTAATTATTACCACACTCTGTAAAACCAACCACATTGGCTACATAAACAATTATTAATAATTATTTACAGTTGCGTAAATAATTACTACACTCTTTAAAACCAACCACATTGGCTAGGTAAACAATTATTACTAATTATTGACAGTTGCGTGAATATAATTACTCCACTCTGTAAAACCAACCACAATTGCTAGGTAAACTATTATTACTAATTATTTACAGTTGCGTAAATATAATTACTAATTATTACCACACTGTAAAACCAACCACAATGGCTAGGTAAACTTTTAATACTAATTATTTACATTTGCGTAAATATAATTACCAATTACTTCCACACTCTGCAAAACCAACCACAATGGCTAGGTAAACTATTATTACTAATTATTTACAGTTGCGAAAATATAATTACTAATTATTACCACACTGTAAAACCAACCACATTGGCTAGATAAACAATTATTACTAATTATTTATAGTTGCATAGTATACTTACTAATTATTACCACACTCTGTAAAACCAACCACATTGGCTACATAAACAATTATTAATAATTATTTACAGTTGCGTAAATAATTATTACTAATTATTGACAGTTGCGTGAATATAATTACAAATTATAACCACACTCTGTAAAACCAACCACAATTGCTAGGTAAACTATTATTACTAATTATTTACAGTTGCGTAAATATAATTACTAATTATTACCACACTGTAAAACCAACCACAATGGCTAGGTAAACTTTTATTACTAAATATTTATAGTTGCATAGTATACTTACTAATTATTACCACACTCTGTAAAACCAACCACATTGGCTACATAAACAATTATTAATAATTATTTACAGTTGCGTAAATAATTACTACACTCTGTAAAACCAACCACATTGGCTAGGTAAACAATTATTACTAATTATTTACAGTTGCGTAAATATAATTACTAAGTATTACCACACTGTAAAACCAACCACAATGGCTAGGTAAACTTTTAATACTAATTATTTACATTTGCGTAAATATAATTACGAATTACTTCCACACTCTGCAAAACCAACCACAATGGCTAGGTAAACTATTATTACTAATTATTTACAGTTGCGTAAATATAATTACTAATTATTACCACACTGTAAAACCAACCACATTGGCTAGATAAACAATTATTACTAATTATTTATAGTTGCATAGTATACTTACTAATTATTACCACACTCTGTAAAACCAACCACATTGGCTACATAAACAATTATTAATAATTATTTACAGTTGCGTAAATAAGTACTACACTCTTTAAAACCAACCACATTGGCTAGGTAAACAATTATTACTAATTATTGACAGTTGCGTGAATATAATTACTAATTATAACCACACTCTGTAAAACCAACCACAATTGCTAGGTAAACTATTATTACTAATTATTTACAGTTGCGTAAATATAATTACTAATTATTACCACACTGTAAAACCAACCACAATGGCTAGGTAAACTTTTAATACTAATTATTTACATTTGCGTAAATATAACTACCAATTACTTCCACACTCTGGAAAACCAACCACAATGACTAGGTAAACTATTATTACTAATTATTTACAGTTGCGAAAATATAATTACTAATTATTACCACACTGTAAAACCAACCACATTGGCTAGATAAACAATTATTACTAATTATTTATAGTTGCATAGTATACTTACTAATTATTACCACACTCTGTAAAACCAACCACATTGGCTACATAAACAATTATAAATAATTATTTACAGTTGCGTAAATTATTATTACTAATTATTGACAGTAGCGTGAATATAATTACTAATTATAACCACACTCTGTAAAACCAACCACAATTGCTAGGCAAACTATTATTACTAATTATTTACAGTTGCGTAAATATAATTACTAATTATTACCACACTGTAAAACCAACCACAATGGCTAGGTAAACTTTTATTACTAATTATTTATAGTTGCATAGTATACTTACTAATTATTACCACACTCTGTAAAACCAACCACATTGGCTACATAAACAATTATTAATAATTGTTTACAGTTGCGTAAATAATTACTACACTCTGTAAAACCAACCACATTGGCTAGGTAAACAATTATTACTAATTATTTACAGTTGCGTAAATATAATTACTAATTATTACCACACTGTAAAACCAACCACAATGGCTAGGTAAACTTTTAAAACTAATTATTTACATTTGCGTAAATATAATTACCAATTACTTCCACACTCTGCAAAACCAACCACAATGGCTAGGTAAACTATTACTAATTATTTACAGTTGCGAAAATATAATTACTAATTATTACCACACTCTGTAAAACCAACCACATTGGCTACATAAACAATTATTAATAATTATTTACAGTTGCGTAAATAATTACTACACTCTTTAAAACCAACCACATTGGCTAGGTAAACAATTATTACTAATTATTGACAGTTGCGTGAATATAATTACTACACTCTGTAAAACCAACCACAGTTGCTAGGTAAACTATTATTACTAATTATTTACAGTTGCGTAAATATAATTACTAATTATTACCACACTGTAAAACCAACCACAATGGCTAGGTAAACTTTTATTACTAATTATTTATAGTTGCATAGTATACTTACTAATTATTACCACACTCTGTAAAACCAACCACATTGGCTACATAAACAATTATTATTAATTATTTACAGTTGCGTAAATAATTACTACACTCTGTAAAACCAACCACATTGGCTAGGTAAACAATTATTACTAATTATTGACAGTTGCGTGAATATAATTACTACACTCTGTAAAACCAACCACAGTTGCTAGGTAAACTATTATTACTAATTATTTACAGTTGCGTAAATATAATTACTAATTATTACCACACTGTAAAACCAACCACAATGGCTAGGTAAACTTTTATTACTAATTATTTATAGTTGCATAGTATACTTACTAATTATTACCACACTCTGTAAAACCAACCACATTGGCTACATAAACAATTATTAATAATTATTTACAGTTGCGTAAATAATTACTACACTCTGTAAAACCAACCACATTGGCTAGGTAAACAATTATTACTAATTATTTACAGTTGCGTAAATATAATTACTAATTATTACCACACTGTAAAACCAACCACAATGGCTAGGTAAACTTTTAATACTAATTATTTACATTTGCGTAAATATAATTACCAATTACTTCCACACTCTGCAAAACCAACCACAATGGCTAGGTAAACTATTACTAATTATTTACAGTTGCGAAAATATAATTACTAATTATTACCACACTGTAAAACCAACCACATTGGCTAGATAAACAATTATTACTAATTATTTATAGTTGCATAGTATACTTACTAATTATTACCACACTCTGTAAAACCAACCACATTGGCTACATAAACAATTATTAATAATTATTTACAGTTGCGTAAATAATTATTACTTATTATTGACAGTTGCGTGAATATAATTACTAATTATAACCACACTCTGTAAAACCAACCACAATTGCTAGGTAAACTATTATTACTAATTATTTACAGTTGCGTAAATATAATTACTAATTATTACCACACTGTAAAACCAACCACAATGGCTAGGTAAACTTTTATTACTAATTATTTATAGTTGCATAGTATACTTACTAATTATTACCACACTCTGTAAAACCAACCACATTGGCTACATAAACAATTATTAATAATTATTTACAGTTGCGTAAATAATTACTACACTCTGTAAAACCAACCACATTGGCTAGGTAAACAATTATTACTCATTATTTACAGTTGCGTAAATATAATTACTAATTATTACCACACTGTAAAACCAACCACAATGGCTAGGTAAACTTTTAATACTAATTATTTACATTTGCGTAAATATAATTACCAATTACTTCCACACTCTGTAAAACCAACCACAATGGCTAGGTTAACTATTACTAATTATTTACAGTTGCGAAAATATAATTACTAATTATTACCACACTGTAAAACCAACCACATTGGCTAGATAAACAATTATTACTAATTATTTATAGTTGCATAGTATACTTACTAATTATTACCACACTCTGTAAAACCAACCACATTGGCTACATAAACAATTATTAATAATTATTTACAGTTGCGTAAATAATTACTACACTCTTTAAAACCAACCACATTGGCTAGGTAAACAATTATTACTAATTATTGACAGTTGCGTGAATATAATTACTCCACTCTGTAAAACCAACCACAATTGCTAGGTAAACTATTATTACTAATTATTTATAGTTGCATAGTATACTTACTAATTATTACCACACTCTGTAAAACCAACCACATTGGCTACATAAACAATTATTAATAATTATTTACAGTTGCGTAAATAATTACTACACTCTGTAAAATCAACCACATTGGCTAGGTAAACAATTATTACTAATTATTTACAGTTGCGTAAATATAATTACTAATTATTACCACACTGTAAAACCAACCACAATGGCTAGGTAAACTTTTAATACTAATTATTTACATTTGCGTAAATATAATTACCAATTACTTCCACACTCTGCAAAACCAACCACAATGGCTAGGTAAACTATTATTACTAATTATTTACAGTTGCGTAAATATAATTACTAATTATTACCACACTGTAAAACCAACCACATTGGCTAGATAAACAATTATTACTAATTATTTATAGTTGCATAGTATACTTACTAATTATTACCACACTCTGTAAAACCAACCACATTGGCTACATAAACAATTATTAATAATTATTTACAGTTGCGTAAATAATTACTACACTCTTTAAAACCAACCACATTGGCTAGGTAAACAATTATTACTAATTATTGACAGTTGCGTGAATATAATTACTAATTATAACCACACTCTGTAAAACCAACCACAATTGCTAGGTAAACTATTATTACTAATTATTTACAGTTGCGAAAATATAATTACTAATTATTACCACACTGTAAAACCAACCACATTGGCTAGATAAACAATTATTACTAATTATTTATAGTTGCATAGTATACTTACTAATTATTACCACACTCTGTAAAACCAACCACATTGGCTACATAAACAATTATTAATAATTATTTACAGTTGCGTAAATAATTATTACTAATTATTGACAGTAGCGTGAATATAATTACTAATTATAACCACACTCTGTAAAACCAACCACAATTGCTAGGTAAACTATTATTACTAATTATTTACAGTTGCGTAAATATAATTACTAATTATTACCACACTGTAAAACCAACCACAATGGCTAGGTAAACTTTTATTACTAATTATTTATAGTTGCATAGTATACTTACTAATTATTACCACACTCTGTAAAACCAACCACATTGGCTACATAAACAATTATTAATAATTGTTTACAGTTGCGTAAATAATTACTACACTCTGTAAAACCAACCACATTGGCTAGGTAAACAATTATTACTAATTATTTACAGTTGCGTAAATATAATTACTAATTATTACCACACTGTAAAACCAACCACAATGGCTAGGTAAACTTTTAATACTAATTATTTACATTTGCGTAAATATAATTACCAATTACTTCCACACTCTGCAAAACCAACCACAATGGCTAGGTAAACTATTACTAATTATTTACAGTTGCGAAAATATAATTACTAATTATTACCACACTGTAAAACCAACCACATTGGCTAGATAAACAATTATTACTAATTATTTATAGTTGCATAGTATACTTACTAATTATTACCACACTCTGTAAAACCAACCACATTGGCTACATAAACAATTATTAATAATTATTTACAGTTGCGTAAATAATTAGTACACTCTTTAAAACCAACCACATTGGCTAGGTAAACAATTATTACTAATTATTGACAGTTGCGTGAATATAATTACTACACTCTGTAAAACCAACCACAATTGCTAGGTAAACTATTATTACTAATTATTTACAGTTGCGTAAATATAATTACTAATTATTACCACACTGTAAAACCAACCACAATGGCTAGGTAAACTTTTATTACTAATTATTTATAGTTGCATAGTATACTTACTAATTATTACCACACTCTGTAAAACCAACCACATTGGCTACATAAACAATTATTAATAATTATTTACAGTTGCGTAAATAATTACTACACTCTGTAAAACCAACCACATTGGCTAGGTAAACAATTATTACTAATTATTTACAGTTGCGTAAATATAATTACTAATTATTACCACACTGTAAAACCAACCACAATGGCTAGGTAAACTTTTAATACTAATTATTTACATTTGCGTAAATATAATTACCAATTACTTCCACACTCTGCAAAACCAACCACAATGGCTAGGTAAACTATTATTACTAATTATTTACAGTTGCGTAAATATAATTACTAATTATTACCACACTGTAAAACCAACCACATTGGCTAGATAAACAACTATTACTAATTATTTATAGTTGCATAGTATACTTACTAATTATTACCACACTCTGTAAAACCAACCACAATTGCTAGGTAAACTATTATTACTAATTATTTACAGTTGCGTAAATATAATTACTAATTATTACCACACTGTAAAACCAACCACAATGGCTAGGTAAACTTTTATTACTAATTATTTACATTTGCGTAAATATAATTACCAATTACTACCACACTATGCAAAACCAACCACAATGGCTAGGTAAACTATTATTACTAATTATTTACAGTTGCGAAAATATAATTACTAATTATTACCACACTGTAAAACCAACCACATTGGCTAGATAAACAATTATTACTAATTATTTATAGTTGCATAGTATACTTACTAATTATTACCACACTCTGTAAAACCAACCACAATTGCTAGGTAAACTATTATTACTAATTATTTACAGTTGCGTAAATATAATTACTAATTATTACCACACTGTAAAACCAACCACAATGGCTAGGTAAACTTTTATTACTAATTATTTACATTTGCGTAAATATAATTACCAATTACTACCACACTCTGCAAAACCAACCACAATGGCTAGGTAAACTATTATTACTAACTATTTACAGTTGGGAAAATATAATTACTAATTATTACCACACTCTGTAAAACCAACCACATTGGCTAGATAAACAATTATTAATAATTATTTACAGTTGCGTAAATAATTACTACACTCTGTAAAACCAACCACACTGGCTAGGTAAACAATTATTACTAATTATTTACAGTTCCGTAAATATAATTACCAATTACTACCACACTCTGCAAAACCAACCACAATGGCTAGGTAAACTATTATTACTAATTATTTACAGTTGCGAAAATATAATTACTAATTATTACCACACTGTAAAACCAACCACATTGGCTAGATAAACAATTATTACTAATTATTTATAGTTGCATAGTATACTTACTAATTATTACCACACTCTGTAAAACCAACCACATTGGCTACATAAACAATTATTAATAATTATTTACAGTTGCGTAAATAATTACTACACTCTTTAAAACCAACCACATTGGCTAGGTAAACAATTATTACTAATTATTGACAGTTGCGTGAATATAATTACTACACTCTGTAAAACCAACCACAATTGCTAGGTAAACTATTATTACTAATTATTTACAGTTGCGTAAATATAATTACTAATTATTACCACACTGTAAAACCAACCACATTGGCTAGATAAACAATTATTACTAATTATTTATAGTTGCATAGTATACTTACTAATTATTACCACACTCTGTAAAACCAACCACATTGGCTACATAAACAATTATTAATAATTATTTACAGTTGCGTAAATAATTACTACACTCTTTAAAACCAACCACATTGGCTAGGTAAACAATTATTACTAATTATTGACAGTTGCGTGAATATAATTACTAATTATAACCACACTCTGTAAAACCAACCACAATTGCTAGGTAAACTATTATTACTAATTATTTACAGTTGCGTAAATATAATTACTAATTATTACCACACTGTAAAACCAACCACAATGGCTAGGTAAACTTTTAATACTAATTATTTACATTTGCGTAAATATAATTACCAATTACTTCCACACTCTGCAAAACCAACCACAATGGCTAGGTAAACTATTATTACTAATTATTTACAGTTGCGAAAATATAATTACTAATTATTACCACACTGTAAAACCAACCACATTGGCTAGATAAACAATTATTACTAATTATTTATAGTTGCATAGTATACTTACTAATTATTACCACACTCTGTAAAACCAACCACGTTGGCTACATAAACAATTATTAATAATTATTTACAGTTGCGTAAATAATTATTACTAATTATTGACAGTTGCGTGAATATAATTACTAATTATAACCACACTCTGTAAAACCAACCACAATTGCTAGGTAAACTATTATTACTAATTATTTACAGTTGCGTAAATATAATTACTAATTATTACCACACTGTAAAACCAACCACAATGGCTAGGTAAACTTTTATTACTAATTATTTATAGTTGCATAGTATACTTACTAATTATTACCACACTCTGTAAAACAAACCACATTGGCTACATAAACAATTATTAATAATTATTTACAGTTGCGTAAATAATTACTACACTCTGTAAAACCAACCACATTGGCTAGGTAAACAATTATTACTAATTATTTACAGTTGCGTAAATATAATTACTAATTATTACCACACTGTAAAACCAACCACAATGGCTAGGTAAACTTTTAATACTAATTATTTACATTTGCGTAAATATAATTACCAATTACTTCCACACTCTGCAAAACCAACCACAATGGCTAGGTAAACTATTACTAATTATTTACAGTTGCGAAAATATAATTACTAATTATTACCACACTGTAAAACCAACCACATTGGCTAGATAAACAATTATTACTAATTATTTATAGTTGCATAGTATACTTACTAATTATTACCACACTCTGTAAAACCAACCACATTGGCTACATAAACAATTATTAATAATTATTTACAGTTGCGTAAATAATCACTACACTCTTTAAAACCAACCACATTGGCTAGGTAAACAATTATTACTAATTATTGACAGTTGCGTGAATATAATTACTACACTCTGTAAAACCAACCACAATTGCTAGGTAAACTATTATTACTAATTATTTACAGTTGCGTAAATATAATTACTAATTATTACCACACTGTAAAACCAAGCACAATGGCTAGGTAAACTTTTAATACTAATTATTTACATTTGCGTAAATATAATTACCAATTACTTCCACACTCTGCAAAACCAACCACAATGGCTAGGTAAACTATTATTACTAATTATTTACAGTTGCGAAAATATAATTACTAATTATTACCACACTGTAAAACCAACCACATTGGCTAGATAAACAATTATTACTAATTATTTATAGTTGCATATTATACTTACTAATTATTACCACACTCTGTAAAACCAACCACATTGGCTACATAAACAATTATTATTAATTATTTACAGTTGCGTAAATAATTATTACTAATTATTGACAGTTGCGTGAATATAATTACTAATTATAACCACACTCTGTAAAACCAACCACAATTGCTAGGTAAACTATTATTACTAATTATTTACAGTTGCGTAAATATAATTACTAATTATTACCACACTGTAAAACCAACCACAATGGCTAGGTAAACTTTTATTACTAATTATTTATAGTTGCATAGTATACTTACTAATTATTACCCCACTCTGTAAAACCAACCACATTGGCTACATAAACAATTATTAATAATTATTTACAGTTGCGTAAATAATTACTACACTCTGTAAAACCAACCACATTGGCTAGGTAAACAATTATTACTAATTATTGACAGTTGCGTGAATATAATTACTAATTATAACCACACTCTGTAAAACCAACCACAATTGCTAGGTAAACTATTATTACTAATTATTTACAGTTGCGTAAATATAATTACTAATTATTACCACACTGTAAAACCAACCACAATGGCTAGGTAAACTTTTAATACTAATTATTTACATTTGCGTAAATATAACTACCAATTACTTCCACACTCTGCAAAACCAACCACAATGGCTAGGTAAACTATTATTACTAATTATTTACAGTTGCGAAAATATAATTACTAATTATTACCACACTGTAAAACCAACCACATTGGCTAGATAAACAATTATTACTAATTATTTATAGTTGCATAGTATACTTACTAATTATTACCACACTCTGTAAAACCAACCACATTGGCTACATAAACAATTATTAATAATTATTTACAGTTGCGTAAATAATTATTACTAATTATTGACAGTAGCGTGAATATAATTACTAATTATAACCACACTCTGTAAAACCAACCACAATTGCTAGGTAAACTATTATTACTAATTATTTACAGTTGCGTAAATATAATTACTAATTATTACCACACTGTAAAACCAACCACAATGGCTAGGTAAACTTTTATTACTAATTATTTATAGTTGCATAGTATACTTACTAATTATTACCACACTCTGTAAAACCAACCACATTGGCTACATAAACAATTATTAATAATTGTTTACAGTTGCGTAAATAATTACTACACTCTGTAAAACCAACCACATTGGCTAGGTAAACAATTATTACTAATTATTTACAGTTGCGTAAATATAATTACTAATTATTACCACACTGTAAAACCAACCACAATGGCTAGGTAAACTTTTAATACTAATTATTTACATTTGCGTAAATATAATTACCAATTACTTCCACACTCTGCAAAACCAACCACAATGGCTAGGTAAACTATTACTAATTATTTACAGTTGCGAAAATATAATTACTAATTATTACCACACTGTAAAACCAACCACATTGGCTAGATAAACAATTATTACTAATTATTTATAGTTGCATAGTATACTTACTAATTATTACCACACTCTGTAAAACCAACCACATTGGCTACATAAACAATTATTAATAATTATTTACAGTTGCGTAAATAATTACTACACTCTTTAAAACCAACCACATTGGCTAGGTAAACAATTATTACTAATTATTGACAGTTGCGTGAATATAATTACTACACTCTGTAAAACCAACCACAATTGCTAGGTAAACTATTATTACTAATTATTTACAGTTGCGTAAATATAATTACTAATTATTACCACACTGTAAAACCAACCACAATGGCTAGGTAAACTTTTATTACTAATTATTTATAGTTGCATAGTATACTTACTAATTATTACCACACTCTGTGAAACCAACCACATTGGCTACATAAACAATTATTAATAATTATTTACAGTTGCGTAAATAATTACTACACTCTGTAAAACCAACCACATTGGCTAGGTAAACAATTATTACTAATTATTTACAGTTGCGTAAATATAATTACTAATTATTACCACACTATAAAACCAACCACATTGGCTACATAAACAATTATTAATAATTATTTACAGTTGCGTAAATAATTACTACACTCTTTAAAACCAGTCACATTGGCTAGGTAAACAATTATTACTAATTATTGACAGTTGCGTGAATATAATTACTACACTCTGTAAAACCAACCACAATTGCTAGGTAAACTATTATTACTAATTATTTACAGTTGCGTAAATATAATTACTAATTATTACCACACTGTAAAACCAACCACAATGGCTAGGTAAACTTTTATTACTAATTATTTATAGTTGCATAGTATACTTACTAATTATTACCACACTCTGTAAAACCAACCACATTGGCTACATAAACAATTATTAATAATTATTTACAGTTGCGTAAATAATTACTACACTCTGTAAAACCAACCACATTGGCTAGGTAAACAATTATTACTAATTATTTACAGTTGCGTAAATATAATTACTAATTATTACCACACTGTAAAACCAACCACAATGGCTAGGTAAACTTTTAATACTAATTATTTACATTTGCGTAAATATAATTACCAATTACTTCCACACTCTGCAAAACCAACCACAATGGCTAGGTAAACAATTATTACTAATTATTGACAGTTGCGTGAATATAATTACTAATTATAACCACACTCTGTAAAACCAACCACAATTGCTAGGTAAACTATTATTACTAATTATTTACAGTTGCGTAAATATAATTACTAATTATTACCACACTGTAAAACCAACCACAATGGCTAGGTAAACAATTATTACTAATTATTTATAGTTGCATAGTATACTTACTAATTATTACCACACTCTGTAAAACCAACCACATTGGCTACATAAACAATTATTAATAATTATTTACAGTTGCGTAAATAATTACTACACTCTTTAAAACCAACCACATTGCCTAGGTAAACAATTATTACTAATTATTGACAGTTGCGTGAATATAATTACTACACTCTGTAAAACCAACCACAATTGCTAGGTAAACTATTATTACTAATTATTTACAGTTGCGTAAATATAATTACTAATTATTACCACACTGTAAAACCAACCACAATGGCTAGGTAAACTTTTAATACTAATTATTTACATTTGCGTAAATATAATTACCAATTACTTCCACACTCTGCAAAACCAACCACAATGGCTAGGTAAACTATTATTACTAATTATTTACAGTTGCGAAAATATAATTACTAATTATTACCACACTGTAAAACCAACCACATTGGCTAGATAAACAATTATTACTAATTATTTATAGTTGCATAGTATACTTACTAATTATTACCACACTCTGTAAAACCAACCACATTGGCTACATAAACAATTATTAATAATTATTTACAGTTGCGTAAATAATTATTACTAATTATTGACAGTTGCGTGAATATAATTACTAATTATAACCACACTCTGTAAAACCAACCACAATTGCTAGGTAAACTATTATTACTAATTATTTACAGTTGCGTAAATATAATTACTAATTATTACCGCACTGTAAAACCAACCACATTGGCTAGATAAACAATTATTACTAATTATTTATAGTTGCATAGTATACTTACTAATTATTACCACACTCTGCAAAACCAACCACAATGGCTAGGTAAACTATTATTACTAATTATTTACAGTTGCGAAAATATAATTACTAATTATTACCACA
This sequence comes from Amblyomma maculatum, assembly GCF_055883805.1. Taxonomy (NCBI): domain Eukaryota; kingdom Metazoa; phylum Arthropoda; class Arachnida; order Ixodida; family Ixodidae; genus Amblyomma; species Amblyomma maculatum. Next base: position 2,098,998 of record NW_028146748.1, read on the forward strand.
CTGTAAAACCAACCACATTGGCTAGATAAACAATTATTACTAATTATTTATAGTTGCATAGTATACTTACTAATTATTACCACACTCTGTAAAACCAACCACATTGGCTACATAAACAATTATTAATAATTATTTACAGTTGCGTAAATAATTATTACTAATTATTGACAGATGCGTAAATATAATTACTAATTATAACCACACTCTGTAAAACCAACCACAATTGCTAGGTAAACTATTATTACCAATTATTTACAGTTGCGTAAATATAATTACTAATTATTACCACACTGTAAAACCAACCACAATGGCTAGGTAAACTTTTATTACTAATTATTTACATTTGCGTAAATAATTACTACACTCTGTAAAACCAACCACATAACAGTAAAAGTCGGAAAAAAAGTCGGAAAAAAAAGTCGGAAAAAAAAGTCCAAAAATTTCTAGAACAAAACAAAGCAGTTTTTCTGTTTTTTTCAATTGTGCCTTCTCCCCCCAAAAGGGGGAGATGCTGGGCCGGTCCCGGAAGTAGTGCAGTACCGGGTCGACCCGTGGCGGAGTTGGAGCAAGCCCCGAACACTCCGCCGCGCTACAAAAATCAGTTTAATATCATGGGTACAATTAGAACCCGTAACAGATATTAAGCTGTTAAGAACAGATACTACACAAAGAGAAGTTTATTGACTTCCAAACTGATAGAGCACGATACATTGACAATGTGAACCACAATATACATACACTTATATGTAAAGGATACTGAATAATGTGCCAATACAATACAGATGTTGTAAGTCACTTTACATTAACAGTCTTATCTTCGTATCAGAGTCTGCTTATCCTTTATACAATTTCAATCAATTGGTACAAAAAAGGGATATACAATAATAATGGGAGAACCACTCAAATCTCTCCATCCCAATGCACTAGAAGGGGAAAGGGAAAAAAAAGGGGGGGGGATGTACATGCATACATGTTATGATCCAACGCGCGTTACATGTGGTCATCAATACAACAATGTCGGCATCGTTAGCCCATTTGGTCTCACAACAAAGAACCGTGTGTGCCAACGCTGCAGAAACCGCGCCTCCCCGTCTAGTTCGAGCCGCTCTGACAGGTATTCCCAGAGCAGGAGGCGCAGGCTCTGCAGCCCGGGTACATGGCTCGTACTGGCTGCCTGCGTGCTTCCGCCAGGCAGCGGCGCTTCCACAAGACAAAAAGGGTACATGCCACAACTAGCCGCGCGAATGCACCCCGCGGTTGGTTTCTCCGCACCGAAAACATACGGTTGTTGCAGAAACAGCGTCGGTCCATCGTTTTTTGTTTGTAGCACTTGAGCTATGGTTTACCAAATCTCGACACATCCCTTGAAGGGGATTCTTAATCAAACCATTCTTTATTGCCTCAAATAATAGACTCACATGCAATGACACGCGGAAAAAGTAACCCAAGGTGTCACTGCATGCACGAGGCGCCCAACAATGCAATAGGACAGGCATTGAGAGGATTGCTGTTAGGCACATGGATAGCAGTGAGCTCGAATGAAAAAAGTTAGTTGGCCTCATCTTTGAGTTGTGATTGTCCTCCCCCAAAAACCGAGAGTCGCTTAGCTAGTCCCGGAAGTAGTGCAGTACCGGGTAGACCCGTGGCAGAGGTACAGCAAGCCCAGAATGCTCTGCCGCATTACAAAAAATAGTATAATGTCAGGGTTACAAATTACAACTGGCAACTGATATCAAGCTGTTAAAACAGTGTTTTCCAGAAATGTTTTGTACATTTGCAAGCAATGCTTTATTGCAGATACCTACTGCTATTAAGGCAAAAGCCTTTATTGCCTCATAGTTGTCGTTAGCAAAAGTGTCACATTTTTGCCACAGCACTTATTGGTCGCGAAGGGAAGACGTCGTGGAGGTGTCGACCAATCACAGAGCAACACCACAGTATGTGCAAATGCATAGCTTATATGTCCATATGTCAATCAATGAGCAGTTACTAATTAAAAAGGAAATAAATAAGTAAATAATTATTTATATGCTATGTCCTGGTTATTGCACTAATTACTCAATATTGGCTAGGTAAACAATTATTACTAATTATTTACAGTTGCGAAAATATAATTACTAATTATTACCACACTGTAAAACCAACCACATTGGCTAGATAAACAATTATTACTAATTATTTATAGTTGCATAGTATACTTACTAATTATTACCACACTCTGTAAAACCAACCACATTGGCTACATAAACAATTATTAATAATTATTTACAGTTGCGTAAATAATTACTACACTCTGTAAAACCAACCACATTGGCTAGGTAAACAATTATTACTAATTATTTACAGTTGCGTAAATATAATTACTAATTATTACCACACTGTAAAACCAACCACATTGGCTAGATAAACAATTATTACTAATTATTTATAGTTGCATAGTATACTTACTAATTATTACCACACTCTGTAAAACCAACCACATTGGCTACATAAACAATTATTAATAATTATTTACAGTTGCGTAAATAATTACTACACTCTTTAAAACCAACCACATTGGCTAGGTAAACAATTATTACTAATTATTGACAGTTGCGTGAATATAATTACTAATTATAACCACACTCTGTAAAACCAACCACAATTGCTAGGTAAACTATTATTACTAATTATTTACAGTTGCGAAAATATAATTACTAATTATTACCACACTGTAAAACCAACCACATTGGCTAGATAAACAATTATTACTAATTATTTATAGTTGCATAGTATACTTACTAATTATTACCACACTCTGTAAAACCAACCACATTGGCTACATAAACAATTATTAATAATTATTTACAGTTGCGTAAATAATTATTACTAATTATTGACAGTAGCGTGAATATAATTACTAATTATAACCACACTCTGTAAAACCAACCACAATTGCTAGGTAAACTATTATTACTAATTATTTACAGTTGCGTAAATATAATTACTAATTATTACCACACTGTAAAACCAACCACAATGGCTAGGTAAACTTTTATTACTAATTATTTATAGTTGCATAGTATACTTACTAATTATTACCACACTCTGTAAAACCAACCACATTGGCTACATAAACAATTATTAATAATTGTTTACAGTTGCGTAAATAATTACTACACTCTGTAAAACCAACCACATTGGCTAGGTAAACAATTATTACTAATTATTTACAGTTGCGTAAATATAATTACTAATTATTACCACACTGTAAAACCAACCACAATGGCTAGGTAAACTTTTAATACTAATTATTTACATTTGCGTAAATATAATTACCAATTACTTCCACACTCTGCAAAACCAACCACAATGGCTAGGTAAACTATTACTAATTATTTACAGTTGCGAAAATATAATTACTAATTATTACCACACTGTAAAACCAACCACATTGGCTAGATAAACAATTATTACTAATTATTTATAGTTGCATAGTATACTTACTAATTATTACCACACTCTGTAAAACCAACCACATTGGCTACATAAACAATTATTAATAATTATTTACAGTTGCGTAAATAATTAGTACACTCTTTAAAACCAACCACATTGGCTAGGTAAACAATTATTACTAATTATTGACAGTTGCGTGAATATAATTACTACACTCTGTAAAACCAACCACAATTGCTAGGTAAACTATTATTACTAATTATTTACAGTTGCGTAAATATAATTACTAATTATTACCACACTGTAAAACCAACCACAATGGCTAGGTAAACTTTTATTACTAATTATTTATAGTTGCATAGTATACTTACTAATTATTACCACACTCTGTAAAACCAACCACATTGGCTACATAAACAATTATTAATAATTATTTACAGTTGCGTAAATAATTACTACACTCTGTAAAACCAACCACATTGGCTAGGTAAACAATTATTACTAATTATTTACAGTTGCGTAAATATAATTACTAATTATTACCACACTGTAAAACCAACCACAATGGCTAGGTAAACTTTTAATACTAATTATTTACATTTGCGTAAATATAATTACCAATTACTTCCACACTCTGCAAAACCAACCACAATGGCTAGGTAAACTATTATTACTAATTATTTACAGTTGCGTAAATATAATTACTAATTATTACCACACTGTAAAACCAACCACATTGGCTAGATAAACAACTATTACTAATTATTTATAGTTGCATAGTATACTTACTAATTATTACCACACTCTGTAAAACCAACCACAATTGCTAGGTAAACTATTATTACTAATTATTTACAGTTGCGTAAATATAATTACTAATTATTACCACACTGTAAAACCAACCACAATGGCTAGGTAAACTTTTATTACTAATTATTTACATTTGCGTAAATATAATTACCAATTACTACCACACTATGCAAAACCAACCACAATGGCTAGGTAAACTATTATTACTAATTATTTACAGTTGCGAAAATATAATTACTAATTATTACCACACTGTAAAACCAACCACATTGGCTAGATAAACAATTATTACTAATTATTTATAGTTGCATAGTATACTTACTAATTATTACCACACTCTGTAAAACCAACCACAATTGCTAGGTAAACTATTATTACTAATTATTTACAGTTGCGTAAATATAATTACTAATTATTACCACACTGTAAAACCAACCACAATGGCTAGGTAAACTTTTATTACTAATTATTTACATTTGCGTAAATATAATTACCAATTACTACCACACTCTGCAAAACCAACCACAATGGCTAGGTAAACTATTATTACTAACTATTTACAGTTGGGAAAATATAATTACTAATTATTACCACACTCTGTAAAACCAACCACATTGGCTAGATAAACAATTATTAATAATTATTTACAGTTGCGTAAATAATTACTACACTCTGTAAAACCAACCACACTGGCTAGGTAAACAATTATTACTAATTATTTACAGTTCCGTAAATATAATTACCAATTACTACCACACTCTGCAAAACCAACCACAATGGCTAGGTAAACTATTATTACTAATTATTTACAGTTGCGAAAATATAATTACTAATTATTACCACACTGTAAAACCAACCACATTGGCTAGATAAACAATTATTACTAATTATTTATAGTTGCATAGTATACTTACTAATTATTACCACACTCTGTAAAACCAACCACATTGGCTACATAAACAATTATTAATAATTATTTACAGTTGCGTAAATAATTACTACACTCTTTAAAACCAACCACATTGGCTAGGTAAACAATTATTACTAATTATTGACAGTTGCGTGAATATAATTACTACACTCTGTAAAACCAACCACAATTGCTAGGTAAACTATTATTACTAATTATTTACAGTTGCGTAAATATAATTACTAATTATTACCACACTGTAAAACCAACCACATTGGCTAGATAAACAATTATTACTAATTATTTATAGTTGCATAGTATACTTACTAATTATTACCACACTCTGTAAAACCAACCACATTGGCTACATAAACAATTATTAATAATTATTTACAGTTGCGTAAATAATTATTACTAATTATTGACAGTAGCGTGAATATAATTACTAATTATAACCACACTCTGTAAAACCAACCACAATTGCTAGGTAAACTATTATTACTAATTATTTACAGTTGCGTAAATATAATTACTAATTATTACCACACTGTAAAACCAACCACAATGGCTAGGTAAACTTTTATTACTAATTATTTATAGTTGCATAGTATACTTACTAATTATTACCACACTCTGTAAAACCAACCACATTGGCTACATAAACAATTATTAATAATTGTTTACAGTTGCGTAAATAATTACTACACTCTGTAAAACCAACCACATTGGCTAGGTAAACAATTATTACTAATTATTTACAGTTGCGTAAATATAATTACTAATTATTACCACACTGTAAAACCAACCACAATGGCTAGGTAAACTTTTAATACTAATTATTTACATTTGCGTAAATATAATTACCAATTACTTCCACACTCTGCAAAACCAACCACAATGGCTAGGTAAACTATTACTAATTATTTACAGTTGCGAAAATATAATTACTAATTATTACCACACTGTAAAACCAACCACATTGGCTAGATAAACAATTATTACTAATTATTTATAGTTGCATAGTATACTTACTAATTATTACCACACTCTGTAAAACCAACCACATTGGCTACATAAACAATTATTAATAATTATTTACAGTTGCGTAAATAATTAGTACACTCTTTAAAACCAACCACATTGGCTAGGTAAACAATTATTACTAATTATTGACAGTTGCGTGAATATAATTACTACACTCTGTAAAACCAACCACAATTGCTAGGTAAACTATTATTACTAATTATTTACAGTTGCGTAAATATAATTACTAATTATTACCACACTGTAAAACCAACCACAATGGCTAGGTAAACTTTTATTACTAATTATTTATAGTTGCATAGTATACTTACTAATTATTACCACACTCTGTAAAACCAACCACATTGGCTACATAAACAATTATTAATAATTATTTACAGTTGCGTAAATAATTACTACACTCTGTAAAACCAACCACATTGGCTAGGTAAACAATTATTACTAATTATTTACAGTTGCGTAAATATAATTACTAATTATTACCACACTGTAAAACCAACCACAATGGCTAGGTAAACTTTTAATACTAATTATTTACATTTGCGTAAATATAATTACCAATTACTTCCACACTCTGCAAAACCAACCACAATGGCTAGGTAAACTATTATTACTAATTATTTACAGTTGCGTAAATATAATTACTAATTATTACCACACTGTAAAACCAACCACATTGGCTAGATAAACAACTATTACTAATTATTTATAGTTGCATAGTATACTTACTAATTATTACCACACTCTGTAAAACCAACCACAATTGCTAGGTAAACTATTATTACTAATTATTTACAGTTGCGTAAATATAATTACTAATTATTACCACACTGTAAAACCAACCACAATGGCTAGGTAAACTTTTATTACTAATTATTTACATTTGCGTAAATATAATTACCAATTACTACCACACTATGCAAAACCAACCACAATGGCTAGGTAAACTATTATTACTAATTATTTACAGTTGCGAAAATATAATTACTAATTATTACCACACTGTAAAACCAACCACATTGGCTAGATAAACAATTATTACTAATTATTTATAGTTGCATAGTATACTTACTAATTATTACCACACTCTGTAAAACCAACCACAATTGCTAGGTAAACTATTATTACTAATTATTTACAGTTGCGTAAATATAATTACTAATTATTACCACACTGTAAAACCAACCACAATGGCTAGGTAAACTTTTATTACTAATTATTTACATTTGCGTAAATATAATTACCAATTACTACCACACTCTGCAAAACCAACCACAATGGCTAGGTAAACTATTATTACTAACTATTTACAGTTGGGAAAATATAATTACTAATTATTACCACACTCTGTAAAACCAACCACATTGGCTAGATAAACAATTATTAATAATTATTTACAGTTGCGTAAATAATTACTACACTCTGTAAAACCAACCACACTGGCTAGGTAAACAATTATTACTAATTATTTACAGTTCCGTAAATATAATTACCAATTACTACCACACTCTGCAAAACCAACCACAATGGCTAGGTAAACTATTATTACTAATTATTTACAGTTGCGAAAATATAATTACTAATTATTACCACACTGTAAAACCAACCACATTGGCTAGATAAACAATTATTACTAATTATTTATAGTTGCATAGTATACTTACTAATTATTACCACACTCTGTAAAACCAACCACATTGGCTACATAAACAATTATTAATAATTATTTACAGTTGCGTAAATAATTACTACACTCTTTAAAACCAACCACATTGGCTAGGTAAACAATTATTACTAATTATTGACAGTTGCGTGAATATAATTACTACACTCTGTAAAACCAACCACAATTGCTAGGTAAACTATTATTACTAATTATTTACAGTTGCGTAAATATAATTACTAATTATTACCACACTGTAAAACCAACCACATTGGCTAGATAAACAATTATTACTAATTATTTATAGTTGCATAGTATACTTACTAATTATTACCACACTCTGTAAAACCAACCACATTGGCTACATAAACAATTATTAATAATTATTTACAGTTGCGTAAATAATTACTACACTCTTTAAAACCAACCACATTGGCTAGGTAAACAATTATTACTAATTATTGACAGTTGCGTGAATATAATTACTAATTATAACCACACTCTGTAAAACCAACCACAATTGCTAGGTAAACTATTATTACTAATTATTTACAGTTGCGTAAATATAATTACTAATTATTACCACACTGTAAAACCAACCACAATGGCTAGGTAAACTTTTAATACTAATTATTTACATTTGCGTAAATATAATTACCAATTACTTCCACACTCTGCAAAACCAACCACAATGGCTAGGTAAACTATTATTACTAATTATTTACAGTTGCGAAAATATAATTACTAATTATTACCACACTGTAAAACCAACCACATTGGCTAGATAAACAATTATTACTAATTATTTATAGTTGCATAGTATACTTACTAATTATTACCACACTCTGTAAAACCAACCACGTTGGCTACATAAACAATTATTAATAATTATTTACAGTTGCGTAAATAATTATTACTAATTATTGACAGTTGCGTGAATATAATTACTAATTATAACCACACTCTGTAAAACCAACCACAATTGCTAGGTAAACTATTATTACTAATTATTTACAGTTGCGTAAATATAATTACTAATTATTACCACACTGTAAAACCAACCACAATGGCTAGGTAAACTTTTATTACTAATTATTTATAGTTGCATAGTATACTTACTAATTATTACCACACTCTGTAAAACAAACCACATTGGCTACATAAACAATTATTAATAATTATTTACAGTTGCGTAAATAATTACTACACTCTGTAAAACCAACCACATTGGCTAGGTAAACAATTATTACTAATTATTTACAGTTGCGTAAATATAATTACTAATTATTACCACACTGTAAAACCAACCACAATGGCTAGGTAAACTTTTAATACTAATTATTTACATTTGCGTAAATATAATTACCAATTACTTCCACACTCTGCAAAACCAACCACAATGGCTAGGTAAACTATTACTAATTATTTACAGTTGCGAAAATATAATTACTAATTATTACCACACTGTAAAACCAACCACATTGGCTAGATAAACAATTATTACTAATTATTTATAGTTGCATAGTATACTTACTAATTATTACCACACTCTGTAAAACCAACCACATTGGCTACATAAACAATTATTAATAATTATTTACAGTTGCGTAAATAATCACTACACTCTTTAAAACCAACCACATTGGCTAGGTAAACAATTATTACTAATTATTGACAGTTGCGTGAATATAATTACTACACTCTGTAAAACCAACCACAATTGCTAGGTAAACTATTATTACTAATTATTTACAGTTGCGTAAATATAATTACTAATTATTACCACACTGTAAAACCAAGCACAATGGCTAGGTAAACTTTTAATACTAATTATTTACATTTGCGTAAATATAATTACCAATTACTTCCACACTCTGCAAAACCAACCACAATGGCTAGGTAAACTATTATTACTAATTATTTACAGTTGCGAAAATATAATTACTAATTATTACCACACTGTAAAACCAACCACATTGGCTAGATAAACAATTATTACTAATTATTTATAGTTGCATATTATACTTACTAATTATTACCACACTCTGTAAAACCAACCACATTGGCTACATAAACAATTATTATTAATTATTTACAGTTGCGTAAATAATTATTACTAATTATTGACAGTTGCGTGAATATAATTACTAATTATAACCACACTCTGTAAAACCAACCACAATTGCTAGGTAAACTATTATTACTAATTATTTACAGTTGCGTAAATATAATTACTAATTATTACCACACTGTAAAACCAACCACAATGGCTAGGTAAACTTTTATTACTAATTATTTATAGTTGCATAGTATACTTACTAATTATTACCCCACTCTGTAAAACCAACCACATTGGCTACATAAACAATTATTAATAATTATTTACAGTTGCGTAAATAATTACTACACTCTGTAAAACCAACCACATTGGCTAGGTAAACAATTATTACTAATTATTGACAGTTGCGTGAATATAATTACTAATTATAACCACACTCTGTAAAACCAACCACAATTGCTAGGTAAACTATTATTACTAATTATTTACAGTTGCGTAAATATAATTACTAATTATTACCACACTGTAAAACCAACCACAATGGCTAGGTAAACTTTTAATACTAATTATTTACATTTGCGTAAATATAACTACCAATTACTTCCACACTCTGCAAAACCAACCACAATGGCTAGGTAAACTATTATTACTAATTATTTACAGTTGCGAAAATATAATTACTAATTATTACCACACTGTAAAACCAACCACATTGGCTAGATAAACAATTATTACTAATTATTTATAGTTGCATAGTATACTTACTAATTATTACCACACTCTGTAAAACCAACCACATTGGCTACATAAACAATTATTAATAATTATTTACAGTTGCGTAAATAATTATTACTAATTATTGACAGTAGCGTGAATATAATTACTAATTATAACCACACTCTGTAAAACCAACCACAATTGCTAGGTAAACTATTATTACTAATTATTTACAGTTGCGTAAATATAATTACTAATTATTACCACACTGTAAAACCAACCACAATGGCTAGGTAAACTTTTATTACTAATTATTTATAGTTGCATAGTATACTTACTAATTATTACCACACTCTGTAAAACCAACCACATTGGCTACATAAACAATTATTAATAATTGTTTACAGTTGCGTAAATAATTACTACACTCTGTAAAACCAACCACATTGGCTAGGTAAACAATTATTACTAATTATTTACAGTTGCGTAAATATAATTACTAATTATTACCACACTGTAAAACCAACCACAATGGCTAGGTAAACTTTTAATACTAATTATTTACATTTGCGTAAATATAATTACCAATTACTTCCACACTCTGCAAAACCAACCACAATGGCTAGGTAAACTATTACTAATTATTTACAGTTGCGAAAATATAATTACTAATTATTACCACACTGTAAAACCAACCACATTGGCTAGATAAACAATTATTACTAATTATTTATAGTTGCATAGTATACTTACTAATTATTACCACACTCTGTAAAACCAACCACATTGGCTACATAAACAATTATTAATAATTATTTACAGTTGCGTAAATAATTACTACACTCTTTAAAACCAACCACATTGGCTAGGTAAACAATTATTACTAATTATTGACAGTTGCGTGAATATAATTACTACACTCTGTAAAACCAACCACAATTGCTAGGTAAACTATTATTACTAATTATTTACAGTTGCGTAAATATAATTACTAATTATTACCACACTGTAAAACCAACCACAATGGCTAGGTAAACTTTTATTACTAATTATTTATAGTTGCATAGTATACTTACTAATTATTACCACACTCTGTGAAACCAACCACATTGGCTACATAAACAATTATTAATAATTATTTACAGTTGCGTAAATAATTACTACACTCTGTAAAACCAACCACATTGGCTAGGTAAACAATTATTACTAATTATTTACAGTTGCGTAAATATAATTACTAATTATTACCACACTATAAAACCAACCACATTGGCTACATAAACAATTATTAATAATTATTTACAGTTGCGTAAATAATTACTACACTCTTTAAAACCAGTCACATTGGCTAGGTAAACAATTATTACTAATTATTGACAGTTGCGTGAATATAATTACTACACTCTGTAAAACCAACCACAATTGCTAGGTAAACTATTATTACTAATTATTTACAGTTGCGTAAATATAATTACTAATTATTACCACACTGTAAAACCAACCACAATGGCTAGGTAAACTTTTATTACTAATTATTTATAGTTGCATAGTATACTTACTAATTATTACCACACTCTGTAAAACCAACCACATTGGCTACATAAACAATTATTAATAATTATTTACAGTTGCGTAAATAATTACTACACTCTGTAAAACCAACCACATTGGCTAGGTAAACAATTATTACTAATTATTTACAGTTGCGTAAATATAATTACTAATTATTACCACACTGTAAAACCAACCACAATGGCTAGGTAAACTTTTAATACTAATTATTTACATTTGCGTAAATATAATTACCAATTACTTCCACACTCTGCAAAACCAACCACAATGGCTAGGTAAACAATTATTACTAATTATTGACAGTTGCGTGAATATAATTACTAATTATAACCACACTCTGTAAAACCAACCACAATTGCTAGGTAAACTATTATTACTAATTATTTACAGTTGCGTAAATATAATTACTAATTATTACCACACTGTAAAACCAACCACAATGGCTAGGTAAACAATTATTACTAATTATTTATAGTTGCATAGTATACTTACTAATTATTACCACACTCTGTAAAACCAACCACATTGGCTACATAAACAATTATTAATAATTATTTACAGTTGCGTAAATAATTACTACACTCTTTAAAACCAACCACATTGCCTAGGTAAACAATTATTACTAATTATTGACAGTTGCGTGAATATAATTACTACACTCTGTAAAACCAACCACAATTGCTAGGTAAACTATTATTACTAATTATTTACAGTTGCGTAAATATAATTACTAATTATTACCACACTGTAAAACCAACCACAATGGCTAGGTAAACTTTTAATACTAATTATTTACATTTGCGTAAATATAATTACCAATTACTTCCACACTCTGCAAAACCAACCACAATGGCTAGGTAAACTATTATTACTAATTATTTACAGTTGCGAAAATATAATTACTAATTATTACCACACTGTAAAACCAACCACATTGGCTAGATAAACAATTATTACTAATTATTTATAGTTGCATAGTATACTTACTAATTATTACCACACTCTGTAAAACCAACCACATTGGCTACATAAACAATTATTAATAATTATTTACAGTTGCGTAAATAATTATTACTAATTATTGACAGTTGCGTGAATATAATTACTAATTATAACCACACTCTGTAAAACCAACCACAATTGCTAGGTAAACTATTATTACTAATTATTTACAGTTGCGTAAATATAATTACTAATTATTACCGCACTGTAAAACCAACCACATTGGCTAGATAAACAATTATTACTAATTATTTATAGTTGCATAGTATACTTACTAATTATTACCACACTCTGCAAAACCAACCACAATGGCTAGGTAAACTATTATTACTAATTATTTACAGTTGCGAAAATATAATTACTAATTATTACCACACTGTAAAACCAACCACATTGGCTAGATAAACAATTATTACTAATTATTTATAGTTGCATAGTATACTTACTAATTATTACCACACTCTGTAAAACCAACCACATTGGCTACATAAACAATTATTAATAATTATTTACAGTTGCGTAAATAATTATTACTAATTATTGACAGATGCGTAAATATAATTACTAATTATAACCACACTCTGTAAAACCAACCACAATTGCTAGGTAAACTATTATTACCAATTATTTACAGTTGCGTAAATATAATTACTAATTATTACCACACTGTAAAACCAACCACAATGGCTAGGTAAACTTTTATTACTAATTATTTACATTTGCGTAAATAATTACTACACTCTGTAAAACCAACCACATAACAGTAAAAGTCGGAAAAAAAGTCGGAAAAAAAAGTCGGAAAAAAAAGTCCAAAAATTTCTAGAACAAAACAAAGCAGTTTTTCTGTTTTTTTCAATTGTGCCTTCTCCCCCCAAAAGGGGGAGATGCTGGGCCGGTCCCGGAAGTAGTGCAGTACCGGGTCGACCCGTGGCGGAGTTGGAGCAAGCCCCGAACACTCCGCCGCGCTACAAAAATCAGTTTAATATCATGGGTACAATTAGAACCCGTAACAGATATTAAGCTGTTAAGAACAGATACTACACAAAGAGAAGTTTATTGACTTCCAAACTGATAGAGCACGATACATTGACAATGTGAACCACAATATACATACACTTATATGTAAAGGATACCGAATAATGTGCCAATACAATACAGATGTTGTAAGTCACTTTACATTAACAGTCTTATCTTCGTATCAGAGTCTGCTTATCCTTTATACAATTTCAATCAATTGGTACAAAAAAGGGATATACAATAATAATGGGAGAACCACTCAAATCTCTCCATCCCAATGCAATAGAAGGGGAAAGGGAAAAAAAAGGGGGGGGGGATGTACATGCATACATGTTATGATCCAACGCGCGTTACATGTGGTCATCAATACAACAATGTCGGCATCGTTAGCCCATTTGGTCTCACAACAAAGAACCGTGTGTGCCAACGCTGCAGAAACCGCGCCTCCCCGTCTAGTTCGAGCCGCTCTGACAGGTATTCCCAGAGCAGGAGGCGCAGGCTCTGCAGCCCGGGTACATGGCTCGTACTGGCTGCCTGCGTGCTTCCGCCAGGCAGCGGCGCTTCCACAAGACAAAAAGGGTACATGCCACAACTAGCCGCGCGAATGCACCCCGCGGTTGGTTTCTCCGCACCGAAAACATACGGTTGTTGCAGAAACAGCGTCGGTCCATCGTTTTTTGTTTGTAGCACTTGAGCTATGGTTTACCAAATCTCGACACATCCCTTGAAGGGGATTCTTAATCAAACCATTCTTTATTGCCTCAAATAATAGACTCACATGCAATGACACGCGGAAAAAGTAACCCAAGGTGTCACTGCATGCACGAGGCGCCCAACAATGCAATAGGACAGGCATTGAGAGGATTGCTGTTAGGCACATGGATAGCAGTGAGCTCGAATGAAAAAAGTTAGTTGGCCTCATCTTTGAGTTGTGATTGTCCTCCCCCAAAAACCGAGAGTCGCTTAGCTAGTCCCGGAAGTAGTGCAGTACCGGGTAGACCCGTGGCAGAGGTACAGCAAGCCCAGAATGCTCTGCCGCATTACAAAAAATAGTATAATGTCAGGGTTACAAATTACAACTGGCAACTGATATCAAGCTGTTAAAACAGTGTTTTCCAGAAATGTTTTGTACATTTGCAAGCAATGCTTTATTGCAGATACCTACTGCTATTAAGGCAAAAGCCTTTATTGCCTCATAGTTGTCGTTAGCAAAAGTGTCACATTTTTGCCACAGCACTTATTGGTCGCGAAGGGAAGACGTCGTGGAGGTGTCGACCAATCACAGAGCAACACCACAGTATGTGCAAATGCATAGCTTATATGTCCATATGTCAATCAATGAGCAGTTACTAATTAAAAAGGAAATAAATAAGTAAATAATTATTTATATGCTATGTCCTGGTTATTGCACTAATTACTCAATATTGGCTAGGTAAACAATTATTACTAATTATTTACAGTTGCGAAAATATAATTACTAATTATTACCACACTGTAAAACCAACCACATTGGCTAGATAAACAATTATTACTAATTATTTATAGTTGCATAGTATACTTACTAATTATTACCACACTCTGTAAAACCAACCACATTGGCTACATAAACAATTATTAATAATTATTTACAGTTGCGTAAATAATTACTACACTCTGTAAAACCAACCACATTGGCTAGGTAAACAATTATTACTAATTATTTACAGTTGCGTAAATATAATTACTAATTATTACCACACTGTAAAACCAACCACAATGGCTAGGTAAACTTTTAATACTAATTATTTACATTTGCGTAAATATAATTACCAATTACTTCCACACTCTGCAAAACCAACCACAATGGCTAGGTAAACTATTATTACTAATTATTTACAGTTGCGAAAATATAATTACTAATTATTACCACACTGTAAAACCAACCACATTGGCTAGATAAACAATTATTACTAATTATTTATAGTTGCATAGTATACTTACTAATTATTACCACACTCTGTAAAACCAACCACATTGGCTACATAAACAATTATTAATAATTATTTACAGTTGCGTAAATAATTACTACACTCTTTAAAACCAACAACATTGGCTAGGTAAACAATTATTACTAATTATTTACAGTTGCGTAAATATAATTACTAATTATTACCACACTGTAAAACCAACCACAATGGCTAGGTAAACTTTTAATACTAATTATTTACAGTTGCGTAAATATAATTACTAATTATTACCACACTGTAAAACCAACCACAATGGCTAGGTAAACTATTATTACTAATTATTTACAGTTGCGAAAATATAATTACTAATTATTACCACACTGTAAAACCAACCACATTGGCTAGATAAACAATTATTACTAATTATTTATAGTTGCATAGTATACTTACTAATTATTACCACACTCTGTAAAACCAACCACATTGGCTACATAAACAATTATTAATAATTATTTACAGTTGCGTAAATAATTACTACACTCTTTAAAACCAACCACATTGGCTAGGTAAACAATTATTACTAATTATTGACAGTTGCGTGAATATAATTACTAATTATAACCACACTCTGTAAAACCAACCACAATTGCTAGGTAAACTGTTATTACTAATTATTTACAGTTGCGTAAATATAATTACTAATTATTACCACACTGTAAAACCAACCACAATGGCTAGGTAAACTTTTAATACTAATTATTTACATTTGCGTAAATATAATTACCAATTACTTCCACACTCTGCAAAACCAACCACAATGGCTAGGTAAACTATTATTACTAATTATTTATAGTTGCATAGTATACTTACTAATTATTACCACACTCTGTAAAACCAACCACATTGGCTACATAAACAATTATTAATAATTATTTACAGTTGCGTAAATAATTATTACTAATTATTGACAGTTGCGTGAATATAATTACTAATTATAACCACACTCTGTAAAACCAACCACAATTGCTAGGTAAACTATTATTACTAATTATTTACAGTTGCGTAAATATAATTACTAATTATTACCACACTGTAAAACCAACCACAATGGCTAGGTAAACTTTTATTACTAATTATTTATAGTTGCATAGTATACTTACTAATTATTACCACACTCTGTAAAACCAACCACATTGGCTACATAAACAATTATTAATAATTATTTACAGTTGCGTAAATAATTACTACACTCTGTAAAACCAACCACATTGGCTAGGTAAACAATTATTACTAATTATTTACAGTTGCGTAAATATAATTACTAATTATTACCACACTGTAAAACCAACCACAATGGCTAGGTAAACTTTTAATACTAATTATTTACATTTGCGTAAATATAATTACCAATTACTTCCACACTCTGCAAAACCAACCAAAATGGCTAGGTAAACTATTACTAATTATTTACAGTTGCGAAAATATAATTACTAATTATTACCACACTGTAAAACCAACCACATTGGCTAGATAAACAATTATTACTAATTATTTATAGTTGCATAGTATACTTACTAATTATTACCACACTCTGTAAAACCAACCACATTGGCTACATAAACAATTATTAATAATTATTTACAGTTGCGTAAATAATTACTACACTCTTTAAAACCAACCACATTGGCTAGGTAAACAATTATTACTAATTATTGACAGTTGCGTGAATATAATTACTACACTCTGTAAAACCAACCACATTGGCTAGGTAAACAATTATTACTAATTATTGACAGTTGCGTGAATATAATTACTAATTATAACCACACACTGTAAAACCAACCACAATTGCTAGGTAAACTATTATTACTAATTATTTACAGTTGCGTAAATATAATTACTAATTATTACCACACTGTAAAACCAACCACAATGGCTAGGTAAACTTTTAATACTAATTATTTACATTTGCGTAAATATAATTACCAATTACTTCCACACTCTGCAAAACCAACCACAATGGCTAGGTAAACTATTATTACTAATTATTTACAGTTGCGAAAATATAATTACTAATTATTACCACACTGTAAAACCAACCACATTGGCTAGATAAACAATTATTACTAATTATTTATAGTTGCATAGTATACTTACTAATTATTACCACACTCTGTAAAACCAACCACGTTGGCTACATAAACAATTATTAATAATTATTTACAGTTGCGTAAATAATTATTACTAATTATTGACAGTTGCGTGAATATAGTTACTAATTATAACCACACTCTGTAAAACCAACCACAATTGCTATGTAAACTATTATTACTAATTATTTACAGTTGCGTAAATATAATTACTAATTATTACCACACTGTAAAACCAACCACAATGGCTAGGTAAACTTTTATTACTAATTATTTATAGTTGCATAGTATACTTACTAATTATTACCACACTCTGTAAAACAAACCACATTGGCTACATAAACAATTATTAATAATTATTTACAGTTGCGTAAATAATTACTACACTCTGTAAAACCAACCACATTGGCTAGGTAAACAATTTTTACTAATTATTTACAGTTGCGTAAATATATTTACTAATTATTACCACACTGTAAAACCAACCACAATGGCTAGGTAAACTTTTAATACTAATTATTTACATTTGCGTAAATATAATTACCAATTACTTCCACACTCTGCAAAACCAACCACAATGGCTAGGTAAACTATTACTAATTATTTACAGTTGCGAAAATATAATTACTAATTATTACCACACTGTAAAACCAACCACATTGGCTAGATAAACAATTATTACTAATTATTTATAGTTGCATAGTATACTTACTAATTATTACCACACTCTGTAAAACCAACCACATTGGCTACATAAACAATTATTAATAATTATTTACAGTTGCGTAAATAATCACTACACTCTTTAAAACCAACCACATTGGCTAGGTAAACAATTATTACTAATTATTGACAGTTGCGTGAATATAATTACTACACTCTGTAAAACCAACCACAATTGCTAGGTAAACTATTATTACTAATTATTTACAGTTGCGTAAATATAATTACTAATTATTACCACACTGTAAAACCAACCACAATGGCTAGGTAAACTTTTAATACTAATTATTTACATTTGCGTAAATATAATTACCAATTACTTCCACACTCTGCAAAACCAACCACAATGGCTAGGTAAACTATTATTACTAATTATTTACAGTTGCGAAAATATAATTACTAATTATTACCACACTGTAAAACCAACCACATTGGCTAGATAAACAATTATTACTAATTATTTATAGTTGCATAGTATACTTACTAATTATTACCACACTCTGTAAAACCAACCACATTGGCTACATAAACAATTATTAATAATTATTTACAGTTGCGTAAATAATTATTACTAATTATTGACAGTTGCGTGAATATAATTACAAATTATAACCACACTCTGTAAAACCAACCACAATTGCTAGGTAAACTATTATTACTAATTATTTACAGTTGCGTAAATATAATTACTAATTATTACCACACTGTAAAACCAACCACAATGGCTAGGTAAACTTTTATTACTAATTATTTATAGTTGCATAGTATACTTACTAATTATTACCACACTCTGTAAAACCAACCACATTGGCTACATAAACAATTATTAATAATTATTTACAGTTGCGTAAATAATTACTACACTCTGTAAAACCAACCACATTGGCTAGGTAAACAATTATTACTAATTATTTACATTTGCGTAAATATAATTACTAAGTATTACCACACTGTAAAACCAACCACAATGGCTAGGTAAACTTTTAATACTAATTATTTACATTTGCGTAAATATAATTACCAATTACTTCCACACTCTGCAAAACCAACCACAATGGCTAGGTAAACTATTATTACTAATTATTTACAGTTGCGTAAATATAATTACTAATTATTACCACACTGTAAAACCAACCACATTGGCTAGATAAACAATTATTACTAATTATTTATAGTTGCATAGTATACTTACTAATTATTACCACACTCTGTAAAACCAACCACATTGGCTACATAAACAATTATTAATAATTATTTACAGTTGCGTAAATAAGTACTACACTCTTTAAAACCAACCACATTGGCTAGGTAAACAATTATTACTAATTATTGACAGTTGCGTGAATATAATTACTAATTATAACCACACTCTGTAAAACCAACCACAATTGCTAGGTAAACTATTATTACTAATTATTTACAGTTGCGTAAATATAATTACTAATTATTACCACACTGTAAAACCAACCACAATGGCTAGGTAAACTTTTAATACTAATTATTTACATTTGCGTAAATATAACTACCAATTACTTCCACACTCTGGAAAACCAACCACAATGACTAGGTAAACTATTATTACTAATTATTTACAGTTGCGAAAATATAATTACTAATTATTACCACACTGTAAAACCAACCACATTGGCTAGATAAACAATTATTACTAATTATTTATAGTTGCATAGTATACTTACTAATTATTACCACACTCTGTAAAACCAACCACATTGGCTACATAAACAATTATAAATAATTATTTACAGTTGCGTAAATTATTATTACTAATTATTGACAGTAGCGTGAATATAATTACTAATTATAACCACACTCTGTAAAACCAACCACAATTGCTAGGTAAACTATTATTACTAATTATTTACAGTTGCGTAAATATAATTACTAATTATTACCACACTGTAAAACCAACCACAATGGCTAGGTAAACTTTTATTACTAATTATTTATAGTTGCATAGTATACTTACTAATTATTACCACACTCTGTAAAACCAACCACATTGGCTACATAAACAATTATTAATCATTGTTTACAGTTGCGTAAATAATTACTACACTCTGTAAAACCAACCACATTGGCTAGGTAAACAATTATTACTAATTATTTACAGTTGCGTAAATATAATTACTAATTATTACCACACTGTAAAACCAACCACAATGGCTAGGTAAACTTTTAATACTAATTATTTACATTTGCGTAAATATAATTACCAATTACTTCCACACTCTGCAAAACCAACCACAATGGCTAGGTAAACTATTACTAATTATTTACAGTTGCGAAAATATAATTACTAATTATTACCACACTGTAAAACCAACCACATTGGCTAGATAAACAATTATTACTAATTATTTATAGTTGCATAGTATACTTACTAATTATTACCACACTCTGTAAAACCAACCACATTGGCTACATAAACAATTATTAATAATTATTTACAGTTGCGTAAATAATTACTACACTCTTTAAAACCAACCACATTGGCTAGGTAAACAATTATTACTAATTATTGACAGTTGCGTGAATATAATTACTACACTCTGTAAAACCAACCACAGTTGCTAGGTAAACTATTATTACTAATTATTTACAGTTGCGTAAATATAATTACTAATTATTACCACACTGTAAAACCAACCACAATGGCTAGGTAAACTTTTATTACTAATTATTTATAGTTGCATAGTATACTTACTAATTATTACCACACTCTGTAAAACCAACCACATTGGCTACATAAACAATTACTAATAATTATTTACAGTTGCGTAAATAATTACTACACTCTGTAAAACCAACCACATTGGCTAGGTAAACAATTATTACTAATTATTTACAGTTGCGTAAATATAATTACTAAGTATTACCACACTGTAAAACCAACCACAATGGCTAGGTAAACTTTTAATACTAATTATTTACATTTGCGTAAATATAATTACCAATTACTTCCACACTCTGCAAAACCAACCACAATGGCTAGGTAAACTATTATTACTAATTATTTACAGTTGCGTAAATATAATTACTAATTATTACCACACTGTAAAACCAACCACATTGGCTAGATAAACAATTATTACTAATTATTTATAGTTGCATAGTATACTTACTAATTATTACCACACTCTGTAAAACCAACCACATTGGCTACATAAACAATTATTAATAATTATTTACAGTTGCGTAAATAAGTACTACACTCTTTAAAACCAACCACATTGGCTAGGTAAACAATTATTACTAATTATTGACAGTTGCGTGAATATAATTACTAATTATAACCACACTCTGTAAAACCAACCACAATTGCTAGGTAAACTATTATTACTAATTATTTACAGTTGCGTAAATATAATTACTAATTATTACCACACTGTAAAACCAACCACAATGGCTAGGTAAACTTTTAATACTAATTATTTACATTTGCGTAAATATAACTACCAATTACTTCCACACTCTGGAAAACCAACCACAATGACTAGGTAAACTATTATTACTAATTATTTACAGTTGCGAAAATATAATTACTAATTATTACCACACTGTAAAACCAACCACATTGGCTAGATAAACAATTATTACTAATTATTTATAGTTGCATAGTATACTTACTAATTATTACCACACTCTGTAAAACCAACCACATTGGCTACATAAACAATTATAAATAATTATTTACAGTTGCGTAAATTATTATTACTAATTATTGACAGTAGCGTGAATATAATTACTAATTATAACCACACTCTGTAAAACCAACCACAATTGCTAGGTAAACTATTATTACTAATTATTTACAGTTGCGTAAATATAATTACTAATTATTACCACACTGTAAAACCAACCACAATGGCTAGGTAAACTTTTATTACTAATTATTTATAGTTGCATAGTATACTTACTAATTATTACCACACTCTGTAAAACCAACCACATTGGCTACATAAACAATTATTAATAATTGTTTACAGTTGCGTAAATAATTACTACACTCTGTAAAACCAACCACATTGGCTAGGTAAACAATTATTACTAATTATTTACAGTTGCGTAAATATAATTACTAATTATTACCACACTGTAAAACCAACCACAATGGCTAGGTAAACTTTTAATACTAATTATTTACATTTGCGTAAATATAATTACCAATTACTTCCACACTCTGCAAAACCAACCACAATGGCTAGGTAAACTATTACTAATTATTTACAGTTGCGAAAATATAATTACTAATTATTACCACACTGTAAAACCAACCACATTGGCTAGATAAACAATTATTACTAATTATTTATAGTTGCATAGTATACTTACTAATTATTACCACACTCTGTAAAACCAACCACATTGGCTACATAAACAATTATTAATAATTATTTACAGTTGCGTAAATAATTACTACACTCTTTAAAACCAACCACATTGGCTAGGTAAACAATTATTACTAATTATTGACAGTTGCGTGAATATAATTACTACACTCTGTAAAACCAACCACAGTTGCTAGGTAAACTATTATTACTAATTATTTACAGTTGCGTAAATATAATTACTAATTATTACCACACTGTAAAACCAACCACAATGGCTAGGTAAACTTTTATTACTAATTATTTATAGTTGCATAGTATACTTACTAATTATTACCACACTCTGTAAAACCAACCACATTGGCTACATAAACAATTATTAATAATTATTTACAGTTGCGTAAATAATTACTACACTCTGTAAAACCAACCACATTGGCTAGGTAAACAATTATTACTAATTATTTACAGTTGCGTAAATATAATTACTAATTATTACCACACTGTAAAACCAACCACAATGGCTAGGTAAACTTTTAATACTAATTATTTATATTTGCGTAAATATAATTACCAATTACTTCCACACTCTGCAAAACCAACCACAATGGCTAGGTAAACTATTATTACTAATTATTTACAGTTGCGTAAATATAATTACTAATTATTACCACACTGTAAAACCAACCACATTGGCTAGATAAACAATTATTACTAATTATTTATAGTTGCATAGTATACTTACTAATTATTACCACACTCTGTAAAACCAACCACATTGGCTACATAAACAATTATTAATAATTATTTACAGTTGCGTAAATAATTACTACACTCTTTAAAACCAACCACATTGGCTAGGTAAACAATTATTACTAATTATTGACAGTTGCGTGAATATAATTACTAATTATAACCACACTCTGTAAAACCAACCACAATTGCTAGGTAAACTATTATTACTAATTATTTACAGTTGCGTAAATATAATTACTAATTATTACCACACTGTAAAACCAACCACAATGGCTAGGTAAACTTTTAATACTAATTATTTACATTTGCGTAAATATAATTACCAATTACTTCCACACTCTGCAAAACCAACCACAATGGCTAGGTAAACTATTATTACTAATTATTTACAGTTGCGAAAATATAATTACTAATTATTACCACACTGTAAAACCAACCACATTGGCTAGATAAACAATTATTACAAATTATTTATAGTTGCATAGTATACTTACTAATTATTACCACACTCTGTAAAACCAACCACATTGGCTACATAAACAATTATTAATAATTATTTACAGTTGCGTAAATAATTATTACTAATTATTGACAGTTGCGTGAATATAATTACTAATTATAACCACACTCTGTAAAACCAACCACAATTGCTAGGTAAACTATTATTACTAATTATTTACAGTTGCGTAAATATAATTACTAATTATTACCACACTGTAAAACCAACCACAATGGCTAGGTAAACTTTTATTACTAATTATTTATAGTTGCATAGTATACTTACTAATTATTACCACACTCTGTAAAACCAACCACATTGGCTACATAAACAATTATTAATAATTATTTACAGTTGCGTAAATAATTACTACACTCTGTAAAACCAACCACATTGGCTAGGTAAACAATTATTACTAATTATTTACAGTTGCGTAAATATAATTACTAATTATTACCACACTGTAAAACCAACCACAATGGCTAGGTAAACTTTTAATACTAATTATTTACATTTGCGTAAATATAATTACCAATTACTTCCACACTCTGTAAAACCAACCACAATGGCTAGGTAAACTATTACTAATTATTTACAGTTGCGAAAATATAATTACTAATTATTACCACACTGTAAAACCAACCACATTGGCTAGATAAACAATTATTACTAATTATTTATAGTTGCATAGTATACTTACTAATTATTACCACACTCTGTAAAACCAACCACATTGGCTACATAAACAATTATTAATAATTATTTACAGTTGCGTAAATAATTACTACACTCTTTAAAACCAACCACATTGGCTAGGTAAACAATTATTACTAATTATTGACAGTTGCGTGAATATAATTACTCCACTCTGTAAAACCAACCACAATTGCTAGGTAAACTATTATTACTAATTATTTACAGTTGCGTAAATATAATTACTAATTATTACCACACTGTAAAACCAACCACAATGGCTAGGTAAACTTTTAATACTAATTATTTACATTTGCGTAAATATAATTACCAATTACTTCCACACTCTGCAAAACCAACCACAATGGCTAGGTAAACTATTATTACTAATTATTTACAGTTGCGAAAATATAATTACTAATTATTACCACACTGTAAAACCAACCACATTGGCTAGATAAACAATTATTACTAATTATTTATAGTTGCATAGTATACTTACTAATTATTACCACACTCTGTAAAACCAACCACATTGGCTACATAAACAATTATTAATAATTATTTACAGTTGCGTAAATAATTATTACTAATTATTGACAGTTGCGTGAATATAATTACAAATTATAACCACACTCTGTAAAACCAACCACAATTGCTAGGTAAACTATTATTACTAATTATTTACAGTTGCGTAAATATAATTACTAATTATTACCACACTGTAAAACCAACCACAATGGCTAGGTAAACTTTTATTACTAATTATTTATAGTTGCATAGTATACTTACTAATTATTACCACACTCTGTAAAACCAACCACATTGGCTACATAAACAATTATTAATAATTATTTACAGTTGCGTAAATAATTACTACACTCTGTAAAACCAACCACATTGGCTAGGTAAACAATTATTACTAATTATTTACAGTTGCGTAAATATAATTACTAAGTATTACCACACTGTAAAACCAACCACAATGGCTAGGTAAACTTTTAATACTAATTATTTACATTTGCGTAAATATAATTACCAATTACTTCCACACTCTGCAAAACCAACCACAATGGCTAGGTAAACTATTATTACTAATTATTTACAGTTGCGTAAATATAATTACTAATTATTACCACACTGTAAAACCAACCACATTGGCTAGATAAACAATTATTACTAATTATTTATAGTTGCATAGTATACTTACTAATTATTACCACACTCTGTAAAACCAACCACATTGGCTACATAAACAATTATTAATAATTATTTACAGTTGCGTAAATAAGTACTACACTCTTTAAAACCAACCACATTGGCTAGGTAAACAATTATTACTAATTATTGACAGTTGCGTGAATTTAATTACTAATTATAACCACACTCTGTAAAACCAACCACAATTGCTAGGTAAACTATTATTACTAATTATTTACAGTTGCGTAAATATAATTACTAATTATTACCACACTGTAAAACCAACCACAATGGCTAGGTAAACTTTTAATACTAATTATTTACATTTGCGTAAATATAACTACCAATTACTTCCACACTCTGGAAAACCAACCACAATGACTAGGTAAACTATTATTACTAATTATTTACAGTTGCGAAAATATAATTACTAATTATTACCACACTGTAAAACCAACCACATTGGCTAGATAAACAATTATTACTAATTATTTATAGTTGCATAGTATACTTACTAATTATTACCACACTCTGTAAAACCAACCACATTGGCTACATAAACAATTATAAATAATTATTTACAGTTGCGTAAATTATTATTACTAATTATTGACAGTAGCGTGAATATAATTACTAATTATAACCACACTCTGTAAAACCAACCACAATTGCTAGGTAAACTATTATTACTAATTATTTACAGTTGCGTAAATATAATTACTAATTATTACCACACTGTAAAACCAACCACAATGGCTAGGTAAACTTTTATTACTAATTATTTATAGTTGCATAGTATACTTACTAATTATTACCACACTCTGTAAAACCAACCACATTGGCTACATAAACAATTATTAATAATTGTTTACAGTTGCGTAAATAATTACTACACTCTGTAAAACCAACCACATTGGCTAGGTAAACAATTATTACTAATTATTTACAGTTGCGTAAATATAATTACTAATTATTACCACACTGTAAAACCAACCACAATGGCTAGGTAAACTTTTAATACTAATTATTTACATTTGCGTAAATATAATTACCAATTACTTCCACACTCTGCAAAACCAACCACAATGGCTAGGTAAACTATTACTAATTATTTACAGTTGCGAAAATATAATTACTAATTATTACCACACTGTAAAACCAACCACATTGGCTAGATAAACAATTATTACTAATTATTTATAGTTGCATAGTATACTTACTAATTATTACCACACTCTGTAAAACCAACCACATTGGCTACATAAACAATTATTAATAATTATTTACAGTTGCGTAAATAATTACTACACTCTTTAAAACCAACCACATTGGCTAGGTAAACAATTATTACTAATTATTGACAGTTGCGTGAATATAATTACTACACTCTGTAAAACCAACCACAGTTGCTAGGTAAACTATTATTACTAATTATTTACAGTTGCGTAAATATAATTACTAATTATTACCACACTGTAAAACCAACCACAATGGCTAGGTAAACTTTTATTACTAATTATTTATAGTTGCATAGTATACTTACTAATTATTACCACACTCTGTAAAACCAACCACATTGGCTACATAAACAATTATTAATAATTATTTACAGTTGCGTAAATAATTACTACACTCTGTAAAACCAACCACATTGGCTAGGTAAACAATTATTACTAATTATTTACAGTTGCGTAAATATAATTACTAATTATTACCACACTGTAAAACCAACCACAATGGCTAGGTAAACTTTTAATACTAATTATTTATATTTGCGTAAATATAATTACCAATTACTTCCACACTCTGCAAAACCAACCACAATGGCTAGGTAAACTATTATTACTAATTATTTACAGTTGCGTAAATATAATTACTAATTATTACCACACTGTAAAACCAACCACATTGGCTAGATAAACAATTATTACTAATTATTTATAGTTGCATAGTATACTTACTAATTATTACCACACTCTGTAAAACCAACCACATTGGCTACATAAACAATTATTAATAATTATTTACAGTTGCGTAAATAATTACTACACTCTTTAAAACCAACCACATTGGCTAGGTAAACAATTATTACTAATTATTGACAGTTGCGTGAATATAATTACTAATTATAACCACACTCTGTAAAACCAACCACAATTGCTAGGTAAACTATTATTACTAATTATTTACAGTTGCGTAAATATAATTACTAATTATTACCACACTGTAAAACCAACCACAATGGCTAGGTAAACTTTTAATACTAATTATTTACATTTGCGTAAATATAATTACCAATTACTTCCACACTCTGCAAAACCAACCACAATGGCTAGGTAAACTATTATTACTAATTATTTACAGTTGCGAAAATATAATTACTAATTATTACCACACTGTAAAACCAACCACATTGGCTAGATAAACAATTATTACAAATTATTTATAGTTGCATAGTATACTTACTAATTATTACCACACTCTGTAAAACCAACCACATTGGCTACATAAACAATTATTAATAATTATTTACAGTTGCGTAAATAATTATTACTAATTATTGACAGTTGCGTGAATATAATTACTAATTATAACCACACTCTGTAAAACCAACCACAATTGCTAGGTAAACTATTATTACTAATTATTTACAGTTGCGTAAATATAATTACTAATTATTACCACACTGTAAAACCAACCACAATGGCTAGGTAAACTTTTATTACTAATTATTTATAGTTGCATAGTATACTTACTAATTATTACCACACTCTGTAAAACCAACCACATTGGCTACATAAACAATTATTAATAATTATTTACAGTTGCGTAAATAATTACTACACTCTGTAAAACCAACCACATTGGCTAGGTAAACAATTATTACTAATTATTTACAGTTGCGTAAATATAATTACTAATTATTACCACACTGTAAAACCAACCACAATGGCTAGGTAAACTTTTAATACTAATTATTTACATTTGCGTAAATATAATTACCAATTACTTCCACACTCTGTAAAACCAACCACAATGGCTAGGTAAACTATTACTAATTATTTACAGTTGCGAAAATATAATTACTAATTATTACCACACTGTAAAACCAACCACATTGGCTAGATAAACAATTATTACTAATTATTTATAGTTGCATAGTATACTTACTAATTATTACCACACTCTGTAAAACCAACCACATTGGCTACATAAACAATTATTAATAATTATTTACAGTTGCGTAAATAATTACTACACTCTTTAAAACCAACCACATTGGCTAGGTAAACAATTATTACTAATTATTGACAGTTGCGTGAATATAATTACTCCACTCTGTAAAACCAACCACAATTGCTAGGTAAACTATTATTACTAATTATTTACAGTTGCGTAAATATAATTACTAATTATTACCACACTGTAAAACCAACCACAATGGCTAGGTAAACTTTTAATACTAATTATTTACATTTGCGTAAATATAATTACCAATTACTTCCACACTCTGCAAAACCAACCACAATGGCTAGGTAAACTATTATTACTAATTATTTACAGTTGCGAAAATATAATTACTAATTATTACCACACTGTAAAACCAACCACATTGGCTAGATAAACAATTATTACTAATTATTTATAGTTGCATAGTATACTTACTAATTATTACCACACTCTGTTAAACCAACCACATTGGCTACATAAACAATTATTAATAATTATTTACAGTTGCGTAAATAATTATTACTAATTATTGACAGTTGCGTGAATATAATTACTAATTATAACCACACTCTGTAAAACCAACCACAATTGCTAGGTAAACTATTATTACTAATTATTTACAGTTGCGTAAATATAATTACTAATTATTACCACACTGTAAAACCAACCACATTGGCTAGATAAACAATTATTACTAATTATTTATAGTTGCATAGTATACTTACTAATTATTACCACACTCTGTAAAACCAACCACATTGGCTAGATAAACAATTATTAATAATTATTTACAGTTGCGTAAATAATTACTACACTCTGTAAAACCAACCACATTGGCTAGGTAAACAATTATTACTAATTATTTACAGTTGCGTAAATATACTTACTAATTATTAACACACTGTAAAACCAACCACAATGGCTAGGTAAACTTTTAATAGTAATTATTTACATTTGCGTAAATATAATTACCAATTACTACCACACTCTGCAAAACCAACCACAATGGCTAGGTAAACTATTATTACTAATTATTTACAGTTGCGAAAATATAACTACTAATTATTACCACACTGTAAAACCAACCACATTGGCTAGATAAACAATTATTACTAATTATTTATAGTTGCATAGTATACTTACTAATTATTACCACACTCTGTAAAACCAACCAGATTGGCTACATAAACAATTATTAATAATTATTTACAGTTGCGTAAATAATTACTACACTCTGTAAAACCAACCACATTGGCTAGGTAAACAATTATTACTAATTATTGACAGTTGCGTGAATATAATTACTAATTATAACCACACTCTGTAAAACCAACCACAATTGCTAGGTAAACTATTATTACTAATTATTTACAGTTGCGTAAATATAATTACTAATTATTACCACACTGTAAAACCAACCACAATGGCTAGGTAAACTTTTATTACTAATTATTTACATTTGCGTAAATATAATTACCAATTACTACCACACTCTGCAAAACCAACCACAATGGCTAGGTAAACTATTATTACTAATTATTTACAGTTGCGAAAATATAATTACTAATTATTACCACACTGTAAACCAACCACATTGGCTAGATAAACAATTATTACTAATTATTTATAGTTGCATAGTATACTTACTAATTATTACCACACTCTGTAAAACCAACCACATTGGCTAGATAAACAATTATTAATAATTATTTACAGTTGCGTAAATAATTACTACACTCTGTAAAACCAACCACATTGGCTAGGTAAACAATTATTACTAATTATTTACAGTTGCGTAAATATAATTACCAATTACTACCACACTCTGCAAAACCAACCACAATGGCTAGGCAAACTATTATTACTAATTATTTACAGTTGCGAAAATATAATTACTAATTATTACCACACTGTAACACCAACCACATTGGCTAGATAAACAATTATTACTAATTATTTATAGTTGCATAGTATACTTACTAATTATTACCACACTCTGTAAAACCAACCACATTGGCTACATAAACAATTAATAATAATTATTTACAGTTGCGTAAATAATTACTACACTCTGTAAAACCAACCACATTGCCTAGGTAAACAATTATTACTAATTATTTACAGTTGCGTAAATATAATTACTAATTATTACCACACTGTAAAACCAACCACAATGGCTAGGTAAACTTTTAATACTAATTATTTACATTTGCGTAAATATAATTACCAATTACTACCACACTCTGCAAAACCAACCACAATGGCTAGGTAA
Organism: Amblyomma maculatum; assembly: GCF_055883805.1. Taxonomy (NCBI): domain Eukaryota; kingdom Metazoa; phylum Arthropoda; class Arachnida; order Ixodida; family Ixodidae; genus Amblyomma; species Amblyomma maculatum. The sequence continues at coordinate 2,131,049 of NW_028146748.1, forward strand.
ACTATTATTACTAATTATTTACAGTTGCGAAAATATAATTACTAATTATTACCACACTGTAAAACCAACCACATTGGCTAGATAAACAATTATTACTAATTATTTATAGTTGCATAGTATACTTACTAATTATTACCACACTCTGTAAAACCAACCACATTGGCTACATAAACAATTATTAATAATTATTTACAGTTGCGTAAATAATTACTACACTCTGTAAAACCAACCACAATGGCTAGGTAAACTATTATTACTAATTATTTACAGTTGCGAAAATATAATTACTAATTATTACCACACTGTAAAACCAACCACATTGGCTAGATAAACAATTATTACTAATTATTTATAGTTGCATAGTATACTTACTAATTATTACCACACTCTGTAAAACCAACCACATTGGCTAGATAAACAATTATTAATAAATATTTACAGTTGCGTAAATAATTACTACACTCTGTAAAACCAACCACAGTTGCTAGGTAAACTATTATTACTAATTATTTACAGTTGCGTAAATATAATTACTAATTATTACCACACTGTAAAACCAACCACAATGGCTAGGTAAACTTTTATTACTAATTATTTATAGTTGCATAGTATACTTACTAATTATTACCACACTCTGTAAAACCAACCACATTGGCTACATAAACAATTATTAATAATTATTTACAGTTGCGTAAATAATTACTACACTCTGTAAAACCAACCACATTGGCTAGGTAAACAATTATTACTAATTATTTACAGTTGCGTAAATATAATTACTAATTATTACCACACTGTAAAACCAACCACAATGGCTAGGTAAACTTTTAATACTAATTATTTATATTTGCGTAAATATAATTACCAATTACTTCCACACTCTGCAAAACCAACCACAATGGCTAGGTAAACTATTATTACTAATTATTTACAGTTGCGTAAATATAATTACTAATTATTACCACACTGTAAAACCAACCACATTGGCTAGATAAACAATTATTACTAATTATTTATAGTTGCATAGTATACTTACTAATTATTACCACACTCTGTAAAACCAACCACATTGGCTACATAAACAATTATTAATAATTATTTACAGTTGCGTAAATAATTACTACACTCTTTAAAACCAACCACATTGGCTAGGTAAACAATTATTACTAATTATTGACAGTTGCGTGAATATAATTACTAATTATAACCACACTCTGTAAAACCAACCACAATTGCTAGGTAAACTATTATTACTAATTATTTACAGTTGCGTAAATATAATTACTAATTATTACCACACTGTAAAACCAACCACAATGGCTAGGTAAACTTTTAATACTAATTATTTACATTTGCGTAAATATAATTACCAATTACTTCCACACTCTGCAAAACCAACCACAATGGCTAGGTAAACTATTATTACTAATTATTTACAGTTGCGAAAATATAATTACTAATTATTACCACACTGTAAAACCAACCACATTGGCTAGATAAACAATTATTACAAATTATTTATAGTTGCATAGTATACTTACTAATTATTACCACACTCTGTAAAACCAACCACATTGGCTACATAAACAATTATTAATAATTATTTACAGTTGCGTAAATAATTATTACTAATTATTGACAGTTGCGTGAATATAATTACTAATTATAACCACACTCTGTAAAACCAACCACAATTGCTAGGTAAACTATTATTACTAATTATTTACAGTTGCGTAAATATAATTACTAATTATTACCACACTGTAAAACCAACCACAATGGCTAGGTAAACTTTTATTACTAATTATTTATAGTTGCATAGTATACTTACTAATTATTACCACACTCTGTAAAACCAACCACATTGGCTACATAAACAATTATTAATAATTATTTACAGTTGCGTAAATAATTACTACACTCTGTAAAACCAACCACATTGGCTAGGTAAACAATTATTACTAATTATTTACAGTTGCGTAAATATAATTACTAATTATTACCACACTGTAAAACCAACCACAATGGCTAGGTAAACTTTTAATACTAATTATTTACATTTGCGTAAATATAATTACCAATTACTTCCACACTCTGTAAAACCAACCACAATGGCTAGGTAAACTATTACTAATTATTTACAGTTGCGAAAATATAATTACTAATTATTACCACACTGAAAAACCAACCACATTGGCTAGATAAACAATTATTACTAATTATTTATAGTTGCATAGTATACTTACTAATTATTACCACACTCTGTAAAACCAACCACATTGGCTACATAAACAATTATTAATAATTATTTACAGTTGCGTAAATAATTACTACACTCTTTAAAACCAACCACATTGGCTAGGTAAACAATTATTACTAATTATTGACAGTTGCGTGAATATAATTACTCCACTCTGTAAAACCAACCACAATTGCTAGGTAAACTATTATTACTAATTATTTACAGTTGCGTAAATATAATTACTAATTATTACCACACTGTAAAACCAACCACAATGGCTAGGTAAACTTTTAATACTAATTATTTACATTTGCGTAAATATAATTACCAATTACTTCCACACTCTGCAAAACCAACCACAATGGCTAGGTAAACTATTATTACTAATTATTTACAGTTGCGAAAATATAATTACTAATTATTACCACACTGTAAAACCAACCACATTGGCTAGATAAACAATTATTACTAATTATTTATAGTTGCATAGTATACTTACTAATTATTACCACACTCTGTTAAACCAACCACATTGGCTACATAAACAATTATTAATAATTATTTACAGTTGCGTAAATAATTATTACTAATTATTGACAGTTGCGTGAATATAATTACTAATTATAACCACACTCTGTAAAACCAACCACAATTGCTAGGTAAACTATTATTACTAATTATTTACAGTTGCGTAAATATAATTACTAATTATTACCACACTGTAAAACCAACCACATTGGCTAGATAAACAATTATTACTAATTATTTATAGTTGCATAGTATACTTACTAATTATTACCACACTCTGTAAAACCAACCACATTGGCTAGATAAACAATTATTAATAATTATTTACAGTTGCGTAAATAATTACTACACTCTGTAAAACCAACCACATTGGCTAGGTAAACAATTATTACTAATTATTTACAGTTGCGTAAATATACTTACTAATTATTAACACACTGTAAAACCAACCACAATGGCTAGGTAAACTTTTAATAGTAATTATTTACATTTGCGTAAATATAATTACCAATTACTACCACACTCTGCAAAACCAACCACAATGGCTAGGTAAACTATTATTACTAATTATTTACAGTTGCGAAAATATAATTACTAATTATTACCACACTGTAAAACCAACCACATTGGCTAGATAAACAATTATTACTAATTATTTATAGTTGCATAGTATACTTACTAATTATTACCACACTCTGTAAAACCAACCAGATTGGCTACATAAACAATTATTAATAATTATTTACAGTTGCGTAAATAATTACTACACTCTGTAAAACCAACCACATTGGCTAGGTAAACAATTATTACTAATTATTGACAGTTGCGTGAATATAATTACTAATTATAACCACACTCTGTAAAACCAACCACAATTGCTAGGTAAACTATTATTACTAATTATTTACAGTTGCGTAAATATAATTACTAATTATTACCACACTGTAAAACCAACCACAATGGCTAGGTAAACTTTTATTACTAATTATTTACATTTGCGTAAATATAATTACCAATTACTACCACACTCTGCAAAACCAACCACAATGGCTAGGTAAACTATTATTACTAATTATTTACAGTTGCGAAAATATAATTACTAATTATTACCACACTGTAAACCAACCACATTGGCTAGATAAACAATTATTACTAATTATTTATAGTTGCATAGTATACTTACTAATTATTACCACACTCTGTAAAACCAACCACATTGGCTAGATAAACAATTATTAATAATTATTTACAGTTGCGTAAATAATTACTACACTCTGTAAAACCAACCACATTGGCTAGGTAAACAATTATTACTAATTATTTACAGTTGCGTAAATATAATTACCAATTACTACCACACTCTGCAAAACCAACCACAATGGCTAGGCAAACTATTATTACTAATTATTTACAGTTGCGAAAATATAATTACTAATTATTACCACACTGTAAAACCAACCACATTGGCTAGATAAACAATTATTACTAATTATTTATAGTTGCATAGTATACTTACTAATTATTACCACACTCTGTAAAACCAACCACATTGGCTACATAAACAATTAATAATAATTATTTACAGTTGCGTAAATAATTACTACACTCTGTAAAACCAACCACATTGCCTAGGTAAACAATTATTACTAATTATTTACAGTTGCGTAAATATAATTACTAATTATTACCACACTGTAAAACCAACCACAATGGCTAGGTAAACTTTTAATACTAATTATTTACATTTGCGTAAATATAATTACCAATTACTACCACACTCTGCAAAACCAACCACAATGGCTAGGTAAACTATTATTACTAATTATTTACAGTTGCGAAAATATAATTACTAATTATTACCACACTGTAAAACCAACCACATTGGCTAGATAAACAATTATTACTAATTATTTATAGTTGCATAGTATACTTACTAATTATTACCACACTCTGTAAAACCAACCACATTGGCTACATAAACAATTATTAATAATTATTTACAGTTGCGTAAATAATTACTACACTCTGTAAAACCAACCACAATGGCTAGGTAAACTATTATTACTAATTATTTACAGTTGCGAAAATATAATTACTAATTATTACCACACTGTAAAACCAACCACATTGGCTAGATAAACAATTATTACTAATTATTTATAGTTGCATAGTATACTTACTAATTATTACCACACTCTGTAAAACCAACCACATTGGCTAGATAAACAATTATTAATAAATATTTACAGTTGCGTAAATAATTACTACACTCTGTAAAACCAACCACATTGGCTAGGTAAACAATTATTACTAATTATTTACAGTTGCGTAAATATAATTACTAATTATTACCACACTGTAAAACCAACCACAATGGCTAGGTAAACTTTTAATACTAATTATTTACATTTGCGTAAATATAATTACCAATTACTACCACACTCTGCAAAACCAACCGCAATGGCTAGGTAAACTATTATTACTAATTATTTACAGTTGCGAAAATATAATTACTAATTATTACCACACTGTAAAACCAACCACATTGGCTAGATAAACAATTATTACTAATTATTTATAGTTGCATAGTATACTTACTAATTATTACCACACTCTGTAAAACCAACCACATTGGCTACATAAACAATTATTAATAATTATTTACAGTTGCGTAAATAATTACTACACTCTGTAAAACCAACCACATTGGCTAGGTAAACAATTATTACTAATTATTTACAGTTGCGAAAATATAATTACTAATTATTACCACACTGTAAAACCAACCACATTGGCTAGATAAACAATTACTAATTATTTATAGTTGCATAGTATACTTACTAATTATTACCACACTCTGTAAAACCAACCACATTGGCTACATAAACAATTATTAATAATTATTTACAGTTGCGTAAATAATTACTACACTCTGCAAAACCAACCACAATGGCTAGGTAAACTATTATTACTAATTATTTACAGTTGCGAAAATATAATTACTAATTATTACCACACTGTAAAACCAACCACATTGGCTAGATAAACAATGATTACTAATTATTTATAGTTGCATAGTATACTTACTAATTATTACCACACTCTGTAAAACCAACCACATTGGCTACATAAACAATTATTAATAATTATTTACAGTTGCGTAAATAATTACTACACTCTGTAAAACCAACCACATTGGCTAGGTAAACAATTATTACAAATTATTGACAGTTGCGTGAATATAATCACTAATTATTACCACACTGTAAAACCAACCACATTGGCTAGGTAAACAATTATTACTAATTATTGACAGATGCGTAAATATAATTACTAATTATAACCACACTCTGTAAAACCAACCACAATTGCTAGGTAAACTATTATTACCAATTATTTACAGTTGCGTAAATATAATTACTAATTATTACCACACTGTAAAACCAACCACAATGGCTAGGTAAACTTTTATTACTAATTATTTACATTTGCGTAAATAATTACTACACTCTGTAAAACCAACCACATAACAGTAAAAGTCGGAAAAAAGTCGGAAAAAAAAGTCGGAAAAAAAAGTCCAAAAATATCTAGAACAAAACAAAGCAGTTTTTCTGTTTTTTTCAATTGTGCCTTCTCCCCCCAAAAGGGGGAGATGCTGGGCCGGTCCCGGAAGTAGTGCAGTACCGGGTCGACCCGTGGCAGAGTTGGAGCAAGCCCCGAACAATCCGCCGCGCTACAAAAATCAGTTTAATATCATGGGTACAATTAGAACCCATAACAGATATTAAGCTGTTAAGAACAGATACTACACAAAGAGAAGTTTATTGACTTCCAAACTGATAGAGCATGATACATTGACAATGTGAACCACAATATACATACACTTATATGTAAAGGATACCGAATAATGTGCCAATACAATACAGATGTTGTAAGTCACTTTACATTAACAGTCTTATCTTCGTATCAGAGTCTGCTTATCCTTTATACAATTTCAATCAATTGGTACAAAAAAGGGATATACAATAATAATGGGAGAACCACTCAAATCTCTCCATCCCAATGCACTAGAAGGGGAAAGGGAAAAAAAAGGGGGGGGGATGTACATGCATACATGTTATGATCCAACGCGCGTTACATGTGGTCATCAATACAACAATGTCGGCATCGTTAGCCCATTTGGTCTCACAACAAAGAACCGTGTGTGCCAACGCTGCAGAAACCGCGCCTCCCCGTCTAGTTCGAGCCGCTCTGACAGGTATTCCCAGAGCAGGAGGCGCAGGCTCTGCAGCGCCGGGTACATGGCTCGTACTGGCTGCCTGCGTGCTTCCGCCAGGCAGCGGCGCTTCCACAAGACAAAAAGGGTACATGCCACAACTAGCCGCGCGAATGCACCCCGCGGTTGGTTTCTCAGCACCGAAAACATACGGTTGTTGCAGAAACAGCGTCGGTCCATCGTTTTTTGTTTGTAGCACTTGAGCTATGGTTTACCAAATCTCGACACATACCTTGAAGGGGATTCTTAATCAAACCATTCTTTATTGCCTCAAATAATAGACTCACATGCAATGACACGCGGAAAAAGTAACCCAAGGTGTCACTGCATGCACGAGGCGCCCAACAATGCAATAGGACAGGCATTGAGAGGATTGCTGTTAGGCACATGGATAGCAGTGAGCTCGAATGAAAAAAGTTAGTTGGCCTCATCTTTGAGTTGTGATTGTCCTCCCCCAAAAACCGAGAGTCGCTTAGCTAGTCCCGGAAGTAGTGCAGTACCGGGTAGACCCGTGGCAGAGGTACAGCAAGCCCAGAATGCTCTGCCGCATTACAAAAAATAGTATAATGTCAGGGTTACAAATTACAACTGGCAACTGATATCAAGCTGTTAAAACAGTGTTTATCAGAAATGTTTTGTACATTTGCAAGCAATGCTTTATTGCAGATACCTACTGCTATTAAGGCAAAAGCCTTTATTGCCTCATAGTTGTCGTTAGCAAAAGTGTCACATTTTTGCCACAGCACTTATTGGTCGCGAAGGGAAGACGTCGTGGAGGTGTCGACCAATCACAGAGCAACACCACAGTATGTGCAAATGCATAGCTTATATGTCCATATGTCAATCAATGAGCAGTTACTAATTAAAAAGGAAATAAATAAGTAAATAATTATTTATATGCTATGTCCTGGTTATTGCACTAATTACTCAATATTGGCTAGGTAAACAATTATTACTAATTATTTACAGTTGCGAAAATATAATTACTAATTATTACCACACTGTAAAACCAACCACATTGGCTAGATAAACAATTATTACTAATTATTTATAGTTGCATAGTATACTTACTAATTATTACCACACTCTGTAAAACCAACCACATTGGCTACATAAACAATTATTAATAATTATTTACAGTTGCGTAAATAATTACTACACTCTGTAAAACCAACCACATTGGCTAGGTAAACAATTATTACTAATTATTTACAGTTGCGTAAATATAATTACTAATTATTACCACACTGTAAAACCAACCCCAATGGCTAGGTAAACTTTTAATACTAATTATTTACATTTGCGTAAATATAATTACCAATTACTTCCACACTCTGCAAAACCAACCACAATGGCTAGGTAAACTATTATTACTAATTATTTACAGTTGCGAAAATATAATTACTAATTATTACCACACTGTAAAACCAACCACATTGGCTAGATAAACAATTATTACTAATTATTTATAGTTGCATAGTATACTTACTAATTATTACCACACTCTGTAAAACCAACCACATTGGCTACATAAACAATTATTAATAATTATTTACAGTTGCGTAAATAATTACTACACTCTTTAACACCAACAACATTGGCTAGGTAAACAATTATTACTAATTATTTACAGTTGCGTAAATATAATTACTAATTATTACCACACTGTAAAACCAACCACAATGGCTAGGTAAACTTTTAATACTAATTATTTACAGTTGCGTAAATATAATTACTAATTATTACCACACTGTAAAACCAACCACAATGGCTAGGTAAACTATTATTACTAATTATTTACAGTTGCGAAAATATAATTACTAATTATTACCACACTGTAAAACCAACCACATTGGCTAGATAAACAATTATTACTAATTATTTATAGTTGCATAGTATACTTACTAATTATTACCACACTCTGTAAAACCAACCACATTGGCTACATAAACAATTATTAATAATTATTTACAGTTGCGTAAATAATTACTACACTCTTTAAAACCAACCACATTGGCTAGGTAAACAATTATTACTAATTATTGACAGTTGCGTGAATATAATTACTAATTATAACCACACTCTGTAAAACCAACCACAATTGCTAGGTAAACTGTTATTACTAATTATTTACAGTTGCGTAAATATAATTACTAATTATTACCACACTGTAAAACCAACCACAATGGCTAGGTAAACTTTTAATACTAATTATTTACATTTGCGTAAATATAATTACCAATTACTTCCACACTCTGCAAAACCAACCACAATGGCTAGGTAAACTATTATTACTAATTATTTATAGATGCATAGTATACTTACTAATTATTACCACACTCTGTAAAACCAACCACATTGGCTACATAAACAATTATTAATAATTATTTACAGTTGCGTAAATAATTATTACTAATTATTGACAGTTGCGTGAATATAATTACTAATTATAACCACACTCTGTAAAACCAACCACAATTGCTAGGTAAACTATTATTACTAATTATTTACAGTTGCGTAAATATAATTACTAATTATTACCACACTGTAAAACCAACCACAATGGCTAGGTAAACTTTTATTACTAATTATTTATAGTTGCATAGTATACTTACTAATTATTACCACACTCTGTAAAACCAACCACATTGGCTACATAAACAATTATTAATAATTATTTACAGTTGCGTAAATAATTACTACACTCTGTAAAACCAACCACATTGGCTAGGTAAACTATTACTAATTATTTACAGTTGCGTAAATATAATTACTAATTATTACCACACTGTAAAACCAACCACAATGGCTAGGTAAACTATTATTACTAATTATTTACAGTTGCGAAAATATAATTACTAATTATTACCACACTGTAAAACCAACCACATTGGCTAGATAAACAATTATTACTAATTATTTATAGTTGCATAGTATACTTACTAATTATTACCACACTCTGTAAAACCAACCACATTGGCTACATAAACAATTATTAATAATTATTTACAGTTGCGTAAATAATTACTACACTCTTTAAAACCAACCACATTGGCTAGGTAAACAATTATTACTAATTATTGACAGTTGCGTGAATATAATTACTAATTATAACCACACTCTGTAAAACCAACCACAATTGCTAGGTAAACTGTTATTACTAATTATTTACAGTTGCGTAAATATAATTACTAATTATTACCACACTGTAAAACCAACCACAATGGCTAGGTAAACTTTTAATACTAATTATTTACATTTGCGTAAATATAATTACCAATTACTTCCACACTCTGCAAAACCAACCACAATGGCTAGGTAAACTATTATTACTAATTATTTATAGTTGCATAGTATACTTACTAATTATTACCACACTCTGTAAAACCAACCACATTGGCTACATAAACAATTATTAATAATTATTTACAGTTTCGTAAATAATTATTACTAATTATTGACAGTAGCGTGAATATAATTACTAATTATAACCACACTCTGTAGAACCAACCACAATTGCTAGGTAAACTATTATTACTAATTATTTACAGTTGCGTAAATATAATTACTAATTATTACCACACTGTAAAACCAACCACAATGGCTAGGTAAACTTTTAATACTAATTATTTACATTTGCGTAAATATAATTACCAATTACTTCCACACTCTGCAAAACCAACCACAATGGCTAGGTAAACTATTACTAATTATTTACAGTTGCGAAAATATAATTACTAATTATTACCACACTGTAAAACCAACCACATTGGCTAGATAAACAATTATTACTAATTATTTATAGTTGCATAGTATACTTACTAATTATTACCACACTCTGTAAAACCAACCACATTGGCTACATAAACAATTATTAATAATTATTTACAGTTGCGTAAATAATTACTACACTCTTTAAAACCAACCACATTGGCTAGGTAAACAATTATTACTAATTATTGACAGTTGCGTGAATATAATTACTCCACTCTGTAAAACCAACCACAATTGCTAGGTAAACTATTATTACTAATTATTTACAGTTGCGTAAATATAATTACTAATTATTACCACACTGTAAAACCAACCACAATGGCTAGGTAAACTTTTAATACTAATTATTTACATTTGCGTAAATATAATTACCAATTACTTCCACACTCTGCAAAACCAACCACAATGGCTAGGTAAACTATTATTACTAATTATTTACAGTTGCGAAAATATAATTACTAATTATTACCACACTGTAAAACCAACCACATTGGCTAGATAAACAATTATTACTAATTATTTATAGTTGCATAGTATACTTACTAATTATTACCACACACTGTAAAACCAACCACATTGGCTACATAAACAATTATTAATAATTATTTACAGTTGCGTAAATAATTATTACTAATTATTGACAGTTGCGTGAATATAATTACTAATTATAACCACACTCTGTAAAACCAACCACAATTGCTAGGTAAACTATTATTACTAATTATTTACAGTTGCGTAAATATAATTACCAATTACTACCACACTCTGCAAAACCAACCACAATGGCTAGGTAAACAATTATTACTAATTATTGACAGTTGCGTGAATATAATTACTACACTCTGTAAAACCAACCACAATTGCTAGGTAAACTATTATTACTAATTATTTACAGTTGCGTAAATATAATTACTAATTATTACCACACTGTAAAACCAACCACATTGGCTAGATAAACAATTATTACTAATTATTTATAGTTGCATAGTATACTTACTAATTATTACCACACTCTGTAAAACCAACCACATTGGCTAGATAAACAATTATTAATAATTATTTACAGTTGCGTAAATAATTACTACACTCTGTAAAACCAACCACATTGGCTAGGTAAACAATTATTACTAATTATTTACAGTTGCGTAAATATACTTACTAATTATTAACACACTGTAAAACCAACCACAATGGCTAGGTAAACTTTTAATAGTAATTATTTACATTTGCGTAAATATAATTACCAATTACTACCACACTCTGCAAAACCAACCACAATGGCTAGGTAAACTATTATTACTAATTATTTACAGTTGCGAAAATATAATTACTAATTATTACCACACTGTAAAACCAACCACATTGGCTAGATAAACAATTATTACTAATTATTTATAGTTGCATAGTATACTTACTAATTATTACCACACTCTGTAAAACCAACCACATTGGCTACATAAACAATTATTAATAATTATTTACAGTTGCGTAAATAATTACTACACTCTGTAAAACCAACCACATTGGCTAGGTAAACAATTATTACTAATTATTGACAGTTGCGTGAATATAATTACTAATTATAACCACACTCTGTAAAACCAACCACAATTGCTAGGTAAACTATTATTACTAATTATTTACAGTTGCGTAAATATAATTACTAATTATTACCACACTGTAAAACCAACCACAATGGCTAGGTAAACTTTTATTACTAATTATTTACATTTGCGTAAATATAATTACCAATTACTACCACACTCTGCAAAACCAACCACAATGGCTAGGTAAACTATTATTACTAATTATTTACAGTTGCGAAAATATAATTACTAATTATTACCACACTGTAAACCAACCACATTGGCTAGATAAACAATTATTACTAATTATTTATAGTTGCATAGTATACTTACTAATTATTACCACACTCTGTAAAACCAACCACATTGGCTAGATAAACAATTATTAATAATTATTTACAGTTGCGTAAATAATTACTACACTCTGTAAAACCAACCACATTGGCTAGGTAAACAATTATTACTAATTATTTACAGTTGCGTAAATATAATTACCAATTACTACCACACTCTGCAAAACCAACCACAATGGCTAGGCAAACTATTATTACTAATTATTTACAGTTGCGAAAATATAATTACTAATTATTACCACACTGTAAAACCAACCACATTGGCTAGATAAACAATTATTACTAATTATTTATAGTTGCATAGTATACTTACTAATTATTACCACACTCTGTAAAACCAACCACATTGGCTACATAAACAATTAATAATATTTATTTACAGTTGCGTAAATAATTACTACACTCTGTAAAACCAACCACATTGCCTAGGTAAACAATTATTACTAATTATTTACAGTTGCGTAAATATAATTACTAATTATTACCACACTGTAAAACCAACCACAATGGCTAGGTAAACTTTTAATACTAATTATTTACATTTGCGTAAATATAATTACCAATTACTACCACACTCTGCAAAACCAACCACAATGGCTAGGTAAACTATTATTACTAATTATTTACAGTTGCGAAAATATAATTACTAATTATTACCACACTGTAAAACCAACCACATTGGCTAGATAAACAATTATTACTAATTATTTATAGTTGCATAGTATACTTACTAATTATTACCACACTCTGTAAAACCAACCACATTGGCTACATAAACAATTATTAATAATTATTTACAGTTGCGTAAATAATTACTACACTCTGTAAAACCAACCACAATGGCTAGGTAAACTATTATTACTAATTATTTACAGTTGCGAAAATATAATTACTAATTATTACCACACTGTAAAACCAACCACATTGGCTAGATAAACAATTATTACTAATTATTTATAGTTGCATAGTATACTTACTAATTATTACCACACTCTGTAAAACCAACCACATTGGCTAGATAAACAATTATTAATAATTATTTACAGTTGCGTAAATAATTACTACACTCTGTAAAACCAACCACATTGGCTAGGTAAACAATTATTACTAATTATTTACAGTTGCGTAAATATAATTACTAATTATTACCACACTGTAAAACCAACCACAATGGCTAGGTAAACTTTTAATACTAATTATTTACATTTGCGTAAATATAATTACCAATTACTACCACACTCTGCAAAACCAACCGCAATGGCTAGGTAAACTATTATTACTAATTATTTACAGTTGCGAAAATATAATTACTAATTATTACCACACTGTAAAACCAACCACATTGGCTAGATAAACAATTATTACTAATTATTTATAGTTGCATAGTATACTTACTAATTATTACCACACTCTGTAAAACCAACCACATTGGCTACATAAACAATTATTAATAATTATTTACAGTTGCGTAAATAATTACTACACTCTGTAAAACCAACCACATTGGCTAGGTAAACAATTATTACTAATTATTGACAGTTGCGTGAATATAATTACTAATTATAACCACACTCTGTAAAACCAACCACAATTGCTAGGTAAACTATTATTACTAATTATTTACAGTTGCGTAAATATAATTACTAATTATTACCACACTGTAAAACCAACCACAATGGCTAGGTAAACTTTTATTACTAATTATTTACATTTGCGTAAATATAATTACCAATTACTACCACACTCTGCAAAACCAACCACAATGGCTAGGTAAACTATTATTACTAATTATTTACAGTTGCGAAAATATAATTACTAATTATTACCACACTGTAAACCAACCACATTGGCTAGATAAACAATTATTACTAATTATTTATAGTTGCATAGTATACTTACTAATTATTACCACACTCTGTAAAACCAACCACATTGGCTAGATAAACAATTATTAATAATTATTTACAGTTGCGTAAATAATTACTACACTCTGTAAAACCAACCACATTGGCTAGGTAAACAATTATTACTAATTATTTACAGTTGCGTAAATATAATTACCAATTACTACCACACTCTGCAAAACCAACCACAATGGCTAGGCAAACTATTATTACTAATTATTTACAGTTGCGAAAATATAATTACTAATTATTACCACACTGTAAAACCAACCACATTGGCTAGATAAACAATTATTACTAATTATTTATAGTTGCATAGTATACTTACTAATTATTACCACACTCTGTAAAACCAACCACATTGGCTACATAAACAATTAATAATAATTATTTACAGTTGCGTAAATAATTACTACACTCTGTAAAACCAACCACATTGCCTAGGTAAACAATTATTACTAATTATTTACAGTTGCGTAAATATAATTACTAATTATTACCACACTGTAAAACCAACCACAATGGCTAGGTAAACTTTTAATACTAATTATTTACATTTGCGTAAATATAATTACCAATTACTACCACACTTTGCAAAACCAACCACAATGGCTAGGTAAACTATTATTACTAATTATTTACAGTTGCGAAAATATAATTACTAATTATTACCACACTGTAAAACCAACCACATTGGCTAGATAAACAATTATTACTAATTATTTATAGTTGCATAGTATACTTACTAATTATTACCACACTCTGTAAAACCAACCACATTGGCTACATAAACAATTATTAATAATTATTTACAGTTGCGTAAATAATTACTACACTCTGTAAAACCAACCACAATGGCTAGGTAAACTATTATTACTAATTATTTACAGTTGCGAAAATATAATTACTAATTATTACCACACTGTAAAACCAATCACATTGGCTAGATAAACAATTATTACTAATTATTTATAGTTGCATAGTATACTTACTAATTATTACCACACTCTGTAAAACCAACCACATTGGCTAGATAAACAATTATTAATAATTATTTACAGTTGCGTAAATAATTACTACACTCTGTAAAACCAACCACATTGGCTAGGTAAACAATTATTACTAATTATTTACAGTTGCGTAAATATAATTACTAATTATTACCACACTGTAAAACCAACCACAATGGCTAGGTAAACTTTTAATACTAATTATTTACATTTGCGTAAATATAATTACCAATTACTACCACACTCTGCAAAACCAACCGCAATGGCTAGGTAAACTATTATTACTAATTATTTACAGTTGCGAAAATATAATTACTAATTATTACCACACTGTAAAACCAACCACATTGGCTAGATAAACAATTATTACTAATTATTTATAGTTGCATAGTATACTTACTAATTATTACCACACTCTGTAAAACCAACCACATTGGCTACATAAACAATTATTAATAATTATTTACAGTTGCGTAAATAATTACTACACTCTGTAAAACCAACCACATTGGCTAGGTAAACAATTATTACTAATTATTTACAGTTGCGAAAATATAATTACTAATTATTACCACACTGTAAAACCAACCACATTGGCTAGATAAACAATTACTAATTATTTATAGTTGCATAGTATACTTACTAATTATTACCACACTCTGTAAAACCAACCACATTGGCTACATAAACAATTATTAATAATTATTTACAGTTGCGTAAATAATTACTACACTCTGCAAAACCAACCACAATGGCTAGGTAAACTATTATTACTAATTATTTACAGTTGCGAAAATATAATTACTAATTATTACCACACTGTAAAACCAACCACATTGGCTAGATAAACAATGATTACTAATTATTTATAGTTGCATAGTATACTTACTAATTATTACCACACTCTGTAAAACCAACCACATTGGCTACATAAACAATTATTAATAATTATTTACAGTTGCGTAAATAATTACTACACTCTGTAAAACCAACCACATTGGCTAGGTAAACAATTATTACTAATTATTGACAGTTGCGTGAATATAATCACTAATTATTACCACACTGTAAAACCAACCACATTGGCTAGGTAAACAATTATTACTAATTATTGACAGATGCGTAAATATAATTACTAATTATAACCACACTCTGTAAAACCAACCACAATTGCTAGGTAAACTATTATTACCAATTATTTACAGTTGTGTAAATATAATTACTAATTATTACCACACTGTAAAACCAACCACAATGGCTAGGTAAACTTTTATTACTAATTATTTACATTTGCGTAAATAATTACTACACTCTGTAAAACCAACCACATAACAGTAAAAGTCGGAAAAAAGTCGGAAAAAAAAGTCGGAAAAAAAAGTCGGAAAAAAAAGTCCAAAAATTTCTAGAACAAAACAAAGCAGTTTTTCTGTTTTTTTCAATTGTGCCTTCTCCCCCCAAAAGGGGGAGATGCTGGGCCGGTCCCGGAAGTAGTGCAGTACCGGGTCGACCCGTGGCAGAGTTGGAGCAAGCCCCGAACAATCCGCCGCGCTACAAAAATCAGTTTAATATTATGGGTACAATTAGAACCCGTAACAGATATTAAGCTGTTAAGAACAGATACTACACAAAGAGAAGTTTATTGACTTCCAAACTGATAGAGCATGATACATTGACAATGTGAACCACAATATACATACACTTATATGTAAAGGATACCGAATAATGTGCCAATACAATACAGATGTTGTAAGTCACTTTACATTAACAGTCTTATCTTCGTATCAGAGTCTGCTTATCCTTTATACAATTTCAATCAATTGGTACAAAAAAGGGATATACAATAATAATGGGAGAACCACTCAAATCTCTCCATCCCAATGCACTAGAAGGGGAAAGGGAAAAAAAAGGGGGGGGGATGTACATGCATACATGTTATGATCCAACGCGCGTTACATGTGGTCATCAATACAACAATGTCGGCATCGTTAGCCCATTTGGTCTCACAACAAAGAACCGTGTGTGCCAACGCTGCAGAAACCGCGCCTCCCCGTCTAGTTCGAGCCGCTCTGACAGGTATTCCCAGAGCAGGAGGCGCAGGCTCTGCAGCGCCGGGTACATGGCTCGTACTGGCTGCCTGCGTGCTTCCGCCAGGCAGCGGCGCTTCCACAAGACAAAAAGGGTACATGCCACAACTAGCCGCGCGAATGCACCCCGCGGTTGGTTTCTCAGCACCGAAAACATACGGTTGTTGCAGAAACAGCGTCGGTCCATCGTTTTTTGTTTGTAGCACTTGAGCTATGGTTTACCAAATCTCGACACATACCTTGAAGGGGATTCTTAATCAAACCATTCTTTATTGCCTCAAATAATAGACTCACATGCAATGACACGCGGAAAAAGTAACCCAAGGTGTCACTGCATGCACGAGGCGCCCAACAATGCAATAGGACAGGCATTGAGAGGATTGCTGTTAGGCACATGGATAGCAGTGAGCTCGAATGAAAAAAGTTAGTTGGCCTCATCTTTGAGTTGTGATTGTCCTCCCCCAAAAACCGAGAGTCGCTTAGCTAGTCCCGGAAGTAGTGCAGTACCGGGTAGACCCGTGGCAGAGGTACAGCAAGCCCAGAATGCTCTGCCGCATTACAAAAAATAGTATAATGTCAGGGTTACAAATTACAACTGGCAACTGATATCAAGCTGTTAAAACAGTGTTTTCCAGAAATGTTTTGTACATTTGCAAGCAATGCTTTATTGCAGATACCTACTGCTATTAAGGCAAAAGCCTTTATTGCCTCATAGTTGTCGTTAGCAAAAGTGTCACATTTTTGCCACAGCACTTATTGGTCGCGAAGGGAAGACGTCGTGGAGGTGTCGACCAATCACAGAGCAACACCACAGTATGTGCAAATGCATAGCTTATATGTCCATATGTCAATCAATGAGCAGTTACTAATTAAAAAGGAAATAAATAAGTAAATAATTATTTATATGCTATGTCCTGGTTATTGCACTAATTACTCAATATTGGCTAGGTAAACAATTATTACTAATTATTTACAGTTGCGAAAATATAATTACTAATTATTACCACACTGTAAAACCAACCACATTGGCTAGATAAACAATTATTACTAATTATTTATAGTTGCATAGTATACTTACTAATTATTACCACACTCTGTAAAACCAACCACATTGGCTACATAAACAATTATTAATAATTATTTACAGTTGCGTAAATAATTACTACACTCTGTAAAACCAACCACATTGGCTAGGTAAACAATTATTACTAATTATTTACAGTTGCGTAAATATAATTACTAATTATTACCACACTGTAAAACCAACCACAATGGCTAGGTAAACTTTTAATACTAATTATTTACATTTGCGTAAATATAATTACCAATTACTTCCACACTCTGCAAAACCAACCACAATGGCTAGGTAAACTATTATTACTAATTATTTACAGTTGCGAAAATATAATTACTAATTATTACCACACTGTAAAACCAACCACATTGGCTAGATAAACAATTATTACTAATTATTTATAGTTGCATAGTATACTTACTAATTATTACCACACTCTGTAAAACCAACCACATTGGCTACATAAACAATTATTAATAATTATTTACAGTTGCGTAAATAATTACTACACTCTTTAACACCAACAACATTGGCTAGGTAAACAATTATTACTAATTATTTACAGTTGCGTAAATATAATTACTAATTATTACCACACTGTAAAACCAACCACAATGGCTAGGTAAACTTTTAATACTAATTATTTACAGTTGCGTAAATATAATTACTAGTTATTACCACACTGTAAAACCAACCACAATGGCTAGGTAAACTATTATTACTAATTATTTACAGTTGCGAAAATATAATTACTAATTATTACCACACTGTAAAACCAACCACATTGGCTACATAAACAATTATTACTAATTATTTATAGTTGCATAGTATACTTACTAATTATTACCACACTCTGTAAAACCAACCACATTGGCTACATAAACAATTATTAATAATTATTTACAGTTGCGTAAATAATTACTACACTCTTTAAAACCAACCACATTGGCTAGGTAAACAATTATTACTAATTATTGACAGTTGCGTGAATATAATTACTAATTATAACCACACTCTGTAAAACCAACCACAGTTGCTAGGTAAACTGTTATTACTAATTATTTACAGTTGCGTAAATATAATTACTAATTATTACCACACTGTAAAACCAACCACAATGGCTAGGTAAACTTTTAATACTAATTATTTACATTTGCGTAAATATAATTACCAATTACTTCCACACTCTGCAAAACCAACCACAATGGCTAGGTAAACTATTATTACTAATTATTTATAGTTGCATAGTATACTTACTAATTATTACCACACTCTGTAAAACCAACCACATTGGCTACATAAACAATTATTAATAATTATTTACAGTTGCGTAAATAATTATTACTAATTATTGACAGTTGCGTGAATATAATTACTAATTATAACCACACTCTGTAAAACCAACCACAATTGCTAGGTAAACTATTATTACTAATTATTTACAGTTGCGTAAATATAATTACTAATTATTACCACACTGTAAAACCAACCACAATGGCTAGGTAAACTTTTATTACTAATTATTTATAGTTGCCTAGTATACTTACTAATTATTACCACACTCTGTAAAACCAACCAGATTGGCTACATAAACAATTATTAATAATTATTTACAGTTGCGTAAATAATTACTACACTCTGTAAAACCAACCACATTGGCTAGGTAAACTATTACTAATTATTTACAGTTGCGTAAATATAATTACTAATTATTACCACACTGTAAAACCAACCACAATGGCCAGGTAAATTATTATTACTAATTATTTACAGTTGCGAAAATATAATTACTAATTATTACCACACTGTAAAACCAACCACATTGGCTAGATAAACAATTATTACTAATTATTTATAGTTGCGTAAATATAATTACCAATTACTTCCACACTCTGCAAAACCAACCACAATGGCTAGGTAAACTATTATTACTAATTATTTATAGTTGCATAGTATACTTACTAATTATTACCACACTCTGTAAAACCAACCACATTGGCTACATAAACAATTATTAATAATTATTTACAGTTTCGTAAATAATTATTACTAATTATTGACAGTTGCGTGAATATAATTACTAATTATAACCACACTCTGTAAAACCAACCACAATTGCTAGGTAAACTATTATTACTAATTATTTACAGTTGCGTAAATATAAATACTAATTATTACCACACTGTAAAACCAACCACAATGGCTAGGTAAACTTTTATTACTATTTATTTATAGTTGCATAGTATACTTACTAATTATTACCACACTCTGTAAAACCAACCACATTGGCTACATAAACAATTATTAATAATTATTTACAGTTGCGTAAATAATTACTACACTCTGTAAAACCAACCACATTGGCTAGGTAAACAATTATTACTAATTATTTACAGTTGCGTAAATATAATTACTAATTATTACCACACTGTAAAACCAACCACAATGGCTAGGTAAACTTTTAATACTAATTATTTACATTTGCGTAAATATAATTACCAATTACTTCCACACTCTGCAAAACCAACCACAATGGCTAGGTAAACTATTACTAATTATTTACAGTTGCGAAAATATAATTACTAATTATTACCACACTGTAAAACCAACCACATTGGCTAGATAAACAATTATTACTAATTATTTATAGTTGCATAGTATACTTACTAATTATTACCACACTCTGTAAAACCAACCACATTGGCTACATAAACAATTTTTAATAATTATTTACAGTTGCGTAAATAATTACTACACTCTTTAAAACCAACCACATTGGCTAGGTAAACAATTATTACTAATTATTGACAGTTGCGTGAATATAATTACTACACTCTGTAAAACCAACCACAATTGCTAGGTAAACTATTATTACTAATTATTTACAGTTGCGTAAATAATTACTACACTCTGCAAAACCAACCACATTGGCTAGGTAAACAATTATTACTAATTATTTACAGTTGCGTAAATATAATTACTAATTATTACCACACTGTAAAACCAACCACAATGGCTAGGTAAACTTTTAATACTGATTATTTACATTTGCGTAAATATAATTACCAATTACTTCCACACTCTGCAAAACCAACCACAATGGCTAGGTAAACTATTATTACTAATTATTTACAGTTGCGTAAATATAATTACTAATTATTACCACACTGTAAAACCAACCACATTGGCTAGATAAACAATTATTACTAATTATTTATAGTTGCATAGTATACTTACTAATTATTACCACACTCTGTAAAACCAACCACATTGGCTACATAAACAATTATTAATAATTATTTACAGTTGCGTAAATAATTACTACACTCTGTAAAACCAACCACATTGGCTAGGTAAACAATTATTACTAATTATTTACAGTTGCGTAAATATAATTACTAATTATTACCACACTGTAAAACCAACCACAATGGCTAGGTAAACTTTTAATACTAATTATTTACATTTGCGTAAATATAATTACCAATTACTTCCACACTCTGCAAAACCAACCACAATTGCTAGGTAAACTATTATTACTAATTATTTACAGTTGCGTAAATATAATTACTAATTATTACCACACTGTAAAACCAACCACAATGGCTAGGTAAACTTTTAATACTAATTATTTACATTTGCGTAAATATAATTACCAATTACTTCCACACTCTGCAAAACCAACCACAATGGCTAGGTAAACTATTATTACTAATTATTTACAGTTGCGAAAATATAATTACTAATTATTACCACACTGTAAAACCAACCACATTGGCTAGATAAACAATTATTACTAATTATTTATAGTTGCATAGTATACTTACTAATTATTACCACACTCTGTAAAACCAACCACATTGGCTACATAAACAATTATTAATAATTATTTACAGTTGCGTAAATAATTATTACTAATTATTGACAGTTGCGTGAATATAATTACTAATTATAACCACACTCTGTAAAACCAACCACAATTGCTAGGTAAACTATTATTACTAATTATTTACAGTTGCGTAAATATAATTACTAATTATTACCACACTGTAAAACCAACCACAATGGCTAGGTAAACTTTTATTACTAATTATTTATAGTTGCATAGTATACTTACTAATTATTACCACACTCTGTAAAACCAACCACATTGGCTACATAAACAATTATTAATAATTATTTACAGTTGCGTAAATAATTACTACACTCTGTAAAACCAACCACATTGGCTAGGTAAACAATTATTACTAATTATTTACAGTTGCGTAAATATAATTACTAATTATTACCACACTGTAAAACCAACCACAATGGCTAGGTAAATTTTTAATACTAATTATTTACATTTGCGTAAATATAATTACCAATTACTTCCACACTCTGGAAAACCAACCACAATGGCTAGGTAAACTATTACTAATTATTTACAGTTGCGAAAATATAATTACTAATTATTACCACACTGTAAAACCAACCACATTGGCTAGATAAACAATTATTACTAATTATTTATAGTTGCATAGTATACTTACTAATTATTACCACACTCTGTAAAACCAACCACATTGGCTACATAAACAATTATTAATAATTATTTACAGTTGCGTAAATAATTACTACACTCTCTAAAACCAACCACATTGGCTAGGTAAACAATTATTACTAATTATTGACAGTTGCGTGAATATAATTACTACACTCTGTAAAACCAACCACAATTGCTAGGTAAACTATTATTACTAATTATTTACAGTTGCGTAAATATAATTACTAATTATTACCACACTGTAAAACCAACCACAATGGCTAGGTAAACTTTTATTACTAATTATTTATAGTTGCATAGTATACTTACTAATTATTACCACACTCTGTAAAACCAACCACATTTGCTACATAAACAATTATTAATAATTATTTACAGTTGCGTAAATAATTACTACACTCTGTAAAACCAACCACATTGGCTAGGTAAACAATTATTACTAATTATTTACAGTTGCGTAAATATAATTACTAATTATTACCACACTGTAAAACAAACCACAATGGCTAGGTAAACTTTTAATACTAATTATTTACATTTGCGTAAATATAATTACCAATTACTTCCACACTCTGCAAAACCAACCACAATGGCTAGGTAAACTATTATTACTAATTATTTACAGTTGCGAAAATATAATTACTAATTATTACCACACTGTAAAACCAACCACATTGGCTAGATAAACAATTATTACTAATTATTTATAGTTGCATAGTATACTTACTAATTATTACCACACTCTGTAAAACCAACCACATTGGCTACATAAACAATTATTAATAATTATTTACAGTTGCGTAAATAATTATTACTAATTATTGACAGTTGCGTGAATATAATTACTAATTATAACCACACTCTGTAAAACCAACCACAATTGCTAGGTAAACTCTTATTACTAATTATTTACAGTTGCGTAAATATAATTACTAATTATTACCACACTGTAAAACCAACCAAAATGGCTAGGTAAACTTTTATTACTAATTATTTATAGTTGCATAGTATACTTACTAATTATTACCACACTCTGTAAAACCAACCACATTGGCTACATAAACAATTATTAATAATTATTTACAGTTGCGTAAATAATTACTACACTCTGTAAAACCAACCACATTGGCTAGGTAAACAATTATTACTAATTATTTACAGTTGCGTAAATATAATTACTAATTATTACCACACTGTAAAACCAACCACAATGGCTAGGTAAACTTTTAATACTAATTATTTACATTTGCGTAAATATAATTACCAATTACTTCCACACTCTGCAAAACCAACCACAATGGCTAGGTAAACTATTACTAATTATTTACAGTTGCGAAAATATAATTACTAATTATTACCACACTGTAAAACCAACCACATTGGCTAGATAAACAATTATTACTAATTATTTATAGTTGCATAGTATACTTACTAATTATTACCACACTCTGTAAAACCAACCACATTGGCTACATAAACAATTATTAATAATTATTTACAGTTGCGTAAATAATTACTACACTCTTTAAAACCAACCACATTGGCTAGGTAAACAATTATTACTAATTATTGACAGTTGCGTGAATATAATTACTACACTCTGTAAAACCAACCACAATTGCTAGGTAAACTATTATTACTAATTATTTACAGTTGCGTAAATATAATTACTAATTATTACCACACTGTAAAACCAACCACAATGGCTAGGTAAACTTTTATTACTAATGATTTATAGTTGCATAGTATACTTACTAATTATTACCACACTCTGTAAAACCAACCACATTGGCTACATAAACAATTATTAATAATTATTTACATTTGCGTAAATAATTACTACACTCTGTAAAACCAACCACATTGGCTAGGTAAACACTTATTACTAATTATTTACAGTTGCGTAAATATAATTACTAATTATTACCACACTGTAAAACCAACCACAATGGCTAGGTAAACTTTTAATACTAATTATTTACATTTGCGTAAATATAATTACCAATTACTTCCACACTCTGCAAAACCAACCACAATGGCTAGGTAAACTATTATTACTAATTATTTACAGTTGCGTAAATATAATTACTAATTATTACCACACTGTAAAACCAACCACATTGGCTAGATAAACAATTATTACTAATTATTTATAGTTGCATAGTATACTTACTAATTATTACCACACTCTGTAAAACCAACCACATTGGCTACATAAACAATTATTAATAATTATTTACAGTTGCGTAAATAATTACTACACTCTTTAAAACCAACCACATTGGCTAGGTAAACAATTATTACTAATTATTGACAGTTGCGTGAATATAATTACTAATTATAACCACACTCTGTAAAACCAACCACAATTGCTAGGTAAACTATTATTACTAATTATTTACAGTTGCGTAAATATAATTACTAATTATTACCACACTGTAAAACCAACCACAATGGCTAGGTAAACTTTTAATACTAATTATTTACAGTTGCGTAAATATAATTACTAATTATTACCACACTGTAAAACCAACCACAATGGCTAGGTAAACTTTTAATACTAATTATTTACATTTGCGTAAATATAATTACCAATTACTTCCACACTCTGCAAAACCAACCACAATGGCTAGGTAAACTATTATTACTAATTATTTACAGTTGCGTAAATATAATTACTAATTATTACCACACTGTAAAACCAACCACATTGGCTAGATAAACAATTATTACTAATTATTTATAGTTGCACAGTATACTTACTAATTATTACCACACTCTGTAAAACCAACCACATTGGCTACATAAACAATTATTAATAATTATTTACAGTTGCGTAAATAATTACTACACTCTTTAAAACCAACCACATTGGCTAGGTAAACAATTATTACTAATTATTGACAGTTGCGTGAATATAATTACTAATTATAACCACACTCTGTAAAACCAACCACAATGGCTAGGTAAACTATTATTACTAATTATTTACAGTTGCGAAAATATAATTACTAATTATTACCACACTGTAAAACCAACCACATTGGCTAGATAAACAATTATTACTAATTATTTATAGTTGCATAGTATACTTACTAATTATTACCACACTCTGTAAAACCAACCACATTGGCTACATAAACAATTATTAATAATTATTTACAGTTGCGTAAATAATTATTACTAATTATTGACAGTTGCGTGAATATAATTACTAATTATAACCACACTCTGTAAAACCAACCACAATTGCTAGGTAAACTATTATTTCTAATTATTTACAGTTGCGTAAATATAATTACTAATTATTACCACACTGTAAAACCAACCACAATGGCTAGGTAAACTTTTATTACTAATTATTTATAGTTGCATAGTATAGGAGGTATTCACATGACGTCACAGCTGACGTCAGTATGCAGCCGACGCCATATTTGCGTCCTGTTTTTGACTAGTACTAGTACGGAGCGGCGGTTAGGTTAGCTTTTCGTGCGCGTCCGTTTGGTCTGTCACTCTGCCTCATGCCAGCACCGTTGTTATGAAAACTCAATCGGTATCATGAGTGACAGTTCGATTTATCAGCAAAGTGGGCGCGATGCGGACAGAGACCTGTACGAAACAAAACAGTAATGGTACCAACCCGTGTGCAGTCGATATGCGCAACTGCACGGTAAGCGTCGGCCTGTGCCCGCATAAATGTGTGCGACATTCATGAATTCCTTGTTCTACAGACGAGCTTCATCGCAAGAAACCAATCGCAAGCCTACTGACCACTCGAAGAACGCAACTACGTTGCAATCGGCTGGGTTAAGAGCCGCGGTTGAAGCAGACGAACTCGCTCTTTGTGCAATTACGTGCGTGCCGTCCAACGTTTATACCAACTAAACCGATGAGTTTTTGTAGCTGATATTCTGCATAGAAATGGCGTTTAGTAGTCAGTATCTTTTATACAAAACTTGTTTGGTGTACTTGCCTCAATCGATCAGAAGAAGTCGGATCTTTGCATCGTCTGTGGCGGTAATGAAGCAAAAGAAACCGCTGCCACACGCCACAGCGATGACACCGGTAGCGCCACCTCGTTGCCTTGCGGGCTCGAAATAACCTTTTGCAACAAAACTCTTGAAATATAGCGCAGTTTTGGCCAAGCTAAACTTGATTTGTTATTAGAGATAAATTTGTTTATGAAGTTCTTCAAACCTTCTGCAAAACAACTCTGCCCGCCTACGATCCTTCGCCGAATCTGCATGCGGTCTGCTTTGATTAGCAGCCGACACAGACGATGCAAACATCCAACTTCTTCTGATCGAATGAGGCAAGTACGGCAACACAAAGTTTAGCGAGTCCTCTTTGAATGATTTTATTTCAACAAAACACGACGAGGAGGTGTTGGCAGCGCGCTGAATGCATGCACATGACTGCAAGCGATACATTGCCGCGCTGCTCCTTTACCGGGAATGTGTCTTCCGAGTGCGTGAAGAACAGTCGTGCACAGATAGTGACAAGAGCTGGCTGCTAGGGCACATTCAGAAGATTCCAGTCCAGCCCATTTTGACATACATTTCTCATATTCCATGATAATTGTGCGGTTGTGCCGTGCCAGCCATACGTGGCGTCGCATCTCGGGGAAGTGTCTCGTTCGGGTGGAGTTGTTCGTGTGTACTTCCGGAACCTTAAAATGCCGAGGTCTTTCGCGCAGCTCTTCAGCTTCCGTTGTTTACACTGTGCACGCGTCTATTACAGTCTACGATAGCTCAATAAACAATCATATAGCTGCGGGTGTCACTGCTTGTAGAACCGCACGACAGCACTTGATACATACGTTCGCCCTGTTCGTTCCGAGGACACAAAAATGGCCGACTGTGCCTCAGTTACCCACAATGCACCGCGCACAGCGCGTCAGTGAATACCCCCTATACTTACTAATTATTACCACACTCTGTAAAACCAACCACATTGGCTACATAAACAATTATTAATAATTATTTACAGTTGCGTAAATAATTACTACACTCTGTAAAACCAACCATATTGGCTAGGTAAACAATTATTACTAATTATTTACAGTTGCGTAAATATAATTACTAATTATTACCACACTGTAAAACCAACCACAATGGCTAGGTAAACTTTTAATACTAATTATTTACATTTGCGTAAATATAATTACCAATTACTTCCACACTCTGCAAAACCAACCACAATGGCTAGGTAAACTATTACTAATTATTTACAGTTGCGAAAATATAATTACTAATTATTACCACACTGTAAAACCAACCACATTGGCTAGATAAACAATTATTACTAATTATTTATAGTTGCATAGTATACTTACTAATTATTACCACACTCTGTAAAACCAACCACATTGGCTACATAAACAATTATTAATAATTATTTACAGTTGCGTAAATAATTACTACACTCTTTAAAACCAACCACATTGGCTAGGTAAACAATTATTACTAATTATTGACAGTTGCGTGAATATAATTACTACACTCTGTAAAACCAACCACAATTGCTAGGTAAACTATTAGTACTAATTATTTACAGTTGCGTAAATATAATTACTAATTATTACCACACTGTAAAACCAACCACAATGGCTAGGTAAACTTTTATTACTAATTATTTATAGTTGCATAGTATACTTACTAATTATTACCACACTCTGTAAAACCAACCACATTGGCTACATAAACAATTATTAATAATTATTTACAGTTGCGTAAATAATTACTACACTCTGTAAAACCAACCACGTTGGCTAGGTAAACAATTATTACTAATTATTTACAGTTGCGCAAATATAATTACTAATTATTACCACACTGTAAAACCAACCACAATGGCTAGGTAAACTTTTAATACTAATTATTTACATTTGCGTAAATATAATTACCAATTACTTCCACACTCTGCAAAACCAACCACAATGGCTAGGTAAACTATTATTACTAATTATTTACAGTTGCGTAAATATAATTACTAATTATTACCACACTGTAAAACCAACCACATTGGCTAGATAAACAATTATTACTAATTATTTATAGTTGCATAGTATACTTACTAATTATTACCACACTCTGTAAAACCAACCACATTGGCTACATAAACAATTATTAATAATTATTTACAGTTGCGTAAATAATTACTACACTCTTTAAAACCAACCACATTGGCTAGGTAAACAATTATTACTAATTATTGACAGTTGCGTGAATATAATTACTAATTATAACCACACTCTGTAAAACCAACCACAATTGCTAGGTAAACTATTATTACTAATTATTTACAGTTGCGTAAATATAATTACTAATTATTACCACACTGTAAAACCAACCACAATGGCTAGGTAAACTTTTAATACTAATTATTTACATTTGCGTAAATATAATTACCAATTACTTCCACACTCTGCAAACCAACCACAATGGCTAGGTAAACTATTATTACAAATTATTTACAGTTGCGAAAATATAATTACTAATTATTACCACACTGTAAAACCAACCACATTGGCTAGATAAACAATTATTACTAATTATTTATAGTTGCATAGTATACTTACTAATTATTACCACACTCTGTAAAACCAACCACATTGGCTACATAAACAATTATTAATAATTATTTACAGTTGCGTAAATAATTACTACACTCTGTAAAACCAACCACGTTGGCTAGGTAAACAATTATTACTAATTATTTACAGTTGCGCAAATATAATTACTAATTATTACCACACTGTAAAACCAACCACAATGGCTAGGTAAACTTTTAATACTAATTATTTACATTTGCGTAAATATAATTACCAATTACTTCCACACTCTGCAAAACCAACCACAATGGCTAGGTAAACTATTATTACTAATTATTTGCAGTTGCGTAAATATAATTACTAATTATTACCACACTGTAAAACCAACCACATTGGCTAGATAAACAATTATTACTAATTATTTATAGTTGCATAGTATACTTACTAATTATTACCACACTCTGTAAAACCAACCACATTGGCTACATAAACAATTATTAATAATTATTTACAGTTGCGTAAATAATTACTACACTCTTTAAAACCAACCACATTGGCTAGGTAAACAATTATTACTAATTATTGACTGTTGCGTGAATATAATTACTAATTATAACCACACTCTGTAAAACCAACCACAATTGCTAGGTAAACTATTATTACTAATTATTTACAGTTGCGTAAATATAATTACTAATTATTACCACACTGTAAAACCAACCACAATGGCTAGGTAAACTTTTAATACTAATTATTTACATTTGCGTAAATATAACCACCAATTACTTCCACACTCTGCAAACCAACCACAATGGCTAGGTAAACTATTATTACTAATTATTTACAGTTGCGAAAATATAATTACTAATTATTACCACACTGTAAAACCAACCACATTGGCTAGATAAACAATTATTACTAATTATTTATAGTTGCATAGTATACTTACTAATTATTACCACACTCTGTAAAACCAACCACATTGGCTACATAAACAATTATTAATAATTATTTACAGTTGCGTAAATAATTATTACTAATTATTGACAGTTGCCTGAATATAATTACTAATTATAACCACACTCTGTAAAACCAACCACAATTGCTAGGTAAACTATTATTACTAATTATTTACAGTTGCGTAAATATAATTACTAATTATTACCACACTGTAAAACCAACCACAATGGCTAGGTAAACTTTTATTACTAATTATTTATAGTTGCATAGTATACTTACTAATTATTACCACACTCTAAAACCAACCACATTGGCTACATAAACAATTATTAATAATTATTTACAGTTGCGTAAATAATTACTACACTCTTTAAAACCAACCACATTGGCTAGGTAAACAATTATTACTAATTATTGACAGTTGCGTGAATATAATTACTACACTCTGTAAAACCAACCACAATTGCTAGGTAAACTATTATTACTAATTATTTACAGTTGCGAAAATATAATTACTAATTATTACCACACTGTAAAACCAACCACATTGGCTAGATAAACAATTATTACTAATTATTTATAGTTGCATAGTATACTTACTAATTATTACCACACTCTGTAAAACCAACCACATTGGCTACATAAACAATTATTAATAATTATTTACAGTTGCGTAAATAATTATTACTAATTATTGACAGTTGCGTGAATATAATTACTAATTATAACCACACTCTGTAAAACCAACCACAATTGCTAGGTAAACTATTATTACTAATTATTTACAGTTGCGTAAATATAATTACTAATTATTACCACACTGTAAAACCAACAACATTGGTTAGATAAACAATTATTACTAATTATTTATAGTTGCATAGTATACTTACTAATTATTACCACACTCTGTAAAACCAACCACATTGGCTACATAAACAATTATTAATAATTATTTACAGTTGCGTAAATAATTACTACACTCTTTAAAACCAACCACATTGGCTAGGTAAACAATTATTACTAATTATTGACAGTTGCGTGAATATAATTACTAATTATAACCACACTCTGTAAAACCAACCACAATTGCTAGGTAAACTATTATTACTAATTATTTACAGTTGCGTAAATATAATTACTAATTATTACCACACTGTAAAACCAACCACAATGGCTAGGTAAACTTTTAATACTAATTATTTACATTTGCGTCAATATAATTACCAATTACTTCCACACTCTGCAAACCAACCACAATGGCTAGGTAAACTATTATTACAAATTATTTACAGTTGCGAAAATATAATTACTAATTATTACCACACTGTAAAACCAACCACATTGGCTAGATAAACAATTATTACTAATTATTTATAGTTGCATAGTATACTTACTAATTATTACCACACTCTGTAAAACCAACCACATTGGCTACATAAACAATTATTAATAATTATTTACAGTTGCGTAAATAATTATTACTAATTATTGACCGTCGCGTGAATATAATTACTAATTATAACCACACTCTGTAAAACCAACCACAATTGCTAGGTAAACTATTATTACTAATTATTTGCAGTTGCGTAAATATAATTACTAATTATTACCACACTGTAAAACCAACCACAATGGCTAGGTAAACTTTTATTACTAATTATTTATAGTTGCATAGTATACTTACTAATTATTACCACAGTCTAAAACCAACCACATTGGCTACATAAACAATTATTAATAATTATTTACAGTTGCGTAAATAATTACTACACTCTTTAAAACCAACCACATTGGCTAGGTAAACAATTATTACTAATTATTGACAGTTGCGTGAATATAATTACTACACTCTGTAAAACCAACCACAATTGCTAGGTAAACTATTATTACTAATTATTTACAGTTGCGAAAATATAATTACTAATTATTACCACACTGTAAAACCAACCACATTGGCTAGATAAACAATTATTACTAATTATTTATAGTTGCATAGTATACTTACTAATTATTACCACACTCTGTAAAACCAACCACATTGGCTACATAAACAATTATTAATAAATATTTACAGTTGCGTAAATAATTATTACTAATTATTGACAGTTGCGTGAATATAATTACTAATTATAACCACACTCTGTAAAACCAACCACAATTGCTAGGTAAACTATTATTACTAATTATTTACAGTTGCGTAAATATAATTATAATTATTACCACACTGTAAAACCAACCACAATGGCTAGGTAAACTTTTATTACTAATTATTTATAGTTGCATAGTATACTTACTAATTATTACCACACTCTGTAAAACCAACCACATTGGCTACATAAACAATTATTAATAATTATTTACAGTTGCGTAAATAATTACTACACTCTGTAAAACCAACCACATTGGCTAGGTAAACAATTATTACTAATTATTTACAGTTGCGTAAATATAATTACTAATTATTACCACACTGTAAAACCAACCACAATGGCTAGGTAAACTTTTAATACTAATTATTTACATTTGCGTAAATATAATTACCAATTACTTCCACACTCTGCAAAACCAACCACAATGGCTAGGTAAACTATTACTAATTATTTACAGTTGCGAAAATATAATTACTAATTATTACCACACTGTAAAACCAACCACATTGGCTAGATAAACAATTATTACTAATTATTTATAGTTGCATAGTATACTTACTAATTATTACCACACTCTGTAAAACCAACCACATTGGCTACATAAACAATTATTAATAATTATTTAGAGTTGCGTAAATAATTACTACACTCTTTAAAACCAACCACATTGGCTAGGTAAACAATTATTACTAATTATTGACAGTTGCGTGAATATAATTACTACACTCTGTAAAACCAACCACAATTGCTAGGTAAACTATTAGTACTAATTATTTACAGTTGCGTAAATATAATTACTAATTATTACCACACTGTAAAACCAACCACAATGGCTAGGTAAACTTTTATTACTAATTATTTATAGTTGCATAGTATACTTACTAATTATTACCACACTCTGTAAAACCAACCACATTGGCTACATAAACAATTATTATAATTATTTACAGTTGCGTAAATAATTACTACACTCTGTAAAACCAACCACGTTGGCTAGGTAAACAATTATTACTAATTATTTACAGTTGCGCAAATATAATTACTAATTATTACCACACTGTAAAACCAACCACAATGGCTAGGTAAACTTTTAATACTAATTATTTACATTTGCGTAAATATAATTACCAATTACTTCCACACTCTGCAAAACCAACCACAATGGCTAGGTAAACTATTATTACTAATTATTTACAGTTGCGTAAATATAATTACTAATTATTACCACACTGTAAAACCAACCACATTGGCTAGATAAACAATTATTACTAATTATTTATAGTTGCATAGTATACTTACTAATTATTACCACACTCTGTAAAACCAACCACATTGGCTACATAAACAATTATTAATAATTATTTACAGTTGCGTAAATAATTACTACACTCTTTAAAACCAACCACATTGGCTAGGTAAACAATTATTACTAATTATTGACAGTTGCGTGAATATAATTACTAATTATAACCACACTCTGTAAAACCAACCACAATTGCTAGGTAAACTATTATTACTAATTATTTACAGTTGCGTAAATATAATTACTAATTATTACCACACTGTAAAACCAACCACAATGGCTAGGTAAACTTTTAATATTAATTATTTACATTTGCGTAAATATAATTACCAATTACTTCTACACTCTGCAAACCAACCACAATGGCTAGGTAAACTATTATTACTAATTATTTACAGTTGCGAAAATATAATTACTAATTATTACCACACTGTAAAACCAACCACATTGGCTAGATAAACAATTATTACTAATTATTTATAGTTGCATAGTATACTTACTAATTATTACCACACTCTGTAAAACCAACCACATTGGCTACATAAACAATTATTAATAATTATTTACAGTTGCGTAAATAATTATTACTAATTATTGACAGTTGCGTGAATATAATTACTAATTATAACCACACTCTGTAAAACCAACCACAATTGCTAGGTAAACTATTATTACTAATTATTTACAGTTGCGTAAATATAATTACTAATTATTACCACACTGTAAAACCAACCACAATGGCTAGGTAAACTTTTATTACTAATTATTTATAGTTGCATAGTATACTTACTAATTATTACCACACTCTAAAACCAACCACATTGGCTACATAAACAATTATTAATAATTATTTACAGTTGCGTAAATAATTACTACACTCTTTAAAACCAACCACATTGGCTAGGTAAACAATTATTACTAATTATTGACAGTTGCGTGAATATAATTACTACACTCTGTAAAACCAACCACAATTGCTAGGTAAACTATTATTACTAATTATTTACAGTTGCGAAAATATAATTACTAATTATTACCACACTGTAAAACCAACCACATTGGCTAGATAAACAATTATTACTAATTATTTATAGTTGCATAGTATACTTACTAATTATTACCACACTCTGTAAAACCAACCACATTGGCTACATAAACAATTAATAATAATTATTTACAGTTGCGTAAATAATTATTACTAATTATTGACAGTTGCGTGAATATAATTACTAATTATAACCACACTCTGTAAAACCAACCACAATTGCTAGGTAAACTATTATTACTAATTATTTACAGTTGCGTAAATATAATTATAATTATTACCACACTGTAAAACCAACCACAATGGCTAGGTAAACTTTTATTACTAATTATTTATAGTTGCATAGTATACTTACTAATTATTGCCACACTCTGTAAAACCAACCACATTGGCTACATAAACAATTATTAATAATTATTTACAGTTGCGTAAATAATTACTACACTGTGTAAAACCAACCACATTGGCTAGGTAAACAATTATTACTAATTATTTACAGTTGCGTAAATATAATTACTAATTATTACCACACTGTAAAACCAACCACAATGGCTAGGTAAACTTTTAATACTAATTATTTACATTTGCGTAAATATAATTACCAATTACTTCCACACTGCAAAACAAACCACAATGGCTAGGTAAACTATTACTAATTATTTACAGTTGCGAAAATATAATTACTAATTATTACCACACTGTAAAACCAACCACATTGGCTAGATAAACAATTATTACTAATTATTTATAGTTGCATAGTATACTTACTAATTATTACCACACTCTGTAAAACCAATCACATTGGCTACATAAACAATTATTAATAATTATTTACAGTTGCGTAAATAATTACTACACTCTTTAAAACCAACCACATTGGCTAGGTAAACAATTATTACTAATTATTGACAGTTGCGTGAATATAATTACTACACTCTGTAAAACCAACCACAATTGCTAGGTAAACTATTATTACTAATTATTTACAGTTGCGTAAATATAATTACTAATTATTACCACACTGTAAAACCAACCACAATGGCTAGGTAAACTTTTAATACTAATTATTTACATTTGCGTAAATATAATTACCAATTACTTCCACACTCTGCAAAACCAACCACAATGGCTAGGTAAACTATTATTACTAATTATTTACAGTTGCGAAAATATAATTACTAATTATTACCACACTGTAAAACCAACCACATTGGCTAGATAAACAATTATTACTAATTATTTATAGTTGCATAGTATACTTACTAATTATTACCACACTCTGTAAAACCAACCACATTGGCTACATAAACAATTATTAATAATTATTTACAGTTGCGTAAATAATTATTACTAATTATTGACAGTTGCGTGAATATAATTACTAATTATAACCACACTCTGTAAAACCAACCACAATTGCTAGGTAAACTATTATTACTAATTATTTACAGTTGCGTAAATATAATTACTAATTATTACCACACTGTAAAACCAACCACAATGGCTAGGTAAACTTTTATTACTAATTATTTATAGTTGCATAGTATACTTACTAATTATTACCGCACTCTGTAAAACCAACCACATTGGCTACATAAACAATTATTAATAATTATTTACAGTTGCGTAAATAATTACTACACTCTGTAAAACCAACCACATTGGCTAGGTAAACAATTATTACTAATTATTTACAGTTGCGTAAATATAATTACTAATTATTACCACACTGTAAAACCAACCACATTGGCTAGATAAACAATTATTACTAATTATTTATAGTTGCATAGTATACTTACTAATTATTACCACACTCTGTAAAACCAACCACATTGGCTACATAAACAATTATTAATAATTATTTACAGTTGCGTAAATAATTACTACACTCTTTAAAACCAACCACATTGGCTAGGTAAACAATTATTACTAATTATTGACAGTTGCGTGAATATAATTACTAATTATAACCACACTCTGTAAAACCAACCACAATTGCTAGGTAAACTATTATTACTAATTATTTACAGTTGCGTAAATATAATTACTAATTATTACCACACTGTAAAACCAACCACAATGGCTAGGTAAACTTTTAATACTAATTATTTACATTTGCGTAAATATAATTACCAATTACTTCCACACTCTGCAAAACCAACCACAATGGCTAGGTAAACTATTATTACTAATTATTTACAGTTGCGAAGATATAATTACTAATTATTACCACACTGTAAAACCAACCACATTGGCTAGATAAACAATTATTACTAATTATTTATAGTTGCATAGTATACTTACTAATTATTACCACACTCTGTAAAACCAACCACATTGGCTACATAAACAATTATTAATAATTATTTACAGTTGCGTAAATAATTATTACTAATTATTGACAGTTGCGTGAATATAATTACTAATTATAACCACACTCTGTAAAACCAACCACAATTGCTAGGTAAACTATTATTACTAATTATTTACAGTTGCGTAAATATAATTACTAATTATTACCACACTGTAAAACCAACCACAATGGCTAGGTAAACTTTTATTACTAATTATTTATAGTTGCATAGTATACTTACTAATTATTACCACACTCTGTAAAACCAACCACATTGGCTACATAAACAATTATTAATAATTATTTACAGTTGCGTAAATAATTACTACACTCTGTAAAACCAACCACATTGGCTAGGTAAACAATTATTACTAATTATTTACAGTTGCGTAAATATAATTACTAATTATTACCACACTGTAAAACCAACCACAATGGCTAGGTAAACTTTTAATACTAATTATTTACATTTGCGTAAATATAATTACCAATTACTTCCACACTCTGCAAAACCAACCACAATGGCTAGGTAAACTATTATTACTAATTATTTACAGTTGCGAAAATATAATTACTAATTATTACCACACTGTAAAACCAACCACATTGGCTAGATAAACAATTATTACTAATTATTTATAGTTGCATAGTATACTTACTAATTATTACCACACTCTGTAAAACCAACCACATTGGCTACATAAACAATTATTAATAATTATTTACAGTTGCGTAAATAATTATTACTAATTATTGACAGTTGCGTGAATATAATTACTAATTATAACCACACTCTGTAAAACCAACCACAATTGCTAGGTAAACTATTATTACTAATTATTTACAGTTGCGTAAATATAATTACTAATTATTACCACACTGTAAAACCAACCACAATGGCTAGGTAAACTTTTATTACTAATTATTTATAGTTGCATAGTATACTTACTAATTATTACCACACTCTGTAAAACCAACCACATTGGCTACATAAACAATTATTAATAATTATTTACAGTTGCGTAAATAATTACTACACTCTGTAAAACCAACCACATTGGCTAGGTAAACAATTATTACTAATTATTTACAGTTGCGTAAATATAATTACTAATTATTACCACACTGTAAAACCAACCACATTGGCTAGATAAACAATTATTACTAATTATTTATAGTTGCATAGTATACTTACTAATTATTACCACACTCTGTAAAACCAACCACATTGGCTACATAAACAATTATTAATAATTATTTACAGTTGCGTAAATAATTATTACTAATTATTGACAGTTGCGTGAATATAATTACTAATTATAACCACACTCTGTAAAACCAACCACAATTGCTAGGTGAACTATTATTACTAATTATTTACAGTTGCGTAAATATAATTACTAATTATTACCACACTGTAAAACCAACCACAATGGCTAGGTAAACTTTTATTACTAATTATTTATAGTTGCATAGTATACTTACTAATTATTACCACACTCTGTAAAACCAACCACATTGGCTACATAAACAATTATTAATAATTATTTACAGTTGCGTAAATAATTACTACACTCTGTAAAACCAACCACATTGGCTAGGTAAACAATTATTACTAATTATTTACAGTTGCGTAAATATAATTACTAATTATTACCACACTGTAAAACCAACCACATTGGCTAGATAAACAATTATTACTAATTATTTATAGTTGCATAGTATACTTACTAATTATTACCACTCTCTGTAAAACCAACCACATTGGCTACATAAACAATTATTAATAATTATTTACAGTTGCGTAAATAATTACTACACTCTTTAAATCTAACCACATTGGCTAGGTAAACAATTATTACTAATTATTGACAGTTGCGTGAATATAATTACTAATTATAACCACACTCTGTAAAACCAACCACAATTGCTAGGTAAACTATTATTACTAATTATTTACAGTTGCGTAAATATAATTACTAATTATTACCCCACTGCAAAACCAACCACAATGGCTAGGTAAACTTTTAATACTAATTATTTACATTTGCGTAAATATAATTACCAATTACTTCCACACTCTGCAAAACCAACCACAATGGCTAGGTAAACTATTATTACTAATTATTTACAGTTGCGAAAATATAATTACTAATTATTACCACACTGTAAAACCAACCACATTGGCTAGATAAACAATTATTACTAATTATTTATAGTTGCATAGTATACTTACTAATTATTACCACACTCTGTAAAACCAACCACATTGGCTACATAAACAG
Organism: Amblyomma maculatum; assembly: GCF_055883805.1. Lineage (NCBI taxonomy): Eukaryota > Metazoa > Arthropoda > Arachnida > Ixodida > Ixodidae > Amblyomma > Amblyomma maculatum. The sequence goes on from NW_028146748.1 coordinate 2,171,076, forward strand.
TTATTAATAATTATTTACAGTTGCGTAAATAATTATTACTAATTATTGACAGTTGCGTGAATATAATTAATTATTATAACCACACTCTGTAAAACCAACCACAATTGCTAGGTAAACTATTATTACTAATTATTTACAGTTGCGTAAATATAATTACTAATTATTACCACACTGTAAAACCAACCACAATGGCTAGGTAAACTTTTATTACTAATTATTTATAGTTGCATAGTATACTTACTAATTATTACCACACTCTGTAAAACCAACCACATTGGCTACATAAACAATTATTAATAATTATTTACAGTTGCGTAATTAATTACTACACTCTGTAAAACCAACCACATTGGCTAGGTAAACAATTATTACTAATTATTTACAGTTGCGTAAATATAATTACTAATTATTACCACACTGTAAAACCAACCACAATGGCTAGGTAAACTTTTAATACTAATTATTTACATTTGCGTAAATATAATTACCAATTACTTCCACACTCTGCAAAACCAACCACAATGGCTAGGTAAACTATTACTAATTATTTACAGTTGCGAAAATATAATTACTAATTATTACCACACTGTAAAACCAACCACATTGGCTAGATAAACAATTATTACTAATTATTTATAGTTGCATAGTATACTTACTAATTATTACCACACTCTGTAAAACCAACCACATTGGCTACATAAACAATTATTAATAATTATTTACAGTTGCATAAATATTTACTACACTCTTTAAAACCAACCACATTGGCTAGGTAAACAATTATTACTAATTATTGACAGTTGCGTGAATATAATTACTACACTCTGTAAAACCAACCACAATTGCTAGGTAAACTATTATTACTAAATATTTACAGTTGCGTAAATATAATTACTAATTATTACCACACTGTAAAACCAACCACAATGGCTAGGTAAACTTTTAATACTAATTATTTACATTTGCGTAAATATAATTACCAATTACTTCCACACTCTGCAAAACCAACCACAATGGCTAGGTAAACTATTATTACTAATTATTTACAGTTGCGAAAATATAATTACTAATTATTACCACACTGTAAAACCAACCACATTGGCTAGATAAACAATTATTACTAATTATTTATAGTTGCATAGTATACTTACTAATTATTACCACACTCTGTAAAACCAACCACATTGGCTACATAAACAATTATTAATAATTATTTACAGTAGCGTAAATAATTATTACTAATTATTGACAGTTGCGTGAATATAATTACTAATTATAACCACACTCTGTAAAACCAACCACAATTGCTAGGTAAACTATTATTACTAATTATTTACAGTTGCGTAAATATAATTACTAATTATTACCACACTGCAAAACCAACCACAATGGCTAGGTAAACTTTTATTACTAATTATTTATAGTTGCATAGTATACTTACTAATTATTACCACACTCTGTAAAACCAACCACATTGGCTACATAAACAATTATTAATAATTATTTACAGTTGCGTAAATAATTACTACACTCTGTAAAACCAACCACATTGGCTAGGTAAACAATTATTACTAATTATTTACAGTTGCGTAAATATAATTACTAATTATTACCACACTGTAAAACCAACCACATTGGCTAGATAAACAATTATTACTAATTTTTTATAGTTGCATAGTATACTTACTAATTATTACCACACTCTGTAAAACCAACCACATTGGCTACATAAACAATTATTAATAATTATTTACAGTTGCGTAAATAATTACTACACTCTTTAAAACCAACCACATTGGCTAGGTAAACAATTATTACTAATTATTGACAGTTGCGTAAATAATTATTACTAATTATTGACAGTTGCGTGAATATAATTACTAATTATAACCACACTCTGTAAAACCAACCACAATTGCTAGGTAAACTATTATTACTAATTATTTACAGTTGCGTAAATATAATTACTAATTATTACCACACTGTAAAACCAACCACAATGGCTAGGTAAACTTTTATTACTAATTATTTATAGTTGCATAGTATACTTACTAATTATTACCACACTCTGTAAAACCAACCACATTGGCTACATAAACAATTATTAATAATTATTTACAGTTGCGTAAATAATTACTACACTCTGTAAAACCAACCACATTGGCTAGGTAAACAATTATTACTAATTATTTACAGTTGCGTAAATATAATTACTAATTATTACCACACTGTAAAACCAACCACAATGGCTAGGTAAACTTTTAATACTAATTATTTACATTTGCGTAAATATAATTACCAATTACTTCCACACTCTGCAAAACCAACCACAATGGCTAGGTAAACTATTACTAATTATTTACAGTTGCGAAAATATAATTACTAATTATTACCACACTGTAAAACCAACCACATTGGCTAGATAAACAATTATTACTAATTATTTATAGTTGCATAGTATACTTACTAATTATTACCACACTCTGTAAAACCAACCACATTGGCTACATAAACAATTATTAATAATTATTTACAGTTGCATAAATATTTACTACACTCTTTAAAACCAACCACATTGGCTAGGTAAACAATTATTACTAATTATTGACAGTTGCGTGAATATAATTACTACACTCTGTAAAACCAACCACAATTGCTAGGTAAACTATTATTACTAATTATTTACAGTTGCGTAAATATAATTACTAATTATTACCACACTGTAAAACCAACCACAATGGCTAGGTAAACTTTTAATACTAATTATTTACATTTGCGTAAATATAATTACCAATTACTTCCACACTCTGCAAAACCAACCACAATGGCTAGGTAAACTATTATTACTAATTATTTACAGTTGTGAAAATATAATTACTAATTATTACCACACTGTAAAACCAACCACATTGGCTAGATAAACAATTATTACTAATTATTTATAGTTGCATAGTATACTTACTAATTATTACCACACTCTGTAAAACCAATCACATTGGCTACATAAACAATTATTAATAATTATTTACAGTTGCGTAAATAATTACTACACTCTTTAAAACCAACCACATTGGCTAGGTAAACAATTATTACTAATTATTGACAGTTGCGTGAATATAATTACTACACTCTGTAAAACCAACCACAATTGCTAGGTAAACTATTATTACTAATTATTTACAGTTGCGTAAATATAATTACTAATTATTACCACACTGTAAAACCAACCACAATGGCTAGGTAAACTTTTAATACTAATTATTTACATTTGCGTAAATATAATTACCAATTACTTCCACACTCTGCAAAACCAACCACAATGGCTAGGTAAACTATTATTACTAATTATTTACAGTTGCGAAAATATAATTACTAATTATTACCACACTGTAAAACCAACCACATTGGCTAGATAAACAATTATTACTAATTATTTATAGTTGCATAGTATACTTACTAATTATTACCACACTCTGTAAAACCAACCACATTGGCTACATAAACAATTATTAATAATTATTTACAGTTGCGTAAATAATTATTACTAATTATTGACAGTTGCGTGAATATAATTAATAATTATAACCACACTCTGTAAAACCAACCATAATTGCTAGGTAAACTATTATTACTAATTATTTACAGTTGCGTAAATATAATTACTAATTATTACCACACTGTAAAACCAACCACAATGGCTAGGTAAACTTTTATTACTAATTATTTATAGTTGCATAGTATACTTACTAATTATGACCACACTCTGTAAAACCAACCACGTTGGCTACATAAACAATTATTAATAATTATTTACAGTTGCGTAAATAATTACTACACTCTGTAAAACCAACCACATTGGCTAGGTAAACAATTATTACTAATTATTTACAGTTGCGTAAATATAATTACTAATTATTACCACACTGTAAAACCAACCACATTGGCTAGATAAACAATTATTACTAATTATTTATAGTTGCATAGTATACTTACTAATTATTACCACACTCTGTAAAACCAACCACATTGGCTACATAAACAATTATTAATAATTATTTACAGTTGCGTAAATAATTACTACACTCTTTAAATCTAACCACATTGGCTAGGTAAACAATTATTACTAATTATTGACAGTTGCGTGAATATAATTACTAATTATAACCACACTCTGTAAAACCAACCACAATTGCTAGGTAAACTATTATTACTAATTATTTACAGTTGCGTAAATATAATTACTAATTATTACCCCACTGTAAAACCAACCACAATGGCTAGGTAAACTTTTAATACTAATTATTTACATTTGCGTAAATATAATTACCAATTACTTCCACACTCTGCAAAACCAACCACAATGGCTAGGTAAACTATTATTACTAATTATTTACAGTTGCGAAAATATAATTACTAATTATTACCACACTGTAAAACCAACCACATTGGCTAGATAAACAATTATTACTAATTATTTATAGTTGCATAGTATACTTACTAATTATTACCACACTCTGTAAAACCAACCACATTGGCTACATAAACAATTATTAATAATTATTTACAGTTGCGTAAATAATTATTACTAATTATTGACAGTTGCGTGAATATAATTACTAATTATAACCACACTCTGTAAAACCAACCACAATTGCTAGGTAAACTATTATTACTAATTATTTACAGTTGCGTAAATATAATTACTAATTATTACCACACTGTAAAACCAACCACAATGGCTAGGTAAACTTTTATTACTAATTATTTATAGTTGCATAGTATACTTACTAATTATTACCACACTCTGTAAAACCAACCACATTGGCTACATAAACAATTATTAATAATTATTTACAGTTGCGTAAATAATTACTACACTCTGTAAAACCAACCACATTGGCTAGGTAAACAATTATTACTAATTATTTACAGTTGCGTAAATATAATTACTAATTATTACCACACTGTAAAACCAACCACAATGGCTAGGTAAACTTTTAATACTAATTATTTACATTTGCGTAAATATAATTACCAATTACTTCCACACTCTGCAAAACCAACCACAATGGCTAGGTAAACTATTACTAATTATTTACAGTTGCGAAAATATAATTACTAATTATTACCACACTGTAAAACCAACCACATTGGCTAGATAAACAATTATTACTAATTATTTATAGTTGCATAGTATACTTACTAATTATTACCACACTCTGTAAAACCAACCACATTGGCTACATAAACAATTATTAATAATTATTTACAGTTGCATAAATATTTACTACACTCTTTAAAACCAACCACATTGGCTAGGTAAACAATTATTACTAATTATTGACAGTTGCGTGAATATAATTACTACACTCTGTAAAACCAACCACAATTGCTAGGTAAACTATTATTACTAATTATTTACAGTTGCGTAAATATAATTACTAATTATTACCACACTGTAAAACCAACCACAATGGCTAGGTAAACTTTTAATACTAATTATTTACATTTGCGTAAATATAATTACCAATTACTTCCACACTCTGCAAAACCAACCACAATGGCTAGGTAAACTATTATTACTAATTATTTACAGTTGCGAAAATATAATTACTAATTATTACCACACTGTAAAACCAACCACATTGGCTAGATAAACAATTATTACTAATTATTTATAGTTGCATAGTATACTTACTAATTATTACCACACTCTGTAAAACCAACCACATTGGCTACATAAACAATTATTAATAATTATTTACAGTAGCGTAAATAATTATTACTAATTATTGACAGTTGCGTGAATATAATTACTAATTATAACCACACTCTGTAAAACCAACCACAATTGCTAGGTAAACTATTATTACTAATTATTTACAGTTGCGTAAATATAATTACTAATTATTACCACACTGCAAAACCAACCACAATGGCTAGGTAAACTTTTATTACTAATTATTTATAGTTGCATAGTATACTTACTAATTATTACCACACTCTGTAAAACCAACCACATTGGCTACATAAACAATTATTAATAATTATTTACAGTTGCGTAAATAATTACTACACTCTGTAAAACCAACCACATTGGCTAGGTAAACAATTATTACTAATTATTTACAGTTGCGTAAATATAATTACTAATTATTACCACACTGTAAAACCAACCACATTGGCTAGATAAACAATTATTACTAATTATTTATAGTTGCATAGTATACTTACTAATTATTACCACACTCTGTAAAACCAACCACATTGGCTACATAAACAATTATTAATAATTATTTACAGTTGCGTAAATAATTACTACACTTTTTAAAACCAACCACATTGGCTAGGTAAACAATTATTACTAATTATTGACAGTTGCGTAAATAATTATTACTAATTATTGACAGTTCCGTGAATATAATTACTAATTATAACCACACTCTGTAAAACCAACCACAATTGCTAGGTAAACTATTATTACTAATTATTTACAGTTGCGTAAATATAATTACTAATTATTACCACACTGTAAAACCAACCACAATGGCTAGGTAAACTTTTATTACTAATTATTTATAGTTGCATAGTATACTTACTAATTATTACCACACTCTGTAAAACCAACCACATTGGCTACATAAACAATTATTAATAATTATTTACAGTTGCGTAAATAATTACTACACTCTGTAAAACCAACCACATTGGCTAGGTAAACAATTATTACTAATTATTTACAGTTGCCTAAATATAATTACTAATTATTACCACACTGTAAAACCAACCACAATGGCTAGGTAAACTTTTAATACTAATTATTTACATTTGCGTAAATATAATTACCAATTACTTCCACACTCTGCAAAACCAACCACAATGGCTAGGTAAACTATTACTAATTATTTACAGTTGCGAAAATATAATTACTAATTATTACCACACTGTAAAACCAACCACATTGGCTAGATAAACAATTATTACTAATTATTTATAGTTGCATAGTATACTTACTAATTATTACCACACTCTGTAAAACCAACCACATTGGCTACATAAACAATTATTAATAATTATTTACAGTTGCATAAATATTTACTACACTCTTTAAAACCAACCACATTGGCTAGGTAAACAATTATTACTAATTATTGACAGTTGCGTGAATATAATTACTACACTCTGTAAAACCAACCACAATTGCTAGGTAAACTATTATTACTAATTATTTACAGTTGCGTAAATATAATTACTAATTATTACCACACTGTAAAACCAACCACAATGGCTAGGTAAACTTTTAATACTAATTATTTACATTTGCGTAAATATAATTATCAATCACTTCCACACTCTGCAAAACCAACCACAATGGCTAGGTAAACTATTATTACTAATTATTTACAGTTGCGAAAATATAATTACTAATTATTACCACACTGTAAAAACAACCACATTGGCTAGATAAACAATTATTACTAATTATTTATAGTTGCATAGTATACTTACTAATTATTACCACACTCTGTAAAACCAACCACATTGGCTACATAAACAATTATTAATAATTATTTACAGTAGCGTAAATAATTATTACTAATTATTGACAGTTGCGTGAATATAATTACTAATTATAACCACACTCTGTAAAACCAACCACAATTGCTAGGTAAACTATTATTACTAATTATTTACAGTTGCGTAAATATAATTACTAATTATTACCACACTGCAAAACCAACCACAATGGCTAGGTAAACTTTTATTACTAATTATTTATAGTTGCATAGTATACTTACTAATTATTACCACACTCTGTAAAACCAACCACATTGGCTACATAAACAATTATTAATAATTATTTACAGTTGCGTAAATAATTACTACACTCTGTAAAACCAACCACATTGGCTAGGTAAACAATTATTACTAATTATTTACAGTTGCGTAAATATAATTACTAATTATTACCACACTGTAAAACCAACCACATTGGCTAGATAAACAATTATTACTAATTATTTATAGTTGCATAGTATACTTACTAATTATTACCACACTCTGTAAAACCAACCACATTGGCTACATAAACAATTATTAATAATTATTTACAGTTGCGTAAATAATTACTACACTCTTTAAAACCAACCACATTGGCTAGGTAAACAATTATTACTAATTATTGACAGTTGCGTGAATATAATTACTAATTATAACCACACTCTGTAAAACCAACCACAATTGCTAGGTAAACTATTATTACTAATTATTTACAGTTGCGTAAATATAATTACTAATTATTACCACACTGTAAAACCAACCACAATGGCTAGGTAAACTTTTAATACTAATTAATTACATTTGCGTAAATATAATTACCAATTACTTCCACACTCTGCAAAACCAACCACAATGGCTAGGTAAACTATTATTACTAATTATTTACAGTTGCGAAAATATAATTACTAATTATTGCCACACTGTAAAACCAACCACATTGGCTAGATAAACAATTATTACTAATTATTTATAGTTGCATAGTATACTTACTAATTATTACCACACTCTGTAAAACCAACCACATTGGCTACATAAACAATTATTAATAATTATTTACAGTTGCGTAAATAATTATTACTGATTATTGACAGTTGCGTGAATATAATTACTAATTATAACCACACTCTGTAAAACCAACCACAATTGCTAGGTAAACTATTATTACTAATTATTTACAGTTGCGTAAATATAATTACTAATTATTACCACACTGTAAAACCAACCACAATGGCTAGGTAAACTTTTATTACTAATTATTTATAGTTGCATAGTATACTTACTAATTATTACCACACTCTGTAAAACCAACCACATTGGCTACATAAACAATTAATAATAATTATTTACAGTTGCGTAAATAATTACTACACTCTGTAAAACCAACCACATTGGCTAGGTAAACAATTACTACTAATTATTTACAGTTGCGTAAATATAATTACTAATTATTACCACACTGTAAAACCAACCACATTGGCTAGATAAACAATTATTACTAATTATTTATAGTTGCATAGTATACTTACTAATTATTACCACACTCTGTAAAACCAACCACATTGGCTACATAAACAATTATTAATAATTATTTACAGTTGCGTAAATAATTACTACACTCTTTAAAACCAACCACATTGGCTAGGTAAACAATTATTACTAATTATTGACAGTTGCGTGAATATAAATACTAATTATAACCACACTCTGTAAAACCAACCACAATTGCTAGGTAAACTATTATTACTAATTATTTACAGTTGCGTAAATATAATTACTAATTATTACCACACTGTAAAACCAACCACAATGGCTAGGTAAACTTTTAATACTAATTATTTACATTTGCGTAAATATAATTACCAATTACTTTCACACTCTGCAAAACCAACCACAATGGCTAGGTAAACTATTATTACTAATTATTTACAGTTGCGAAAATATAATTACTAATTATTACCACACTGTAAAACCAACCACATTGGCTAGATAAACAATTATTACTAATTATTTATAGTTGCATAGTATACTTACTAATTATTACCACACTCTGTAAAACCAACCACATTGGCTACATAAACAATTATTAATAATTATTTACAGTTGCGTAAATAATTACTACACTCTGTAAAACCAACCACATTGGCTAGGTAAACAATTATTACTAATTATTTACAGTTGCGTAAATATAATTACTAATTATTACCACACTGTAAAACCAACCACAATGGCTAGGTAAACTTTTAATACTAATTATTTACATTTGCGTAAATATAATTACCAATTACTTCCACACTCTGCAAAACCAACCACAATGGCTAGGTAAACTATTATTACTAATTATTTACAGTTGCGAAAATATAATTACTAATTATTACCACACTGTAAAACCAACCACATTGGCTAGATAAACAATTATTACTAATTATTTATAGTTGCATAGTATACTTACTAATTATTACCACACTCTGTAAAACCAACCACATTGGCTACATAAACAATTATTAATAATTATTTACAGTTGCGTAAATAATTATTACTAATTATTGACAGTTGCGTGAATATAATTACTAATTATAACCACACTCTGTAAAACCAACCACAATTGCTAGGTAAACTATTATTACTAATTATTTACAGTTGCGTAAATATAATTACTAATTATTACCACACTGTAAAACCAACCACAATGGCTAGGTAAACTTTTATTACTAATTATTTATAGTTGCATAGTATACTTACTAATTATTACCACACTCTGTAAAACCAACCACATTGGCTACATAAACAATTATTAATAATTATTTACAGTTGCGTAAATAATTACTACACTCTGTAAAACCAACCACATTGGCTAGGTAAACAATTATTACTAATTATTTACAGTTGCGTAAATATAATTACTAATTATTACCACACTGTAAAACCAACCACATTGGCTAGATAAACAATTATTACTAATTATTTATAGTTGCATAGTATACTTACTAATTATTACCACACTCTGTAAAACCAACCACATTGGCTACATAAACAATTATTAATAATTATTTACAGTTGCGTAAATAATTATTACTAATTATTGACAGTTGCGTGAATATAATTACTAATTATAACCACACTCTGTAAAACCAACCACAATTGCTAGGTGAACTATTATTACTAATTATTTACAGTTGCGTAAATATAATTACTAATTATTACCACACTGTAAAACCAACCACAATGGCTAGGTAAACTTTTATTACTAATTATTTATAGTTGCATAGTATACTTACTAATTATTACCACACTCTGTAAAACCAACCACATTGGCTACATAAACAATTATTAATAATTATTTACAGTTGCGTAAATAATTACTACACTCTGTAAAACCAACCACATTGGCTAGGTAAACAATTATTACTAATTATTTACAGTTGCGTAAATATAATTACTAATTATTACCACACTGTAAAACCAACCACATTGGCTAGATAAACAATTATTACTAATTATTTATAGTTGCATAGTATACTTACTAATTATTACCACTCTCTGTAAAACCAACCACATTGGCTACATAAACAATTATTAATAATTATTTACAGTTGCGTAAATAATTACTACACTCTTTAAATCTAACCACATTGGCTAGGTAAACAATTATTACTAATTATTGACAGTTGCGTGAATATAATTACTAATTATAACCACACTCTGTAAAACCAACCACAATTGCTAGGTAAACTATTATTACTAATTATTTACAGTTGCGTAAATATAATTACTAATTATTACCCCACTGCAAAACCAACCACAATGGCTAGGTAAACTTTTAATACTAATTATTTACATTTGCGTAAATATAATTACCAATTACTTCCACACTCTGCAAAACCAACCACAATGGCTAGGTAAACTATTATTACTAATTATTTACAGTTGCGAAAATATAATTACTAATTATTACCACACTGTAAAACCAACCACATTGGCTAGATAAACAATTATTACTAATTATTTATAGTTGCATAGTATACTTACTAATTATTACCACACTCTGTAAAACCAACCACATTGGCTACATAAACAATTATTAATAATTATTTACAGTTGCATAAATATTTACTACACTCTTTAAAACCAACCACATTGGCTAGGTAAACAATTATTACTAATTATTGACAGTTGCGTGAATATAATTACTACACTCTGTAAAACCAACCACAATTGCTAGGTAAACTATTATTACTAAATATTTACAGTTGCGTAAATATAATTACTAATTATTACCACACTGTAAAACCAACCACAATGGCTAGGTAAACTTTTAATACTAATTATTTACATTTGCGTAAATATAATTACCAATTACTTCCACACTCTGCAAAACCAACCACAATGGCTAGGTAAACTATTATTACTAATTATTTACAGTTGCGAAAATATAATTACTAATTATTACCACACTGTAAAACCAACCACATTGGCTAGATAAACAATTATTACTAATTATTTATAGTTGCATAGTATACTTACTAATTATTACCACACTCTGTAAAACCAACCACATTGGCTACATAAACAATTATTAATAATTATTTACAGTAGCGTAAATAATTATTACTAATTATTGACAGTTGCGTGAATATAATTACTAATTATAACCACACTCTGTAAAACCAACCACAATTGCTAGGTAAACTATTATTACTAATTATTTACAGTTGCGTAAATATAATTACTAATTATTACCACACTGCAAAACCAACCACAATGGCTAGGTAAACTTTTATTACTAATTATTTATAGTTGCATAGTATACTTACTAATTATTACCACACTCTGTAAAACCAACCACATTGGCTACATAAACAATTATTAATAATTATTTACAGTTGCGTAAATAATTACTACACTCTGTAAAACCAACCACATTGGCTAGGTAAACAATTATTACTAATTATTTACAGTTGCGTAAATATAATTACTAATTATTACCACACTGTAAAACCAACCACATTGGCTAGATAAACAATTATTACTAATTTTTTATAGTTGCATAGTATACTTACTAATTATTACCACACTCTGTAAAACCAACCACATTGGCTACATAAACAATTATTAATAATTATTTACAGTTGCGTAAATAATTACTACACTCTTTAAAACCAACCACATTGGCTAGGTAAACAATTATTACTAATTATTGACAGTTGCGTAAATAATTATTACTAATTATTGACAGTTGCGTGAATATAATTACTAATTATAACCACACTCTGTAAAACCAACCACAATTGCTAGGTAAACTATTATTACTAATTATTTACAGTTGCGTAAATATAATTACTAATTATTACCACACTGTAAAACCAACCACAATGGCTAGGTAAACTTTTATTACTAATTATTTATAGTTGCATAGTATACTTACTAATTATTACCACACTCTGTAAAACCAACCACATTGGCTACATAAACAATTATTAATAATTATTTACAGTTGCGTAAATAATTACTACACTCTGTAAAACCAACCACATTGGCTAGGTAAACAATTATTACTAATTATTTACAGTTGCGTAAATATAATTACTAATTATTACCACACTGTAAAACCAACCACAATGGCTAGGTAAACTTTTAATACTAATTATTTACATTTGCGTAAATATAATTACCAATTACTTCCACACTCTGCAAAACCAACCACAATGGCTAGGTAAACTATTACTAATTATTTACAGTTGCGAAAATATAATTACTAATTATTACCACACTGTAAAACCAACCACATTGGCTAGATAAACAATTATTACTAATTATTTATAGTTGCATAGTATACTTACTAATTATTACCACACTCTGTAAAACCAACCACATTGGCTACATAAACAATTATTAATAATTATTTACAGTTGCATAAATATTTACTACACTCTTTAAAACCAACCACATTGGCTAGGTAAACAATTATTACTAATTATTGACAGTTGCGTGAATATAATTACTACACTCTGTAAAACCAACCACAATTGCTAGGTAAACTATTATTACTAATTATTTACAGTTGCGTAAATATAATTACTAATTATTACCACACTGTAAAACCAACCACAATGGCTAGGTAAACTTTTAATACTAATTATTTACATTTGCGTAAATATAATTACCAATTACTTCCACACTCTGCAAAACCAACCACAATGGCTAGGTAAACTATTATTACTAATTATTTACAGTTGTGAAAATATAATTACTAATTATTACCACACTGTAAAACCAACCACATTGGCTAGATAAACAATTATTACTAATTATTTATAGTTGCATAGTATACTTACTAATTATTACCACACTCTGTAAAACCAATCACATTGGCTACATAAACAATTATTAATAATTATTTACAGTTGCGTAAATAATTACTACACTCTTTAAAACCAACCACATTGGCTAGGTAAACAATTATTACTAATTATTGACAGTTGCGTGAATATAATTACTACACTCTGTAAAACCAACCACAATTGCTAGGTAAACTATTATTACTAATTATTTACAGTTGCGTAAATATAATTACTAATTATTACCACACTGTAAAACCAACCACAATGGCTAGGTAAACTTTTAATACTAATTATTTACATTTGCGTAAATATAATTACCAATTACTTCCACACTCTGCAAAACCAACCACAATGGCTAGGTAAACTATTATTACTAATTATTTACAGTTGCGAAAATATAATTACTAATTATTACCACACTGTAAAACCAACCACATTGGCTAGATAAACAATTATTACTAATTATTTATAGTTGCATAGTATACTTACTAATTATTACCACACTCTGTAAAACCAACCACATTGGCTACATAAACAATTATTAATAATTATTTACAGTTGCGTAAATAATTATTACTAATTATTGACAGTTGCGTGAATATAATTAATAATTATAACCACACTCTGTAAAACCAACCATAATTGCTAGGTAAACTATTATTACTAATTATTTACAGTTGCGTAAATATAATTACTAATTATTACCACACTGTAAAACCAACCACAATGGCTAGGTAAACTTTTATTACTAATTATTTATAGTTGCATAGTATACTTACTAATTATGACCACACTCTGTAAAACCAACCACGTTGGCTACATAAACAATTATTAATAATTATTTACAGTTGCGTAAATAATTACTACACTCTGTAAAACCAACCACATTGGCTAGGTAAACAATTATTACTAATTATTTACAGTTGCGTAAATATAATTACTAATTATTACCACACTGTAAAACCAACCACATTGGCTAGATAAACAATTATTACTAATTATTTATAGTTGCATAGTATACTTACTAATTATTACCACACTCTGTAAAACCAACCACATTGGCTACATAAACAATTATTAATAATTATTTACAGTTGCGTAAATAATTACTACACTCTTTAAATCTAACCACATTGGCTAGGTAAACAATTATTACTAATTATTGACAGTTGCGTGAATATAATTACTAATTATAACCACACTCTGTAAAACCAACCACAATTGCTAGGTAAACTATTATTACTAATTATTTACAGTTGCGTAAATATAATTACTAATTATTACCCCACTGTAAAACCAACCACAATGGCTAGGTAAACTTTTAATACTAATTATTTACATTTGCGTAAATATAATTACCAATTACTTCCACACTCTGCAAAACCAACCACAATGGCTAGGTAAACTATTATTACTAATTATTTACAGTTGCGAAAATATAATTACTAATTATTACCACACTGTAAAACCAACCACATTGGCTAGATAAACAATTATTACTAATTATTTATAGTTGCATAGTATACTTACTAATTATTACCACACTCTGTAAAACCAACCACATTGGCTACATAAACAATTATTAATAATTATTTACAGTTGCGTAAATAATTATTACTAATTATTGACAGTTGCGTGAATATAATTACTAATTATAACCACACTCTGTAAAACCAACCACAATTGCTAGGTAAACTATTATTACTAATTATTTACAGTTGCGTAAATATAATTACTAATTATTACCACACTGTAAAACCAACCACAATGGCTAGGTAAACTTTTATTACTAATTATTTATAGTTGCATAGTATACTTACTAATTATTACCACACTCTGTAAAACCAACCACATTGGCTACATAAACAATTATTAATAATTATTTACAGTTGCGTAAATAATTACTACACTCTGTAAAACCAACCACATTGGCTAGGTAAACAATTATTACTAATTATTTACAGTTGCGTAAATATAATTACTAATTATTACCACACTGTAAAACCAACCACAATGGCTAGGTAAACTTTTAATACTAATTATTTACATTTGCGTAAATATAATTACCAATTACTTCCACACTCTGCAAAACCAACCACAATGGCTAGGTAAACTATTACTAATTATTTACAGTTGCGAAAATATAATTACTAATTATTACCACACTGTAAAACCAACCACATTGGCTAGATAAACAATTATTACTAATTATTTATAGTTGCATAGTATACTTACTAATTATTACCACACTCTGTAAAACCAACCACATTGGCTACATAAACAATTATTAATAATTATTTACAGTTGCATAAATATTTACTACACTCTTTAAAACCAACCACATTGGCTAGGTAAACAATTATTACTAATTATTGACAGTTGCGTGAATATAATTACTACACTCTGTAAAACCAACCACAATTGCTAGGTAAACTATTATTACTAATTATTTACAGTTGCGTAAATATAATTACTAATTATTACCACACTGTAAAACCAACCACAATGGCTAGGTAAACTTTTAATACTAATTATTTACATTTGCGTAAATATAATTACCAATTACTTCCACACTCTGCAAAACCAACCACAATGGCTAGGTAAACTATTATTACTAATTATTTACAGTTGCGAAAATATAATTACTAATTATTACCACACTGTAAAACCAACCACATTGGCTAGATAAACAATTATTACTAATTATTTATAGTTGCATAGTATACTTACTAATTATTACCACACTCTGTAAAACCAACCACATTGGCTACATAAACAATTATTAATAATTATTTACAGTAGCGTAAATAATTATTACTAATTATTGACAGTTGCGTGAATATAATTACTAATTATAACCACACTCTGTAAAACCAACCACAATTGCTAGGTAAACTATTATTACTAATTATTTACAGTTGCGTAAATATAATTACTAATTATTACCACACTGCAAAACCAACCACAATGGCTAGGTAAACTTTTATTACTAATTATTTATAGTTGCATAGTATACTTACTAATTATTACCACACTCTGTAAAACCAACCACATTGGCTACATAAACAATTATTAATAATTATTTACAGTTGCGTAAATAATTACTACACTCTGTAAAACCAACCACATTGGCTAGGTAAACAATTATTACTAATTATTTACAGTTGCGTAAATATAATTACTAATTATTACCACACTGTAAAACCAACCACATTGGCTAGATAAACAATTATTACTAATTATTTATAGTTGCATAGTATACTTACTAATTATTACCACACTCTGTAAAACCAACCACATTGGCTACATAAACAATTATTAATAATTATTTACAGTTGCGTAAATAATTACTACACTTTTTAAAACCAACCACATTGGCTAGGTAAACAATTATTACTAATTATTGACAGTTGCGTAAATAATTATTACTAATTATTGACAGTTCCGTGAATATAATTACTAATTATAACCACACTCTGTAAAACCAACCACAATTGCTAGGTAAACTATTATTACTAATTATTTACAGTTGCGTAAATATAATTACTAATTATTACCACACTGTAAAACCAACCACAATGGCTAGGTAAACTTTTATTACTAATTATTTATAGTTGCATAGTATACTTACTAATTATTACCACACTCTGTAAAACCAACCACATTGGCTACATAAACAATTATTAATAATTATTTACAGTTGCGTAAATAATTACTACACTCTGTAAAACCAACCACATTGGCTAGGTAAACAATTATTACTAATTATTTACAGTTGCCTAAATATAATTACTAATTATTACCACACTGTAAAACCAACCACAATGGCTAGGTAAACTTTTAATACTAATTATTTACATTTGCGTAAATATAATTACCAATTACTTCCACACTCTGCAAAACCAACCACAATGGCTAGGTAAACTATTACTAATTATTTACAGTTGCGAAAATATAATTACTATTTATTACCACACTGTAAAACCAACCACATTGGCTAGATAAACAATTATTACTAATTATTTATAGTTGCATAGTATACTTACTAATTATTACCACACTCTGTAAAACCAACCACATTGGCTACATAAACAATTATTAATAATTATTTACAGTTGCATAAATATTTACTACACTCTTTAAAACCAACCACATTGGCTAGGTAAACAATTATTACTAATTATTGACAGTTGCGTGAATATAATTACTACACTCTGTAAAACCAACCACAATTGCTAGGTAAACTATTATTACTAATTATTTACAGTTGCGTAAATATAATTACTAATTATTACCACACTGTAAAACCAACCACAATGGCTAGGTAAACTTTTAATACTAATTATTTACATTTGCGTAAATATAATTACCAATCACTTCCACACTCTGCAAAACCAACCACAATGGCTAGGTAAACTATTACTAATTATTTACAGTTGCGAAAATATAATTACTAATTATTACCACACTGTAAAAACAACCACATTGGCTAGATAAACAATTATTACTAATTATTTATAGTTGCATAGTATACTTACTAATTATTACCACACTCTGTAAAACCAACCACATTGGCTACATAAACAATTATTAATAATTATTTACAGTAGCGTAAATAATTATTACTAATTATTGACAGTTGCGTGAATATAATTACTAATTATAACCACACTCTGTAAAACCAACCACAATTGCTAGGTAAACTATTATTACTAATTATTTACAGTTGCGTAAATATAATTACTAATTATTACCACACTGCAAAACCAACCACAATGGCTAGGTAAATTTTATTACTAATTATTTATAGTTGCATAGTATACTTACTAATTATTACCACACTCTGTAAAACCAACCACATTGGCTACATAAACAATTATTAATAATTATTTACAGTTGCGTAAATAATTACTACACTCTGTAAAACCAACCACATTGGCTAGGTAAAAAATTATTACTAATTATTTACAGTTGCGTAAATATAATTACTAATTATTACCACACTGTAAAACCAACCACATTGGCTAGATAAACAATTATTACTAATTATTTATAGTTGCATAGTATACTTACTAATTATTACCACACTCTGTAAAACCAACCACATTGGCTACATAAACAATTATTAATAATTATTTACAGTTGCGTAAATAATTACTACACTCTTTAAAACCAACCACATTGGCTAGGTAAACAATTATTACTAATTATTGACAGTTGCGTGAATATAATTACTAATTATAACCACACTCTGTAAAACCAACCACAATTGCTAGGTAAACTATTATTACTAATTATTTACAGTTGCGTAAATATAATTACTAATTATTACCACACTGTAAAACCAACCACAATGGCTAGGTAAACTTTTAATACTAATTAATTACATTTGCGTAAATATAATTACCAATTACTTCCACACTCTGCAAAACCAACCACAATGGCTAGGTAAACTATTATTACTAATTATTTACAGTTGCGAAAATATAATTACTAATTATTGCCACACTGTAAAACCAACCACATTGGCTAGATAAACAATTATTACTAATTATTTATAGTTGCATAGTATACTTACTAATTATTACCACACTCTGTAAAACCAACCACATTGGCTACATAAACAATTATTAATAATTATTTACAGTTGCGTAAATAATTATTACTGATTATTGACAGTTGCGTGAATATAATTACTAATTATAACCACACTCTGTAAAACCAACCACAATTGCTAGGTAAACTATTATTACTAATTATTTACAGTTGCGTAAATATAATTACTAATTATTACCACACTGTAAAACCAACCACAATGGCTAGGTAAACTTTTATTACTAATTATTTATAGTTGCATAGTATACTTACTAATTATTACCACACTCTGTAAAACCAACCACATTGGCTACATAAACAATTAATAATAATTATTTACAGTTGCGTAAATAATTACTACACTCTGTAAAACCAACCACATTGGCTAGGTAAACAATTACTACTAATTATTTACAGTTGCGTAAATATAATTACTAATTATTACCACACTGTAAAACCAACCACATTGGCTAGATAAACAATTATTACTAATTATTTATAGTTGCATAGTATACTTACTAATTATTACCACACTCTGTAAAACCAACCACATTGGCTACATAAACAATTATTAATAATTATTTACAGTTGCGTAAATAATTACTACACTCTTTAAAACCAACCACATTGGCTAGGTAAACAATTATTACTAATTATTGACAGTTGCGTGAATATAAATACTAATTATAACCACACTCTGTAAAACCAACCACAATTGCTAGGTAAACTATTATTACTAATTATTTACAGTTGCGTAAATATAATTACTAATTATTACCACACTGTAAAACCAACCACAATGGCTAGGTAAACTTTTAATACTAATTATTTACATTTGCGTAAATATAATTACCAATTACTTTCACACTCTGCAAAACCAACCACAATGGCTAGGTAAACTATTATTACTAATTATTTACAGTTGCGAAAATATAATTACTAATTATTACCACACTGTAAAACCAACCACATAGGCTAGATAAACAATTATTACTAATTATTTATAGTTGCATAGTATACTTACTAATTATTACCACACTCTGTAAAACCAACCACATTGGCTACATAAACAATTATTAATAATTATTTACAGTTGCGTAAATAATTATTACTAATTATTGACAGTTGCGTGAATATAATTACTAATTATAACCACACTCTGTAAAACCAACCACAATTGCTAGGTAAACTATTATTACTAATTATTTACAGTTGCGTAAATATAATTACTAATTATTACCACACTGTAAAACCAACCACAATGGCTAGGTAAACTTTTATTACTAATTATTTATAGTTGCATAGTATACTTACTAATTATTACCACACTCTGTAAAACCAACCACATTGGCTACATAAACAATTATTAATAATTATTTACAGTTGCGTAAATAATTACTACACTCTGTAAAACCAACCACATTGGCTAGGTAAACAATTATTACTAATTATTTACAGTTGCGTAAATATAATTACTAATTATTACCACACTGTAAAACCAACCACAATGGCTAGGTAAACTTTTAATACTAATTATTTACATTTGCGTAAATATAATTACCAATTACTTCCACACTCTGCAAAACCAACCACAATGGCTAGGTAAACTATTACTAATTATTTACAGTTGCGAAAATATAATTACTAATTATTACCACACTGTAAAACCAACCACATTGGCTAGATAAACAATTATTACTAATTATTTATAGTTGCATAGTATACTTACTAATTATTACCACACTCTGTAAAACCAACCACATTGGCTACATAAACAATTATTAATAATTATTTACAGTTGCGTAAATATTTACTACACTCTTTAAAACCAACCACATTGGCTAGGTAAACAATTATTACTAATTATTGACAGTTGCGTGAATATAATTACTACACTCTGTAAAACCAACCACAATTGCTAGGTAAACTATTATTACTAATTATTTACAGTTGCGTAAATATAATTACTAATTATTACCACACTGTAAAACCAACCACAATGGCTAGGTAAACTTTTAATACTAATTATTTACATTTGCGTAAATATAATTACCAATTACTTCCACACTCTGCAAAACCAACCACAATGGCTAGGTAAACTATTATTACTAATTATTTACAGTTGCGAAAATATAATTACTAATTATTACCACACTGTAAAACCAACCACATTGGCTAGATAAACAATTATTACTAATTATTTATAGTTGCATAGTATACTTACTAATTATTACCACACTCTGTAAAACCAACCACATTGGCTACATAAACAATTATTAATAATTATTTACAGTAGCGTAAATAATTATTACTAATTATTGACAGTTGCGTGAATATAATTACTAATTATAACCACACTCTGTAAAACCAACCACAATTGCTAGGTAAACTATTATTACTAATTATTTACAGTTGCGTAAATATAATTACTAATTATTACCACACTGTAAAACCAACCACAATGGCTAGGTAAACTTTTATTACTAATTATTTATAGTTGCATAGTATACTTACTAATTATTACCACACTCTGTAAAACCAACCACATTGGCTACATAAACAATTATTAATAATTATTTACAGTTGCGTAAATAATTACTACACTCTGTAAAACCAACCACATTGGCTAGGTAAACAATTATTACTAATTATTGACAGTTGCGTGAATATAATTACTAATTATAACCACACTCTGTAAAACCAACCACAATTGCTAGGTAAACTATTATTACTAATTATTTACAGTTGCGTAAATATAATTACTAATTATTACCACACTGTAAAACCAACCACAATGGCTAGGTAAACTTTTAATACTAATTATTTACATTTGCGTAAATATAATTACCAATTACTTCCACACTCTGCAAAACCAACCACAATTGCTAGGTAAACTATTATTACTAATTATTTACAGTTGCGTAAATATAATTACTAATTATTACCACACTGTAAAACCAACCACAATGGCTAGGTAAACTTTTAATACTAATTATTTACATTTGCGTAAATATAATTACCAATTACTTCCACACTCTGCAAAACCAACCACAATGTCTAGGTAAACTATTATTACTAATTATTTACAGTTGCGAAAATATAATTACTAATTATTACCACACTGTAAAACCAACCACATTGGCTAGATAAACAATTATTACTAATTATTTATAGTTGCATAGTATACTTACTAATTATTACCACACTCTGTAAAACCAACCACATTGGCTACATAAACAATTATTAATAATTATTTACAGTTGCATAAATAATTATTACTAATTATTGACAGTTGCGTGAATATAATTACTAATTATAACCACACTCTGTAAAACCAACCAGAATTGCTAGGTAAACTATTATTACTAATTATTTACAGTTGCGTAAATATAATTACTAATTATTACCACACTGTAAAACCAACCACAATGGCTAGGTAAACTTTTATTACTAATTATTTATAGTTGCATAGTATACTTACTAATTATTACCACACTCTGTAAAACCAACCACATTGGCTACATAAACAATTATTAATAATTATTTACAGTTGCGTAAATAATTACTACACTCTGTAAAACCAACCACATTGGCTAGGTAAACAATTATTACTAATTATTTACAGTTGCGTAAATATAATTACTAATTATTACCACACTGTAAAACCAACCACAATGGCTAGGTAAACTTTTAATACTAATTATTTACATTTGCGTAAATATAATTACCAATTACTTCCACACTCTGCAAAACCAACCACAATGGCTAGGTAAACTATTACTAATTATTTACAGTTGCGAAAATATAATTACTAATTATTACCACACTGTAAAACCAACCACATTGGCTAGATAAACAATTATTACTAATTATTTATAGTTGCATAGTATACTTACTAATTATTACCACACTCTGTAAAACCAACCACATTGGCTACATAAACAATTATTAATAATTATTTACAGTTGCGTAAATATTTACTACACTCTTTAAAACCAACCACATTGGCTAGGTAAACAATTATTACTAATTATTGACAGTTGCGTGAATATAATTACTACACTCTGTAAAACCAACCACAATTGCTAGGTAAACTATTATTACTAATTATTTACAGTTGCGTAAATATAATTACTAATTATTACCACACTGTAAAACCAACCACAATGGCTAGGTAAACTTTTAATACTAATTATTTACATTTGCGTAAATATAATTACCAATTACTTCCACACTCTGCAAAACCAACCACAATGGCTAGGTAAACTATTATTACTAATTATTTACAGTTGCGAAAATATAATTACTAATTATTACCACACTGTAAAACCAACCACATTGGCTAGATAAACAATTATTACTAATTATTTATAGTTGCATAGTATACTTACTAATTATTACCACACTCTGTAAAACCAACCACATTGGCTACATAAACAATTATTAATAATTATTTACAGTAGCGTAAATAATTATTACTAATTATTGACAGTTGCGTGAATATAATTAATAATTATAACCACACTCTGTAAAACCAACCACAATTGCTAGGTAAACTATTATTACTAATTATTTACAGTTGCGTAAATATAATTACTAATTATTACCACACTGTAAAACCAACCACAATGGCTAGGTAAACTTTTATTACTAATTATTTATAGTTGCATAGTATACTTACTAATTATTACCACACTCTGTAAAACCAACCACATTGGCTACATAAACAATTATTAATAATTATTTACAGTTGCGTAAATAATTACTACACTCTGTAAAACCAACCACATTGGCTAGGTAAACAATTATTACTAATTATTTACAGTTGCGTAAATATAATTACTAATTATTACCACACTGTAAAACCAACCACATTGGCTAGATAAACAATTATTACTAATTATTTATAGTTGCATAGTATACTTACTAATTATTACCACACTCTGTAAAACCAACCACATTGGCTACATAAACAATTATTAATAATTATTTACAGTTGCGTAAATAATTACTACACTCTTTAAAACCAACCACATTGGCTAGGTAAACAATTATTACTAATTATTGACAGTTGCGTGAATATAATTACTAATTATAACCACACTCTGTAAAACCAACCACAATTGCTAGGTAAACTATTATTACTAATTATTTACAGTTGCGTAAATATAATTACTAATTATTACCACACTGTAAAACCAACCACAATGGCTAGGTAAACTTTTAATACTAATTATTTACATTTGCGTAAATATAGTTACCAATTACTTCCATACTCTGCAAAACCAACCACAATGGCTAGGTAAACTATTATTACTAATTATTTACAGTTGCGAAAATATAATTACTAATTATTACCACACTGTAAAACCAACCACATTGGCTAGATAAACAATTATTACTAATTATTTATAGTTGCATAGTATACTTACTAATTATTACCACACTCTGTAAAACCAACCACATTGGCTACATAAACAATTATTAATAATTATTTACAGTTGCGTAAATAATTACTACACTCTTTAAAACCAACCACATTGGCTAGGTAAACAATTATTACTAATTAGTGACAGTTGCGTGAATATAATTACTAATTATAACCACACTCTGTAAAACCAACCACAATTGCTAGGTAAACTATTATTACTAATTATTTACAGTTGCGTAAATATAATTACTAATTATTACCACACTGTAAAACCAACCACAATGGCTAGGTAAACTTTTAATACTAATTATTTACATTTGCGTAAATATAATTACCAATTACTTCCACACTCTGCAAAACCAACCACAATGGCTAGGTAAACTATTATTACTAATTATTTACAGTTGCGAAAATATAATTACTAATTATTACCACACTGTAAAACCTACCACATTGGCTAGATAAACAATTATTACTAATTATTTATAGTTGCATAGTATACTTACTAATTATTACCACACTCTGTAAAACCAACCACATTGGCTACATAAACAATTATTAATAATTGTTTACAGTTGCATAAATAATTATTACTAATTATTGACAGTTGCGTGAATATAATTACTAATTATAACCACACTCTGTAAAACCAACCAGAATTGCTAGGTAAACTATTATTACTAATTATTTACAGTTGCGTAAATATAATTACTAATTATTACCACACTGTAAAACCAACCACAATGGCTAGGTAAACTTTTATTACTAATTATTTGTAGTTGCATAGTATACTTACTAATTATTACCACACTCTGTAAAACCAACCACATTGGCTACATAAACAATTATTAATAATTATTTACAGTTGCGTAAATAATTACTACACTCTGTAAAACCAACCACATTGGCTAGGTAAACAATTATTACTAATTATTTACAGTTGCGTAAATATAATTACTAATTATTACCACACTGTAAAACCAACCACAATGGCTAGGTAAACTTTTAATACTAATTATTTACATTTGCGTAAATATAATTACCAATTACTTCCACACTGCAAAACCAACCACAATGGCTAGGTAAACTATTACTAATTATTTACAGTTGCGAAAATATAATTACTAATTATTACCACACTGTAAAACCAACCACATTGGCTAGATAAACAATTATTACTAATTATTTATAGTTGCATAGTATACTTACTAATTATTACCACACTCTGTAAAACCAACCACATTGGCTACATAAACAATTATTAATAATTATTTACAGTTGCGTAAATAATTACTACACTCTTTAAAACCAACCACATTGGCTAGGTAAACAATTATTACTAATTATTGACAGTTGCGTGAATATAATTACTACACTCTGTAAAACCAACCACAATTGCTAGGTAAACTATTAGTACTAATTATTTACAGTTGCGTAAATATAATTACTAATTATTACCACACTGTAAAACCAACCACAATGGCTAGGTAAACTTTTATTACTAATTATTTATAGTTGCATAGTATACTTACTAATTATTACCACACTCTGTAAAACCAACCACATTGGCTACATAAACAATTATTAATAATTATTTACAGTTGCGTAAATAATTACTACACTCTGTAAAACCAACCACATTGGCTAGGTAAACAATTATTACTAATTATTTACAGTTGCGTAAATATAAATACTAATTATTACCACACTGTAAAACCAACCACAATGGTAAGGTAAACTTTTAATACTAATTATTTACATTTGCGTAAATATAATTACCAATTACTTCCACACTCTGCAAAACCAATCACAATGGCTAGGTAAACTATTATTACAAATTATTTACAGTTGCGTAAATATAATTACTAATTATTACCACACTGTAAAACCAACCACATTGGCTAGATAAACAATTATTACTAATTATTTATAGTTGCATAGTATACTTACTAATTATTACCACACTCTGTAAAACCAACCACATTGGCTACATAAACAATTATTAATAATTATTTACAGTTGCGTAAATAATTACTACACTCTTTAAAACCAACCACATTGGCTAGGTAAACAATTATTACTAATTATTGACAGTTGCGTGAATATAATTACTAATTATAACCACACTCTGTAAAACCAACCACAATTGCTAGGTAAACTATTATTACTAATTATTTACAGTTGCGTAAATATAATTACTAATTATTACCACACTGTAAAACCAACCACAATGGCTAGGTAAACTTTTAATACTAATTATTTACATTTGCGTAAATATAATTACCAATTACTTCCACACTCTGCAAAACCAACCACAATGGCTAGGTAAACTATTATTACTAATTATTTACAGTTGCGAAAATATAATTACTAATTATTACCACACTGTAAAACCAACCACATTGGCTAGATAAACAATTATTACTAATTATTTATAGTTGCATAGTATACTTACTAATTATTACCACACTCTGTAAAACCAACCACATTGGCTACATAAACAATTATTAATAATTATTTACAGTTGCGTAAATAATTACTACACTCTTTAAAACCAACCACATTGGCTAGGTAAACAATTATTACTAATTATTGACAGTTGCGTGAATATAATTACTAATTATAACCACACTCTGTAAAACCAACCACAATTGCTAGGTAAACTATTATTACTAATTATTTACAGTTGCGTAAATATAATTACTAATTATTACCACACTGTAAAACCAACCACAATGGCTAGGTAAACTTTTAATACTAATTATTTACATTTGCGTAAATATAATTACCAATTACTTCCACACTCTGCAAAACCAACCACAATGGCTAGGTAAACTATTATTACTAATTATTTACAGTTGCGAAAATATAATTACTAATTATTACCACACTGTAAAACCAACCACATTGGCTAGATAAACAATTATTACTAATTATTTATAGTTGCATAGTATACTTACTAATTATTACCACACTCTGTAAAACCAACCACATTGGCTACATAAACAATTATTAATAATTGTTTACAGTTGCATAAATAATTATTACTAATTATTGACAGTTGCGTGAATATAATTACTAATTATAACCACACTCTGTAAAACCAACCAGAATTGCTAGGTAAACTATTATTACTAATTATTTACAGTTGCGTAAATATAATTACTAATTATTACCACACTGTAAAACCAACCACAATGGCTAGGTAAACTTTTATTACTAATTATTTGTAGTTGCATAGTATACTTACTAATTATTACCACACTCTGTAAAACCAACCACATTGGCTACATAAACAATTATTAATAATTATTTACAGTTGCGTAAATAATTACTACACTCTGTAAAACCAACCACATTGGCTAGGTAAACAATTATTACTAATTATTTACAGTTGCGTAAATATAATTACTAATTATTACCACACTGTAAAACCAACCACAATGGCTAGGTAAACTTTTAATACTAATTATTTACATTTGCGTAAATATAATTACCAATTACTTCCACACTGCAAAACCAACCACAATGGCTAGGTAAACTATTACTAATTATTTACAGTTGCGAAAATATAATTACTAATTATTACCACACTGTAAAACCAACCACATTGGCTAGATAAACAATTATTACTAATTATTTATAGTTGCATAGTATACTTACTAATTATTACCACACTCTGTAAAACCAACCACATTGGCTACATAAACAATTATTAATAATTATTTACAGTTGCGTAAATAATTACTACACTCTTTAAAACCAACCACATTGGCTAGGTAAACAATTATTACTAATTATTGACAGTTGCGTGAATATAATTACTACACTCTGTAAAACCAACCACAATTGCTAGGTAAAGTATTAGTACTAATTATTTACAGTTGCGTGAATATAATTACTAATTATTACCACACTGTAAAACCAACCACAATGGCTAGGTAAACTTTTATTACTAATTATTTATAGTTGCATAGTATACTTACTAATTATTACCACACTCTGTAAAACCAACCACATTGGCTACATAAACAATTATTAATAATTATTTACAGTTGCGTAAATAATTACTACACTCTGTAAAACCAACCACATTGGCTAGGTAAACAATTATTACTAATTATTTACAGTTGCGTAAATATAAATACTAATTATTACCACACTGTAAAACCAACCACAATGGTAAGGTAAACTTTTAATACTAATTATTTACATTTGCGTAAATATAATTACCAATTACTTCCACACTCTGCAAAACCAATCACAATGGCTAGGTAAACTATTATTACTAATTATTTACAGTTGCGTAAATATAATTACTAATTATTACCACACTGTAAAACCAACCACATTGGCTAGATAAACAATTATTACTAATTATTTATAGTTGCATAGTATACTTACTAATTATTACCACACTCTGTAAAACCAACCACATTGGCTACATAAACAATTATTAATAATTATTTACAGTTGCGTAAATAATTACTACACTCTTTAAAACCAACCACATTGGCTAGGTAAACAATTATTACTAATTATTGACAGTTGCGTGAATATAATTACTAATTATAACCACACTCTGTAAAACCAACCACAATTGCTAGGTAAACTATTATTACTAATTATTTACAGTTGCGTAAATATAATTACTAATTATTACCACACTGTAAAACCAACCACAATGGCTAGGTAAACTTTTAATACTAATTATTTACATTTGCGTAAATATAATTACCAATTACTTCCACACTCTGCAAAACCAACCACAATGGCTAGGTAAACTATT
This sequence comes from Amblyomma maculatum, assembly GCF_055883805.1. Lineage (NCBI taxonomy): Eukaryota > Metazoa > Arthropoda > Arachnida > Ixodida > Ixodidae > Amblyomma > Amblyomma maculatum. The sequence continues at coordinate 2,200,789 of NW_028146748.1, forward strand.
ATTACTAATTATTTACAGTTGCGAAAATATAATTACTAATTATTACCACACTGTAAAACCAACCACATTGGCTAGATAAACAATTATTACTAATTATTTATAGTTGCATAGTATACTTACTAATTATTACCACACTCTGTAAAACCAACCACATTGGCTACATAAACAATTATTAATAATTATTTACAGTTGCGTAAATAATTACTACACTCTGTAAAACCAACCACATTGGCTAGGTAAACAATTATTACTAATTATTGACAGTTGCGTGAATATAATTACTAATTATAACCACACTCTGTAAAACCAACCACAATTGCTAGGTAAACTATTATTACTAATTATTTACAGTTGCGTAAATATAATTACTAATTATTACCACACTGTAAAACCAACCACAATGGCTAGGTAAACTTTTAATACTAATTATTTACATTTGCGTAAATATAATTACCAATTACTTCCACACTCTGCAAAACCAACCACAATTGCTAGGTAAACTATTATTACTAATTATTTACAGTTGCGTAAATATAATTACTAATTATTACCACACTGTAAAACCAACCACAATGGCTAGGTAAACTTTTAATACTAATTATTTACATTTGCGTAAATATAATTACCAATTACTTCCACACTCTGCAAAACCAACCACAATGTCTAGGTAAACTATTATTACTAATTATTTACAGTTGCGAAAATATAATTACTAATTATTACCACACTGTAAAACCAACCACATTGGCTAGATAAACAATTATTACTAATTATTTATAGTTGCATAGTATACTTACTAATTATTACCACACTCTGTAAAACCAACCACATTGGCTACATAAACAATTATTAATAATTATTTACAGTTGCATAAATAATTATTACTAATTATTGACAGTTGCGTGAATATAATTACTAATTATAACCACACTCTGTAAAACCAACCAGAATTGCTAGGTAAACTATTATTACTAATTATTTACAGTTGCGTAAATATAATTACTAATTATTACCACACTGTAAAACCAACCACAATGGCTAGGTAAACTTTTATTACTAATTATTTATAGTTGCATAGTATACTTACTAATTATTACCACACTCTGTAAAACCAACCACATTGGCTACATAAACAATTATTAATAATTATTTACAGTTGCGTAAATAATTACTACACTCTGTAAAACCAACCACATTGGCTAGGTAAACAATTATTACTAATTATTTACAGTTGCGTAAATATAATTACTAATTATTACCACACTGTAAAACCAACCACAATGGCTAGGTAAACTTTTAATACTAATTATTTACATTTGCGTAAATATAATTACCAATTACTTCCACACTCTGCAAAACCAACCACAATGGCTAGGTAAACTATTACTAATTATTTACAGTTGCGAAAATATAATTACTAATTATTACCACACTGTAAAACCAACCACATTGGCTAGATAAACAATTATTACTAATTATTTATAGTTGCATAGTATACTTACTAATTATTACCACACTCTGTAAAACCAACCACATTGGCTACATAAACAATTATTAATAATTATTTACAGTTGCGTAAATATTTACTACACTCTTTAAAACCAACCACATTGGCTAGGTAAACAATTATTACTAATTATTGACAGTTGCGTGAATATAATTACTACACTCTGTAAAACCAACCACAATTGCTAGGTAAACTATTATTACTAATTATTTACAGTTGCGTAAATATAATTACTAATTATTACCACACTGTAAAACCAACCACAATGGCTAGGTAAACTTTTAATACTAATTATTTACATTTGCGTAAATATAATTACCAATTACTTCCACACTCTGCAAAACCAACCACAATGGCTAGGTAAACTATTATTACTAATTATTTACAGTTGCGAAAATATAATTACTAATTATTACCACACTGTAAAACCAACCACATTGGCTAGATAAACAATTATTACTAATTATTTATAGTTGCATAGTATACTTACTAATTATTACCACACTCTGTAAAACCAACCACATTGGCTACATAAACAATTATTAATAATTATTTACAGTAGCGTAAATAATTATTACTAATTATTGACAGTTGCGTGAATATAATTAATAATTATAACCACACTCTGTAAAACCAACCACAATTGCTAGGTAAACTATTATTACTAATTATTTACAGTTGCGTAAATATAATTACTAATTATTACCACACTGTAAAACCAACCACAATGGCTAGGTAAACTTTTATTACTAATTATTTATAGTTGCATAGTATACTTACTAATTATTACCACACTCTGTAAAACCAACCACATTGGCTACATAAACAATTATTAATAATTATTTACAGTTGCGTAAATAATTACTACACTCTGTAAAACCAACCACATTGGCTAGGTAAACAATTATTACTAATTATTTACAGTTGCGTAAATATAATTACTAATTATTACCACACTGTAAAACCAACCACATTGGCTAGATAAACAATTATTACTAATTATTTATAGTTGCATAGTATACTTACTAATTATTACCACACTCTGTAAAACCAACCACATTGGCTACATAAACAATTATTAATAATTATTTACAGTTGCGTAAATAATTACTACACTCTTTAAAACCAACCACATTGGCTAGGTAAACAATTATTACTAATTATTGACAGTTGCGTGAATATAATTACTAATTATAACCACACTCTGTAAAACCAACCACAATTGCTAGGTAAACTATTATTACTAATTATTTACAGTTGCGTAAATATAATTACTAATTATTACCACACTGTAAAACCAACCACAATGGCTAGGTAAACTTTTAATACTAATTATTTACATTTGCGTAAATATAGTTACCAATTACTTCCACACTCTGCAAAACCAACCACAATGGCTAGGTAAACTATTATTACTAATTATTTACAGTTGCGAAAATATAATTACTAATTATTACCACACTGTAAAACCAACCACATTGGCTAGATAAACAATTATTACTAATTATTTATAGTTGCATAGTATACTTACTAATTATTACCACACTCTGTAAAACCAACCACATTGGCTACATAAACAATTATTAATAATTATTTACAGTTGCGTAAATAATTACTACACTCTTTAAAACCAACCACATTGGCTAGGTAAACAATTATTACTAATTATTGACAGTTGCGTGAATATAATTACTAATTATAACCACACTCTGTAAAACCAACCACAATTGCTAGGTAAACTATTATTACTAATTATTTACAGTTGCGTAAATATAATTACTAATTATTACCACACTGTAAAACCAACCACAATGGCTAGGTAAACTTTTAATACTAATTATTTACATTTGCGTAAATATAATTACCAATTACTTCCACACTCTGCAAAACCAACCACAATGGCTAGGTAAACTATTATTACTAATTATTTACAGTTGCGAAAATATAATTACTAATTATTACCACACTGTAAAACCTACCACATTGGCTAGATAAACAATTATTACTAATTATTTATAGTTGCATAGTATACTTACTAATTATTACCACACTCTGTAAAACCAACCACATTGGCTACATAAACAATTATTAATAATTGTTTACAGTTGCATAAATAATTATTACTAATTATTGACAGTTGCGTGAATATAATTACTAATTATAACCACACTCTGTAAAACCAACCAGAATTGCTAGGTAAACTATTATTACTAATTATTTACAGTTGCGTAAATATAATTACTAATTATTACCACACTGTAAAACCAACCACAATGGCTAGGTAAACTTTTATTACTAATTATTTGTAGTTGCATAGTATACTTACTAATTATTACCACACTCTGTAAAACCAACCACATTGGCTACATAAACAATTATTAATAATTATTTACAGTTGCGTAAATAATTACTACACTCTGTAAAACCAACCACATTGGCTAGGTAAACAATTATTACTAATTATTTACAGTTGCGTAAATATAATTACTAATTATTACCACACTGTAAAACCAACCACAATGGCTAGGTAAACTTTTAATACTAATTATTTACATTTGCGTAAATATAATTACCAATTACTTCCACACTGCAAAACCAACCACAATGGCTAGGTAAACTATTACTAATTATTTACAGTTGCGAAAATATAATTACTAATTATTACCACACTGTAAAACCAACCACATTGGCTAGATAAACAATTATTACTAATTATTTATAGTTGCATAGTATACTTACTAATTATTACCACACTCTGTAAAACCAACCACATTGGCTACATAAACAATTATTAATAATTATTTACAGTTGCGTAAATAATTACTACACTCTTTAAAACCAACCACATTGGCTAGGTAAACAATTATTACTAATTATTGACAGTTGCGTGAATATAATTACTACACTCTGTAAAACCAACCACAATTGCTAGGTAAACTATTAGTACTAATTATTTACAGTTGCGTAAATATAATTACTAATTATTACCACACTGTAAAACCAACCACAATGGCTAGGTAAACTTTTATTACTAATTATTTATAGTTGCATAGTATACTTACTAATTATTACCACACTCTGTAAAACCAACCACATTGGCTACATAAACAATTATTAATAATTATTTACAGTTGCGTAAATAATTACTACACTCTGTAAAACCAACCACATTGGCTAGGTAAACAATTATTACTAATTATTTACAGTTGCGTAAATATAAATACTAATTATTACCACACTGTAAAACCAACCACAATGGTAAGGTAAACTTTTAATACTAATTATTTACATTTGCGTAAATATAATTACCAATTACTTCCACACTCTGCAAAACCAATCACAATGGCTAGGTAAACTATTATTACTAATTATTTACAGTTGCGTAAATATAATTACTAATTATTACCACACTGTAAAACCAACCACATTGGCTAGATAAACAATTATTACTAATTATTTATAGTTGCATAGTATACTTACTAATTATTACCACACTCTGTAAAACCAACCACATTGGCTACATAAACAATTATTAATAATTATTTACAGTTGCGTAAATAATTACTACACTCTTTAAAACCAACCACATTGGCTAGGTAAACAATTATTACTAATTATTGACAGTTGCGTGAATATAATTACTAATTATAACCACACTCTGTAAAACCAACCACAATTGCTAGGTAAACTATTATTACTAATTATTTACAGTTGCGTAAATATAATTACTAATTATTACCACACTGTAAAACCAACCACAATGGCTAGGTAAACTTTTAATACTAATTATTTACATTTGCGCAAATATAATTACCAATTACTTCCACACTCTGCAAAACCAACCACAATGGCTAGGTAAACTATTATTACTAATTATTTACAGTTGCGAAAATATAATTACTAATTATTACCACACTGTAAAACCAACCACATTGGCTAGATAAACAATTATTACTAATTATTTATAGTTGCATAGTATACTTACTAATTATTACCACACTCTGTAAAACCAACCACATTTGCTACATAAACAATTATTAATAATTATTTACAGTTGCGTAAATAATTACTACACTCTTTAAAACCAACCACATTGGCTAGGTAAACAATTATTACTAATTATTGACAGTTGCGTGAATATAATTACTAATTATAACCACACTCTGTAAAACCAACCACAATTGCTAGGTAAACTATTATTACTAATTATTTACAGTTGCGTAAATATAATTACTAATTATTACCACACTGTAAAACCAACCACAATGGCTAGGTAAACTTTTAATACTAATTATTTACATTTGCGTAAATATAATTACCAATTACTTCCACACTCTGCAAAACCAACCACAATGGCTAGGTAAACTATTATTACTAATTATTTACAGTTGCGAAAATATAATTACTAATTATTACCACACTGTAAAACCAACCACATTGGCTAGATAAACAATTATTACTAATTATTTATAGTTGCATAGTATACTTACTAATTATTACCACACTCTGTAAAACCAACCACATTGGCTACATAAACAATTATTAATAATTGTTTACAGTTGCATAAATAATTATTACTAATTATTGACAGTTGCGTGAATATAATTACTAATTATAACCACACTCTGTAAAACCAACCAGAATTGCTAGGTAAACTATTATTACTAATTATTTACAGTTGCGTAAATATAATTACTAATTATTACCACACTGTAAAACCAACCACAATGGCTAGGTAAACTTTTATTACTAATTATTTGTAGTTGCATAGTATACTTACTAATTATTACCACACTCTGTAAAACCAACCACATTGGCTACATAAACAATTATTAATAATTATTTACAGTTGCGTAAATAATTACTACACTCTGTAAAACCAACCACATTGGCTAGGTAAACAATTATTACTAATTATTTACAGTTGCGTAAATATAATTACTAATTATTACCACACTGTAAAACCAACCACAATGGCTAGGTAAACTTTTAATACTAATTATTTACATTTGCGTAAATATAATTACCAATTACTTCCACACTGCAAAACCAACCACAATGGCTAGGTAAACTATTACTAATTATTTACAGTTGCGAAAATATAATTACTAATTATTACCACACTGTAAAACCAACCACATTGGCTAGATAAACAATTATTACTAATTATTTATAGTTGCATAGTATACTTACTAATTATTACCACACTCTGTAAAACCAACCACATTGGCTACATAAACAATTATTAATAATTATTTACAGTTGCGTAAATAATTACTACACTCTTTAAAACCAACCACATTGGCTAGGTAAACAATTATTACTAATTATTGACAGTTGCGTGAATATAATTACTACACTCTGTAAAACCAACCACAATTGCTAGGTAAACTATTAGTACTAATTATTTACAGTTGCGTAAATATAATTACTAATTATTACCACACTGTAAAACCAACCACAATGGCTAGGTAAACTTTTATTACTAATTATTTATAGTTGCATAGTATACTTACTAATTATTACCACACTCTGTAAAACCAACCACATTGGCTACATAAACAATTATTAATAATTATTTACAGTTGCGTAAATAATTACTACACTCTGTAAAACCAACCACATTGGCTAGGTAAACAATTATTACTAATTATTTACAGTTGCGTAAATATAAATACTAATTATTACCACACTGTAAAACCAACCACAATGGTAAGGTAAACTTTTAATACTAATTATTTACATTTGCGTAAATATAATTACCAATTACTTCCACACTCTGCAAAACCAATCACAATGGCTAGGTAAACTATTATTACTAATTATTTACAGTTGCGTAAATATAATTACTAATTATTACCACACTGTAAAACCAACCACATTGGCTAGATAAACAATTATTACTAATTATTTATAGTTGCATAGTATACTTACTAATTATTACCACACTCTGTAAAACCAACCACATTGGCTACATAAACAATTATTAATAATTATTTACAGTTGCGTAAATAATTACTACACTCTTTAAAACCAACCACATTGGCTAGGTAAACAATTATTACTAATTATTGACAGTTGCGTGAATATAATTACTAATTATAACCACACTCTGTAAAACCAACCACAATTGCTAGGTAAACTATTATTACTAATTATTTACAGTTGCGTAAATATAATTACTAATTATTACCACACTGTAAAACCAACCACAATGGCTAGGTAAACTTTTAATACTAATTATTTACATTTGCGTAAATATAATTACCAATTACTTCCACACTCTGCAAAACCAACCACAATGGCTAGGTAAACTATTATTACTAATTATTTACAGTTGCGAAAATATAATTACTAATTATTACCACACTGTAAAACCAACCACATTGGCTAGATAAACAATTATTACTAATTATTTATAGTTGCATAGTATACTTACTAATTATTACCACACTCTGTAAAACCAACCACATTGGCTACATAAACAATTATTAATAATTATTTACAGTTGCGTAAATAATTACTACACTCTTTAAAACCAACCACATTGGCTAGGTAAACAATTATTACTAATTATTGACAGTTGCGTGAATATAATTACTAATTATAACCACACTCTGTAAAACCAACCACAATTGCTAGGTAAACTATTATTACTAATTATTTACAGTTGCGTAAATATAATTACTAATTATTACCACACTGTAAAACCAACCACAATGGCTAGGTAAACTTTTAATACTAATTATTTACATTTGCGTAAATATAATTACCAATTACTTCCACACTCTGCAAAACCAACCACAATGGCTAGGTAAACTATTATTACTAATTATTTACAGTTGCGAAAATATAATTACTAATTATTACCACACTGTAAAACCAACCACATTGGCTAGATAAACAATTATTACTAATTATTTATAGTTGCATAGTATACTTACTAATTATTACCACACTCTGTAAAACCAACCACATTGGCTACATAAACAATTATTAATAATCGTTTACAGTTGCATAAATAATTATTACTAATTATTGACAGTTGCGTGAATATAATTACTAATTATAACCACACTCTGTAAAACCAACCAGAATTGCTAGGTAAACTATTATTACTAATTATTTACAGTTGCGTAAATATAATTACTAATTATTACCACACTGTAAAACCAACCACAATGGCTAGGTAAACTTTTATTACTAATTATTTGTAGTTGCATAGTATACTTACTAATTATTACCACACTCTGTAAAACCAACCACATTGGCTACATAAACAATTATTAATAATTATTTACAGTTGCGTAAATAATTACTACACTCTGTAAAACCAACCACATTGGCTAGGTAAACAATTATTACTAATTATTTACAGTTGCGTAAATATAATTACTAATTATTACCACACTGTAAAACCAACCACAATGGCTAGGTAAACTTTTAATACTAATTATTTACATTTGCGTAAATATAATTACCAATTACTTCCACACTGCAAAACCAACCACAATGGCTAGGTAAACTATTACTAATTATTTACAGTTGCGAAAATATAATTACTAATTATTACCACACTGTAAAACCAACCACATTGGCTAGATAAACAATTATTACTAATTATTTATAGTTGCATAGTATACTTACTAATTATTACCACACTCTGTAAAACCAACCACATTGGCTACATAAACAATTATTAATAATTATTTACAGTTGCGTAAATAATTACTACACTCTTTAAAACCAACCACATTGGCTAGGTAAACAATTATTACTAATTATTGATAGTTGCGTGAATATAATTACTACACTCTGTAAAACCAACCACAATTGCTAGGTAAACTATTAGTACTAATTATTTACAGTTGCGTAAATATAATTACTAATTATTACCACACTGTAAAACCAACCACAATGGCTAGGTAAACTTTTATTACTAATTATTTATAGTTGCATAGTATACTTACTAATTATTACCACACTCTGTAAAACCAACCACATTGGCTACATAAACAATTATTAATAATTATTTACAGTTGCGTAAATAATTACTACACTCTGTAAAACCAACCACATTGGCTAGGTAAACAATTATTACTAATTATTTACAGTTGCGTAAATATAAATACTAATTATTACCACACTGTAAAACCAACCACAATGGTAAGGTAAACTTTTAATACTAATTATTTACATTTGCGTAAATATAATTACCAATTACTTCCACACTCTGCAAAACCAATCACAATGGCTAGGTAAACTATTATTACTAATTATTTACAGTTGCGTAAATATAATTACTAATTATTACCACACTGTAAAACCAACCACATTGGCTAGATAAACAATTATTACTAATTATTTATAGTTGCATAGTATACTTACTAATTATTACCACACTCTGTAAAACCAACCACATTGGCTACATAAACAATTATTAATAATTATTTACAGTTGCGTAAATAATTACTACACTCTTTAAAACCAACCACATTGGCTAGGTAAACAATTATTACTAATTATTGACAGTTGCGTGAATATAATTACTAATTATAACCACACTCTGTAAAACCAACCACAATTGCTAGGTAAACTATTATTACTAATTATTTACAGTTGCGTAAATATAATTACTAATTATTACCACACTGTAAAACCAACCACAATGGCTAGGTAAACTTTTAATACTAATTATTTACATTTGCGTAAATATAATTACCAATTACTTCCACACTCTGCAAAACCAACCACAATGGCTAGGTAAACTATTATTACTAATTATTTACAGTTGCGAAAATATAATTACTAATTATTACCACACTGTAAAACCAACCACATTGGCTAGATAAACAATTATTACTAATTATTTATAGTTGCATAGTATACTTACTAATTATTACCACACTCTGTAAAACCAACCACATTGGCTACATAAACAATTATTAATAATTATTTACAGTTGCGTAAATAATTACTACACTCTTTAAAACCAACCACATTGGCTAGGTAAACAATTATTACTAATTATTGACAGTTGCGTGAATATAATTACTAATTATAACCACACTCTGTAAAACCAACCACAATTGCTAGGTAAACTATTATTACTAATTATTTACAGTTGCGTAAATATAATTACTAATTATTACCACACTGTAAAACCAACCACAATGGCTAGGTAAACTTTTAATACTAATTATTTACATTTGCGTAAATATAATTACCAATTACTTCCACACTCTGCAAAACCAACCACAATGGCTAGGTAAACTATTATTACTAATTATTTACAGTTGCGAAAATATAATTACTAATTATTACCACACTGTAAAACCAACCACATTGGCTAGATAAACAATTATTACTAATTATTTATAGTTGCATAGTATACTTACTAATTATTACCACACTCTGTAAAACCAACCACATTGGCTACATAAACAATTATTAATAATTATTTACAGTTGCATAAATAATTATTACTAATTATTGACAGTTGCGTGAATATAATTACTAATTATAACCACACTCTGTAAAACCAACCAGAATTGCTAGGTAAACTATTATTACTAATTATTTACAGTTGCGTAAATATAATTACTAATTATTACCACACTGTAAAACCAACCACAATGGCTAGGTAAACTTTTATTACTAATTATTTATAGTTGCATAGTATACTTACTAATTATTACCACACTCTGTAAAACCAACCACATTGGCTACATAAACAATTATTAATAATTATTTACAGTTGCGTAAATAATTACTACACTCTGTAAAACCAACCACATTGGCTAGGTAAACAATTATTACTAATTATTTACAGTTGCGTAAATATAATTACTAATTATTACCACACTGTAAAACCAACCACAATGGCTAGGTAAACTTTTAATACTAATTATTTACATTTGCGTAAATATAATTACCAATTACTTCCACACTGCAAAACCAACCACAATGGCTAGGTAAACTATTACTAATTATTTACAGTTGCGAAAATATAATTACTAATTATTACCACACTGTAAAACCAACCACATTGGCTAGATAAACAATTATTACTAATTATTTATAGTTGCATAGTATACTTACTAATTATTACCACACTGTAAAACCAACCACATTGGCTACATAAACAATTATTAATAATTATTTACAGTTGCGTAAATAATTACTACACTCTTTAAAACCAACCACATTGGCTAGGTAAACAATTATTACTAATTATTGACAGTTGCGTGAATATAATCACTACACTCTGTAAAACCAACCGCAATTGCTAGGTAAACTATTAGTACTAATTATTTACAGTTGCGTAAATATAATTACTAATTATTACCACACTGTAAAACCAACCACAATGGCTAGGTAAACTTTTATTACTAATTATTTATAGTTGCATAGTATACTTACTAATTATTACCACACTCTGTAAAACCAACCACATTGGCTACATAAACAATTATTAATAATTATTTACAGTTGCGTAAATAATTACTACACTCTGTAAAACCAACCACATTGGCTAGGTAAACAATTATTACTAATTATTTACAGTTGCGTAAATATAAATACTAATTATTACCACACTGTAAAACCAACCACAATGGTAAGGTAAACTTTTAATACTAATTATTTACATTTGCGTAAATATAATTACCAATTACTTCCACACTCTGCAAAACCAATCACAATGGCTAGGTAAACTATTATTACTAATTATTTACAGTTGCGTAAATATAATTACTATTATTACCACACTGTAAAACCAACCACATTGGCTAGATAAACAATTATTACTAAAGATTTATAGTTGCATAGTATACTTACTAATTATTACCACACTCTGTAAAACCAACCACATTGGCTACATAAACAATTATTAATAATTATTTACAGTTGCGTAAATAATTACTACACTCTTTAAAACAACCACATTGGCTAGGTAAACAATTATTACTAATTATTGACAGTTGCGTGAATATAATTACTAATTATAACCACACTCTGTAAAACCAACCACAATTGCTAGGTAAACTATTATTACTAATTATTTACAGTTGCGTAAATAATTACTACACTCTGTAAAACCAACCACATTGGCTAGGTAAACAATTATTACTAATTATTTACAGTTGCGTAAATATAATTACTAATTATTACCACACTGTAAAACCAACCACAATGGCTAGGTAAACTTTTAATACTAATTATTTACATTTGCGTAAATATAATTACCAATTTCTTCCACACTGCAAAACCAACCACAATGGCTAGGTAAACTATTACTAATTATTTACAGTTGCGAAAATATAATTACTAATTATTACCACACTGTAAAACCAACCACATTGGCTAGATAAACAATTATTACTAATTATTTATAGTTGCATAGTATACTTACTAATTATTACCACACTGTAAAACCAACCACATTGGCTACATAAACAATTATTAATAATTATTTACAGTTGCGTAAATAATTACTACACTCTTTAAAACCAACCACATTGGCTAGGTAAACAATTATTACTAATTATTGACAGTTGCGTGAATATAATCACTACACTCTGTAAAACCAACCGCAATTGCTAGGTAAACTATTAGTACTAATTATTTACAGTTGCGTAAATATAATTACTAATTATTACCACACTGTAAAACCAACCACAATGGCTAGGTAAACTTTTATTACTAATTATTTATAGTTGCATAGTATACTTACTAATTATTACCACACTCTGTAAAACCAACCACATTGGCTACATAAACAATTATTAATAATTATTTACAGTTGCGTAAATAATTACTACACTCTGTAAAACCAACCACATTGGCTAGGTAAACAATTATTACTAATTATTTACAGTTGCGTAAATATAAATACTAATTATTACCACACTGTAAAACCAACCACAATGGTAAGGTAAACTTTTAATACTAATTATTTACATTTGCGTAAATATAATTACCAATTACTTCCACACTCTGCAAAACCAATCACAATGGCTAGGTAAACTATTATTACTAATTATTTACAGTTGCGTAAATATAATTACCAATTACTTCCACACTCTGCAAAACCAACCACAATGGCTAGGTAAACTATTATTACTAATTATTTACAGTTGCGAAAATATAATTACTAATTATTACCACACTGTAAAACCAACCACATTGGCTAGATAAACAATTATTACTAATTATTTATAGTTGCATAGTATACTTACTAATTATTACCACACTCTGTAAAAGCAACCACATTGGCTAGAAAAAAAATTATTAATAATTATTTACAGTTGCGTAAATAATTACTACACTCTGTAAAACCAACCACATTGGCTAGGTAAACAATTATTACTAATTATTTACAGTTGCGTAAATATACTTACTAATTATTAACACACTGTAAAACCAACCACAATGGCTAGGTAAACTTTTAATAGTAATTATTTACATTTGCGTAAATATAATTACCAATTACTACCACACTCTGCAAAACCAACCACAATGGCTAGGTAAACTATTATTACTAATTATTTACAGTTGCGAAAATATAATTACTAATTATTACCACACTGTAAAACCAACCACATTGGCTAGATAAACAATTATTACTAATTATTTATAGTTGCATAGTATACTTACTAATTATTACCACACTCTGTAAAACCAACCACGTTGGCTACATAAACAATTATTAATAATTATTTACAGTTGCGTAAATAATTACTACACTCTGTAAAACCAACCACAATGGCTAGGTAAACTTTTATTACTAATTATTTACATTTGCGTAAATATAATTACCAATTACTACCACACTCTGCAAAACCAACCACAATGGCTAGGTAAACTATTATTACTAATTATTTACAGTTGCGAAAATATAATTACTAATTATTACCACACTGTAAACCAACCACATTGGCTAGATAAACAATTATTACTAATTATTTATAGTTGCATAGTATACTTACTAATTATTACCACACTCTGTAAAACCAACCACATTGGCTAGATAAACAATTATTAATAATTATTTAGAGTTGCGTAAATAATTACTACACTCTGTAAAACCAACCACATTGGCTAGGTAAACAATTATTACTAATTATTTATAGTTGCATAGTATACTTACTAATTATTACCACACTCTGTAAAACCAACCACATTGGCTACATAAACAATTATTAATAATTATTTACAGTTGCGTAAATAATTACTACACTCTGTAAAACCAACCACAATGGCTAGGTAAACTATTATTACTAATTATTTACAGTTGCGAAAATATAATTACTAATTATTACCACACTGTAAAACCAACCACATTGGCTAGATAAACAATTATTACTAATTATTTATAGTTGCATAGTATACTTACTAATTATTACCACACTCTGTAAAACCAACCACATTGGCTAGATAAACAATTATTAATAATTATTTACAGTTGCGTAAATAATTACTACACTCTGTAAAACCAACCACATTGGCTAGGTAAACAATTATTACTAATTATTTACAGTTGCGAAAATATAATTACTAATTATTACCACACTGTAAAACCAACCACATTGGCTAGATAAACAATTATTACTAATTATTTATAGTTGCATAGTATACTTACTAATTATTACCACACTCTGTAAAACCAACCACATTGGCTACATAAACAATTATTAATAATTATTTACAGTTGCGTAAATAATTACTACACTCTGTAAAACCAACCACATTGGCTAGGTAAACAATTATTACTAATTATTTACAGTTGCGTAAATATAATTACCAATTACTACCACACTCTGCAAAACCAACCACAATGGCTAGGTAAACTATTATTACTAATTATTTACAGTTGCGAAAATATAATTACTAATTATTACCACACTGTAAAACCAACCACATTGGCTAGATAAACAATTATTACTAATTATTTATAGTTGCATAGTATACTTACTAATTATTACCACACTCTGTAAAACCAACCACATTGGCTACATAAACAATTAATAATAATTATTTACAGTTGCGTAAATAATTACTACACTCTGTAAAACCAACCACATTGGCTAGGTAAACAATTATTACTAATTATTTACAGTTGCGTAAATATAATTACTAATTATTACCACACTGTAAAACCAACCACAATGGCTAGGTAAACTTTTCATACTAATTATTTACATTTGCGTAAATATAATTACCAATTACTACCACACTCTGCAAAACCAACCACAATGGCTAGGTAAACTATTATTACTAATTATTTACAGTTGCGAAAATATAATTACTAATTATTACCACACTGTAAAACCAACCACATTGGCTAGATAAACAATTATTACTAATTATTTATAGTCGCATAGTATACTTACTAATTATTACCACACTCTGTAAAACCAACCACATTGGCTACATAAACAATTATTAATAATTATTTACAGTTGCGTAAATAATTACTACACTCTGTAAAACCAACCACATTGGCTAGGTAAACAATTATTACTAATTATTTACAGTTGCGAAAATATAATTACTAATTATTACCACACTGTAAAACCAACCACAATGGCTAGGTAAACTTTTATTACTAATTATTTACATTTGCGTAAATAATTACTACACTCTGTAAAACCAACCACATAACAGTAAAAGTCGGAAAAAAAGTCGGAAAAAAAAGTCGGAAAAAAAAGTCGGAAAAAAAAGTCCAAAAATTTCTAGAACAAAACAAAGCAGTTTTTCTGTTTTTTTCAATTGTGCCTTCTCCCCCCAAAAGGGGAAGATGCTGGGCCGGTCCCGGAAGTAGTGCAGTACCGGGTCGACCCGTGGCAGAGTTGGAGCAAGCCCCGAACACTCCGCCGCGCTACAAAAATCAGTTTAATATCATGGGTACAATTAGAACCCGTAACAGATATTAAGCTGTTAAGAACAGATACTACACAAAGAGAAGTTTATTGACTTCCAAACTGATAGAGCATGATACATTGACAATGTGAACCACAATATACATACACTTATATGTAAAGGATACCGAATAATGTGCCAATACAATACAGATGTAAGTCACTTTACATTAACAGTCTTATCTTCGTATCAGAGTCTGCTTATCCTTTATACAATTTCAATCAATTGGTACAAAAAAGGGATATACAATAATAATGGGAGAACCACTCAAATCTCTCCATCCCAATGCACTAGAAGGGGAAAGGGAAAAAAAAGGGGGGGGGGATGTACATGCATACATGTTATGATCCAACGCGCGTTACATGTGGTCATCAATACAACAATGTCGGCATCGTTAGCCCATTTGGTCTCACAACAAAGAACCGTGTGTGCCAACGCTGCAGAAACCGCGCCTCTCCGTCTAGTTCGAGCCGCTCTGACAGGTATTCCCAGAGCAGGAGGCGCAGGCTCTGCAGCGCCGGGTACATGGCTCGTACTGGCTGCCTGCGTGCTTCCGCCAGGCAGCGGCGCTTCCACAAGACAAAAAGGGTACATGCCACAACTAGCCGCGCGAATGCACCCCGCGGTTGGTTTCTCCGCACCGAAAACATACGGTTGTTGCAGAAACAGCGTCGGTCCATCGTTTTTTGTTTGTAGCACTTGAGCTATGGTTTACCAAATCTCGACACATCCCTTGAAGGGGATTCTTAATCAAACCATTCTTTATTGCCTCAAATAATAGACTCACATGCAATGACACGCGGAAAAAGTAACCCAAGGTGTCACTGCATGCACGAGGCGCCCAACAATGCAGTAGGACAGGCATTGAGAGGATTGCTGTTAGGCACATGGATAGCAGTGAGCTCGAATGAAAAAAGTTTGTTGGCCTCATCTTTGAGTTGTGATTGTCCTCCCCCAAAAACCGAGAGTCGCTTAGCTAGTCCCGGAAGTAGTGCAGTACCGGGTAGACCCGTGGCAGAGGTACAGCAAGCCCAGAATGCTCTGCCGCATTACAAAAAATAGTATAATGTCAGGGTTACAAATTACAACTGGCAACTGATATCAAGCTGTTAAAACAGTGTTTTCCAGAAATGTTTTGTACATTTGCAAGCAATGCTTTATTGCAGATACCTACTGCTATTAAGGCAAAAGCCTTTATTGCCTCATAGTTGTCGTTAGCAAAAGTGTCACATTTTTGCCACAGCACTTATTGGTCGCGAAGGGAAGACGTCGTGGAGGTGTCGACCAATCACAGAGCAACACCACAGTATGTGCAAATGCATAGCTTATATGTCCATATGTCAATCAATGAGCAGTTACTAATTAAAAAGGAAATAAATAAGTAAATAATTATTTATATGCTATGTCCTGGTTATTGCACTAATTACTCAATATTGGCTAGGTAAACAATTATTACTAATTATTTACAGTTGCGAAAATATAATTACTAATTATTACCACACTGTAAAACCAACCACATTGGCTAGATAAACAATTATTACTAATTATTTATAGTTGCATAGTATACTTACTAATTATTACCACACTCTGTAAAACCAACCACATTGGCTACATAAACAATTATTAATAATTATTTACAGTTGCGTAAATAATTACTACACTCTGTAAAACCAACCACATTGGCTAGGTAAACAATTATTACTAATTATTTACAGTTGCGTAAATATAATTACTAATTATTACCACACTGTAAAACCAACCACAATGGCTAGGTAAACTTTTAATACTAATTATTTACATTTGCGTAAATATAATTACCAATTACTTCCACACTCTGCAAAACCAACCACAATGGCTAGGTAAACTATTACTAATTATTTACAGTTGCGAAAATATAATTACTAATTATTACCACACTAAAACCAAACACATTGGCTAGATAAACAATTATTACTAATTATTTATAGTTGCATAGTATACTTACTAATTATTACCACACTCTGTAAAACCAACCACATTGGCTACATAAACAATTATTAATAATTATTTACAGTTGCGTAAATAATTACTACATTCTTTAAAACCAACAACATTGGCTAGGTAAACAATTATTACTAATTATTTACAGTTGCGTAAATATAATTACTAATTATTACCACACTGTAAAACCAACCACAATGGCTAGGTAAACTTTTAATACTAATTATTTACAGTTGCGTAAATATAATTACTAATTATTACCACACTGTAAAACCAACCACAATGGCTAGGTAAACTATTATTACTAATTATTTACAGTTGCGAAAATATAATTACTAATTATTACCACACTGTAAAACCAACCACACTGGCTAGATAAACAATTATTACTAATTATTTATAGTTGCATAGTATACTTACTAATTATTACCACACTCTGTAAAACCAACCACATTGGCTACATAAACAATTATTAATAATTATTTACAGTTGCGTAAATAATTACTACACTCTGTAAAACCAACCACAATTGCTAGGTAAACTATTATTACTAATTATTTACAGTTGCGTAAATATATTACTAATTATTACCACACTGTAAAACCAACCACAATGGCTAGGTAAACTTTTATTACTAATTATTTATAGTTGCATAGTATACTTACTAATTATTACCACACTCTGTAAAACCAACCACATTGGCTACATAAACAATTATTAATAATTATTTACAGTTGCGTAAATAATTACTACACTCTGTAAAACCAACCACATTGGCTAGGTAAACAATTATTACTAATTATTTACAGTTGCGTAAATATAATAACTAATTATTACCACACTGCAAAACCAACCACAATGGCTAGGTAAACTATTATTACTAATTATTTACAGTTGCGTAAATATAATTACTAATTATTACCACACTGTAAAACCAACCACATTGGCTAGATAAACAATTATTACTAATTATTTATAGTTGCATAGTATACTTACTAATTATTAACACACTCTGTAAAACCAACCACATTGGCTACATAAACAATTATTAATAATTATTTACAGTTGCGTAAATAATTACTACACTCTTTAAAACCAACCACATTGGCTAGGTAAACAATTATTACTAATTATTGACAGTTCCGTGAATATAATTACTAATTATAACCACACTCTGTAAAACCAACCACAATGGCTAGGTAAACTTTTATTACTAATTATTTATAGTTGCATAGTATACTTACTAATTATTACCACACTCTGTAAAACCAACCACATTGGCTACATAAACAATTATTAATAATTATTTACAGTTGCGTAAATAATTACTACACTCTGTAAAACCAACCACATTGGCTAGGTAAACAATTATTACTAATTATTTACAGTTGCGTAAATATAATAACTAATTATTACCACACTGTAAAACCAACCACAATGGCTAGGTAAACTATTATTACTAATTATTTACAGTTGCGTAAATATAATTACTAATTATTACCACACTGTAAAACCAACCACATTGGCTAGATAAACAATTATTACTAATTATTTATAGTTGCATAGTATACTTACTAATTATTACCACACTCTGTAAAACCAACCACATTGGCTACATAAACAATTATTAATAATTATTTACAGTTGCGTAAATAATTACTACACTCTTTAAAACCAACCACATTGGCTAGGTAAACAATTATTACTAATTATTGACAGTTGCGTGAATATAATTACTAATTATAACCACACTCTGTAAAACCAACCACAATTGCTAGGTAAACTATTATTACTAATTATTTACAGTTGCGTAAATATAATTACTAATTATTACCACACTGTAAAACCAACCACAATGGCTAGGTAAACTTTTATTACTAATTATTTATAGTTGCATAGTATACTTACTAATTATTACCACACTCTGTAAAACCAACCACATTGGCTACATAAACAATTATTAATAATTATTTACAGTTGCGTAAATAATTACTACACTCTGTAAAACCAACCACATTGGCTAGGTAAACAATTATTACTAATTATTTACAGTTGCGTAAATATAATTACTAATTATTACCACACTGTAAAACCAACCACAATGGCTAGGTAAACTTTTAATACTAATTATTTACATTTGCGTAAATATAATTACCAATTACTTCCACACTCTGCAAAACCAACCACAATGGCTAGGTAAACTATTACTAATTATTTACAGTTGCGAAAATATAATTACTAATTATTACCACACTGTAAAACCAACCACATTGGCTAGATAAACAATTATTACTAATTATTTATAGTTGCATAGTATACTTACTAATTATTACCACACTCTGTAAAACCAACCACATTGGCTACATAAACAATTATTAATAATTATTTACAGTTGCGTAAATAATTACTACACTCTTTAAAACCAACCACATTGGCTAGGTAAACAATTATTACTAATTATTGACAGTTGCGTGAATATAATTACTACACTCTGTAAAACCAACCACAATTGCTAGGTAAACTATTATTACTAATTATTTACAGTTGCGTAAATATAAATACTAATTATTACCACACTGTAAAACCAACCACAATGGCTAGGTAAACTTTTATTACTAATTATTTATAGTTGCATAGTATACTTACTAATTATTACCACACTCTGTAAAACCAACCACATTGGCTACATAAACAATTATTAATAATTATTTACAGTTGCGTAAATAATTACTACACTCTGTAAAACCAACCACATTGGCTAGGTAAACAATTATTACTAATTATTTACAGTTGCGTAAATATAATTACTAATTATTACCACACTGTAAAACCAACCACAATGGCTAGGTAAACTTTTAATACTAATTATTTACATTTGCGTAAATATAATTACCAATTACTTCCACACTCTGCAAAACCAACCACAATGGCTAGGTAAACTATTATTACTAATTATTTACAGTTGCGTAAATGTAATTACTAATTATTACCACACTGTAAAACCAACCACATTGGCTAGATAAACAACTATCACTAATTATTTATAGTTGCATAGTATACTTACTAATTATTACCACACTCTGTAAAACCAACCACATTGGCTACATAAACAATTATTAATAATTATTTACAGTTGCGTAAATAATTACTACACTCTGTAAAACCAACCACAATGGCTAGGTAAACTATTATTACTAATTATTTACAGTTGCGAAAATATAATTACTAATTATTACCACACTGTAAAACCAACCACATTGGCTAGATAAACAATTATTACTAATTATTTATAGTTGCATAGTATACTTACTAATTATTACCACACTCTGTAAAACCAACCACATTGGCTAGATAAACAATTATTAATAATTATTTACAGTTGCGTAAATAATTACTACACTCTGTAAAACCAACCACATTGGCTAGGTAAACAATTATTACTAATTATTTACAGTTGCGTAAATATAATTACTAATTATTACCACACTGTAAAACCAACCACATTGGCTAGGTAAACAATTATTACTAATTATTTACAGTTGCGTAAATATAATTACCAATTACTACCACACTCTGCAAAACCAACCACAATGGCCAGGTAAACTATTATTACTAATTATTTACAGTTGCGAAAATATAATTACTAATTATTACCACACTGTAAAACCAACCACATTGGCTAGATAAACAATTATTACTAATTATTTATAGTTGCATAGTATACTTACTAATTATTACCACACTCTGTAAAACCAACCACATTGGCTACATAAACAATTAATAATAATTATTTACAGTTGCGTAAATAATTACTACACTCTGTAAAACCAACCACATTGGCTAGGTAAACAATTATTACTAATTATTTACAGTTGCGTAAATATAATTACTAATTATTACCACACTGTAAAACAAACCACAATGGCTAGGTAAACTTTTAATACTAATTATTTACATTTGCGTAAATATAATTACCAATTACTACCACACTCTGCAAAACCAACCACAATGGCTAGGTAAACTATTATTACTAATTATTTACAGTTGCGAAAATATAATTACTAATTATTACCACACTGTAAAACCAACCACATTGGCTAGATAAACAATTATTACTAATTATTTATAGTTGCATAGTATACTTACTAATTATTACCACACTCTGTAAAACCAACCACATTGGCTAGATAAACAATTATTAATAATTATTTACAGTTGCGTAAATAATTACTACACTCTGTAAAACCAACCACATTGGCTAGGTAAACAATTATTACTAATTATTTACAGTTGCGAAAATATAATTACTAATTATTACCACACTGTAAAACCAACCACATTGGCTAGATAAACAATTATTACTAATTATTTATAGTTGCATAGTATACTTACTAATTATTACCACACTCTGTAAAACCAACCACATTGGCTACATAAACAATTATTAATAATTATTTACAGTTGCGTAAATAATTACTACACTCTGTAAAACCAACCACATTGGCTAGGTAAACAATTATTACTAATTATTTACAGTTGCGTAAATATAATTACTAATTATTACCACACTGTAAAACCAACCACATTGGCTAGGTAAACAATTATTACTAATTACTAATAGTCGCATAGTATACTTACTAATTATTACCACACTCTGTAAAACCAACCACATTGGCTACATAAACAATTATTAATAATTATTTACAGTTGCGTAAATAATTACTACACTCTGTAAAACCAACCACATTGGCTAGGTAAACAATTATTACTAATTATTTACAGTTGCGAAAATATAATTACTAATTATTACCACACTGTAAAACGAACCACATTGGCTAGATAAACAATTACTAATTATTTATAGTTGCATAGCATACTTACTAATTATTACCACACTCTGTAAAACCAACCACATTGGCTACATAAACAATTATTAATAATTATTTACAGTTGCGTAAATAATTACTACACTCTGCAAAACCAACCACAATGGCTAGGTAAACTATTATTACTAATTATTTACAGTTGCGAAAATATAATTACTAATTATTACCACACTGTAAAACCAACCACATTGGCTAGATAAACAATTATTACTAATTATTTATAGTTGCATAGTATACTTACTAATTATTACCACACTCTGTAAAACCAACCACATTGGCTACATAAACAATTATTAATAATTATTTACAGTTGCGTAAATAATTACTACACTCTGTAAAACCAACCACATTGGCTAGGTAAACAATTATTACTAATTATTTACAGTTGCGTAAGTATAATTACTAATTATTACCACACTGTAAAACCAACCACAATGGCTAGGTAAACTTTTAATACTAATTATTTACATTTGCGTAAATATAATTACCAATTACTTCCACACTCTGCAAAACCAACCACAATGGCTAGGTAAACTATTACTAATTATTTACAGTTGCGAAAATATAATTACTAATTATTACCACACTGTAAAACCAACCACATTGGCTAGATAAACAATTATTACTAATTATTTATAGTTGCATAGTATACTTACTAATTATTACCACACTCTGTAAAACCAACCACATTGGCTACATAAACAATTATTAATAATTATTTACAGTTGCGTAAATAATTACTACACTCTTTAAAACCAACCACATTGGCTAGGTAAACAATTATTACTAATTATTGACAGTTGCGTGAATATAATTACTACACTCTGTAAAACCAACCACAATTGCTAGGTAAACTATTATTACTAATTATTTACAGTTGCGTAAATATAATTACTAATTATTACCACACTGTAAAACCAACCACAATGGCTAGGTAAACTTTTATTACTAATTATTTATAGTTGCATAGTATACTTACTAATTATTACCACACTCTGTAAAACCAACCACATTGGCTACATAAACAATTATTAATAATTATTTACAGTTGCGTAAATAATTACTACACTCTGTAAAACCAACCACATTGGCTAGGTAAACAATTATTACTAATTATTTACAGTTGCGTAAATATAATTACTAATTATTACCACACTGTAAAACCAACCACAATGGCTAGGTAAACTTTTAATACTAATTATTTACATTTGCGTAAATATAATTACCAATTACTTCCACACTCTGCAAAACCAACCACAATGGCTAGGTAAACTATTATTACTAATTATTTACAGTTGCGTAAATGTAATTACTAATTATTACCACACTGTAAAACCAACCACATTGGCTAGATAAACAATTATCACTAATTATTTATAGTTGCATAGTATACTTACTAATTATTACCACACTCTGTAAAACCAACCACATTGGCTACATAAACAATTATTAATAATTATTTACAGTTGCGTAAATAATTACTACACTCTGTAAAACCAACCACAATGGCTAGGTAAACTATTATTACTAATTATTTACAGTTGCGAAAATATAATTACTAATTATTACCACACTGTAAAACCAACCACATTGGCTAGATAAACAATTATTACTAATTATTTATAGTTGCATAGTATACTTACTAATTATTACCACACTCTGTAAAACCAACCACATTGGCTAGATAAACAATTATTAATAATTATTTACAGTTGCGTAAATAATTACTACACTCTGTAAAACCAACCACATTGGCTAGGTAAACAATTATTACTAATTATTTACAGTTGCGAAAATATAATTACTAATTATTACCACACTGTAAAACCAACCACATTGGCTAGATAAACAATTATTACTAATTATTTATAGTTGCATAGTATACTTACAAATTATTACCACACTCTGTAAAACCAACCACATTGGCTACATAAACAATTATTAATAATTATTTACAGTTGCGTAAATAATTACTACACTCTGTAAAACCAACCACATTGGCTAGGTAAACAATTATTACTAATTATTTACAGTTGCGTAAATATAATTACTAATTATTACCACACTGTAAAACCAACCACATTGGCTAGGTAAACAATTATTACTAATTATTTACAGTTGCGTAAATATAATTACCAATTACTACCACACTCTGCAAAACCAACCACAATGGCCAGGTAAACTATTATTACTAATTATTTACAGTTGCGAAAATATAATTACTAATTATTACCACACTGTAAAACCAACCACATTGGCTAGATAAACAATTATTACTAATTATTTATAGTTGCATAGTATACTTACTAATTATTACCACACTCTGTAAAACCAACCACATTGGCTACATAAACAATTAATAATAATTATTTACAGTTGCGTAAATAATTACTACACTCTGTAAAACCAACCACATTGGCTAGGTAAACAATTATTACTAATTATTTACAGTTGCGTAAATATAATTACTAATTATTACCACACTGTAAAACCAACCACAATGGCTAGGTAATCTTTTAATACTAATTATTTACATTTGCGTAAATATAATTACCAATTACTACCACACTCTGCAAAACCAACCACAATGGCTAGGTAAACTATTATTACTAATTATTTACAGTTGCGAAAATATAATTACTAATTATTACCACACTGTAAAACCAACCACATTGGCTAGATAAACAATTATTACTAATTATTTATAGTCGCATAGTATACTTACTAATTATTACCACACTCTGTAAAACCAACCACATTGGCTACATAAACAATTATTAATAATTATTTACAGTTGCGTAAATAATTACTACACTCTGTAAAACCAACCACATTGGCTAGGTAAACAATTATTACTAATTATTTACAGTTGCGAAAATATAATTACTAATTATTACCACACTGTAAAACCAACCACATTGGCTAGATAAACAATTATTACTAATTATTTATAGTTGCATAGTATACTTACTAATTATTACCACACTCTGTAAAACCAACCACATTGGCTACATAAACAATTATTAATAATTATTTACAGTTGCGTAAATAATTACTACACTCTGCAAAACCAACCACAATGGCTAGGTAAACTATTATTACTAATTATTTACAGTTGCGAAAATATAATTACTAATTATTACCACACTGTAAAACCAACCACATTGGCTAGATAAACAATTATTACTAATTATTTATAGTTGCATAGTATACTTACTAATTATTACCACACTCTGTAAAACCAACCACATTGGCTACATAAACAATTATTAATAATTATTTACAGTTGCGTAAATAATTACTACACTCTGTAAAACCAACCACATTGGCTAGGTAAACTATTATTACTAATTATTTACAGTTGCGAAAATATAATTACTAATTATTACCACACTGTAAAACCAACCACATTGGCTAGATAAACAATTATTACTAATTATTTATAGTTGCATAGTATACTTACTAATTATTACCACACTCTGTAAAACCAACCACATTGGCTAGATAAACAATTATTAATAATTATTTACAGTTGCGTAAATAATTACTACACTCTGTAAAACCAACCACATTGGCTAGGTAAACAATTATTACTAATTATTGACAGTTGCGTGAATATAATCACTAATTATTACCACACTGTAAAACCAACCACATTGGCTAGATAAACAATTATTACTAATTATTTATAGTTGCATAGCATACTTACTAATTATTACCACACTCTGTAAAACCAACCACATTGGCTACATAAACAATTATTAATAATTATTTACAGTTGCGTAAATAATTACTACACTCTGCAAAACCAACCACAATGGCTAGGTAAACTATTATTACTAATTATTTACAGTTGCGAAAATATAATTACTAATTATTACCACACTGTAAAACCAACCACATTGGCTAGATAAACAATTATTACTAATTATTTATAGTTGCATAGTATACTTACTAATTATTACCACACTCTGTAAAACCAACCACATTGGCTACATAAACAATTATTAATAATTATTTACAGTTGCGTAAATAATTACTACACTCTGTAAAACCAACCACATTGGCTAGGTAAACAATTATTACTAATTATTGACAGTTGCGTGAATATAATCACTAATTATTACCACACTGTAAAACCAACCACATTGGCTAGGTAAACAATTATTACTAATTATTGACAGATGCGTAAATATAATTACTAATTATAACCACACTCTGTAAAACCAACCACAATTGCTAGGTAAACTATTATTACCAATTATTTACAGTTGCGTAAATATAATTACTAATTATTACCACACTGTAAAACCAACCACAATGGCTAGGTAAACTTTTATTACTAATTATTTACATTTGCGTAAATAATTACTACACTCTGTAAAACCAACCACATAACAGTAAAAGTCGGAAAAAAAGTCGGAAAAAAAAGTCGGAAAAAAAAGTCCAAAAATTTCTAGAACAAAACAAAGCAGTTTTTCTGTTTTTTTCAATTGTGCCTTCTCCCCCCAAAAGGGGGAGATGCTGGGCCGGTCCCGGAAGTAGTGCAGTACCGGGTCGACCCGTGGCAGAGTTGGAGCAAGCCCCGAACACTCCGCCGCGCTACAAAAATCAGTTTAATATCATGGGTACAATTAGAACCCGTAACAGATATTAAGCTGTTAAGAACAGATACTACACAAAGAGAAGTTTATTGACTTCCAAACTGATAGAGCATGATACATTGACAATGTGAACCACAATATACATACACTTATATGTAAAGGATACCGAATAATGTGCCAATACAATACAGATGTAAGTCACTTTACATTAACAGTCTTATCTTCGTATCAGAGTCTGCTTATCCTTTATACAATTTCAATCAATTGGTACAAAAAAGGGATATACAATAATAATGGGAGAACCACTCAAATCTCTCCATCCCAATGCACTAGAAGGGGAAAGGGAAAAAAAAGGGGGGGGGGATGTACATGCATACATGTTATGATCCAACGCGCGTTACATGTGGTCATCAATACAACAAAGTCGGCATCGTTAGCCCATTTGGTCTCACAACAAAGAACCGTGTGTGCCAACGCTGCAGAAACCGCGCCTCCCCGTCTAGTTCGAGCCGCTCTGACAGGTATTCCCAGAGCAGGAGGCGCAGGCTCTGCAGCGCCGGGTACATGGCTCGTACTGGCTGCCTGCGTGCTTCCGCCAGGCAGCGGCGCTTCCACAAGACAAAAAGGGTACATGCCACAACTAGCCGCGCGAATGCACCCCGCGGTTGGTTTCTCCGCACCGAAAACATACGGTTGTTGCAGAAACAGCGTCGGTCCATCGTTTTTTGTTTGTAGCACTTGAGCTATGGTTTACCAAATCTCGACACATCCCTTGAAGGGGATTCTTAATCAAACCATTCTTTATTGCCTCAAATAATAGACTCACATGCAATGACACGCGGAAAAAGTAACCCAAGGTGTCACTGCATGCACGAGGCGCCCAACAATGCAATAGGACAGGCATTGAGAGGATTGCTGTTAGGCACATGGATAGCAGTGAGCTCGAATGAAAAAAGTTAGTCGGCCTCATCTTTGAGTTGTGATTGTCCTCCCCCAAAAACCGAGAGTCGCTTAGCTAGTCCCGGAAGTAGTGCAGTACCGGGTAGACCCGTGGCAGAGGTACAGCAAGCCCAGAATGCTCTGCCGCATTACAAAAAATAGTATAATGTCAGGGTTACAAATTACAACTGGCAACTGATATCAAGCTGTTAAAACAGTGTTTTCCAGAAATGTTTTGTACATTTGCAAGCAATGCTTTATTGCAGATACCTACTGCTATTAAGGCAAAAGCCTTTATTGCCTCATAGTTGTCGTTAGCAAAAGTGTCACATTTTTGCCACAGCACTTATTGGTCGCGAAGGGAAGACGTCGTGGAGGTGTCGACCAATCACAGAGCAACACCACAGTATGTGCAAATGCATAGCTTATATGTCCATATGTCAATCAATGAGCAGTTACTAATTAAAAAGGAAATAAATAAGTAAATAATTATTTATATGCTATGTCCTGGTTATTGCACTAATTACTCAATATTGGCTAGGTAAACAATTATTACTAATTATTTACAGTTGCGAAAATATAATTACTAATTATTACCACACTGTAAAACCAACCACATTGGCTAGATAAACAATTATTACTAATTATTTATAGTTGCATAGTATACTTACTAATTATTACCACACTCTGTAAAACCAACCACATTGGCTACATAAACAATTATTAATAATTATTTACAGTTGCGTAAATAATTACTACACTCTGTAAAACCAACCACATTGGCTAGGTAAACAATTATTACTAATTATTTACAGTTGCGTAAATATAATTACTAATTATTACCACACTGTAAAACCAACCACAATGGCTAGGTAAACTTTTAATACTAATTATTTACATTTGCGTAAATATAATTACCAATTACTTCCACACTCTGCAAAACCAACCACAATGGCTAGGTAAACTATTATTACTAATTATTTACAGTTGCGAAAATATAATTACTAATTATTACCACACTGTAAAACCAAACACATTGGCTAGATAAACATTTATTACTAATTATTTATAGTTGCATAGTATACTTACTAATTATTACCACACTCTGTAAAACCAACCACATTGGCTACATAAACAATTATTAATAATTATTTACAGTTGCGTAAATAATTACTACACTCTTTAAAACCAACAACATTGGCTAGGTAAACAATTATTACTAATTATTTACAGTTGCGTAAATATAATTACTAATTATTACCACACTGTAAAACCAACCACAATGGCTAGGTAAACTTTTAATACTAATTATTTACAGTTGCGTAAATATAATTACTAATTATTACCACACTGTAAAACCAACCACAATGGCTAGGTAAACTATTATTACTAATTATTTAGAGTTGCGAAAATATAATTACTAATTATTACCACACTGTAAAACCAACCACATTGGCTAGATAAACAATTATTACTAATTATTTATAGTTGCATAGTATACTTACTAATTATTACCACACTCTGTAAAACCAACCACATTGGCTACATAAACAATTATTAATAATTATTTACAGTTGCGTAAATAATTACTACACTCTGTAAAACCAACCACAATTGCTAGGTAAACTATTATTACTAATTATTTACAGTTGCAAAAATATATTACTAATTATTACCACACTGTAAAACCAACCACAATGGCTAGGTAAACTTTTATTACTAATTATTTATAGTTGCATAGTATACTTACTAATTATTACCACACTCTGTAAAACCAACCACATTGGCTACATAAACAATTATTAATAATTATTTACAGTTGCGTAAATAATTACTACACTCTGTAAAACCAACCACATTGGCTAGGTAAACAATTATTACTAATTATTTACAGTTGCGTAAATATAATAACTAATTATTACCACACTGTAAAGCCAACCACAATGGCTAGGTAAACTATTATTACTAATTATTTACAGTTGCGTAAATATAATTACTAATTATTACCACACTGTAAAACCAACCACATTGGCTAGATAAACAATTATTACTAATTATTTATAGTTGCATAGTATACTTACTAATTATTACCACACTCTGTAAAACCAACCACATTGGCTACATAAACAATTATTAATAATTATTTACAGTTGCGTAAATAATTACTACACTCTTTAAAACCAACCACATTGGCTAGGTAAACAATTATTACTAATTATTGACAGTTGCGTGAATATAATTACTAATTATAACCACACTCTGTAAAACCAACCACAATTGCTAGGTAAACTATTATTACTAATTATTTACAGTTGCGTAAATATAATTACTAATTATTACCACACTGTAAAACCAACCACAATGGCTAGGTAAACTTTTATTACTAATTATTTATAGTTGCATAGTATACTTACTAATTATTACCACACTCTGTAAAACCAACCACATTGGCTACATAAACAATTATTAATAATTATTTACAGTTGCGTAAATAATTACTACACTCTGTAAAACCAACCACATTGGCTAGGTAAACAATTATTACTAATTATTTACAGTTGCGTAAATATAATTACTAATTATTACCACACTGTAAAACCAACCACAATGGCTAGGTAAACTTTTAATACTAATTATTTACATTTGCGTAAATATAATTACCAATTACTTCCACTTTCTGCAAAACCAACCACAATGGCTAGGTAAACTATTACTAATTATTTACAGTTGCGAAAATATAATTACTAATTATTACCACACTGTAAAACCAACCACATTGGCTAGATAAACAATTATTACTAATTATTTATAGTTGCATAGTATACTTACTAATTATTACCACACTCTGTAAAACCAACCACATTGGCTACATAAACAATTATTAATAATTATTTACAGTTGCGTAAATAATTACTACACTCTTTAAAACCAACCACATTGGCTAGGTAAACAATTATTACTAATTATTGACAGTTGCGTGAATATAATTACTACACTCTGTAAAACCAACCACAATTGCTAGGTAAACTATTATTACTAATTATTTACAGTTGCGTAAATATAATTACTAATTATTACCACACTGTAAAACCAAACACAATGGCTAGGTAAACTTTTATTACTAATTATTTATAGTTGCATAGTATACTTACTAATTATTACCACACTCTGTAAAACCAACCACATTGGCTACATAAACAATTATTAATAATTATTTACAGTTGCGTAAATAATTACTACACTCTGTAAAACCAACCACATTGGCTAGGTAAACAATTATTACTAATTATTTACAGTTGCGTAAATATAATTACTAATTATTACCACACTGTAAAACCAACCACAATGGCTAGGTAAACTTTTAATACTAATTATTTACATTTGCGTAAATATAATTACCAATTACTTCCACACTCTGCAAAACCAACCACAATGGCTAGGTAAACTATTATTACTAATTATTTACAGTTGCGTAAATGTAATTACTAATTATTACCACACTGTAAAACCAACCACATTGGCTAGATAAACAATTATTACTAATTATTTATAGTTGCATAGTATACTTACTAATTATTACCACACTCTGTAAAACCAACCACATTGGCTACATAAACAATTATTAATAATTATTTACAGTTGCGTAAATAATTACTACACTCTTTAAAACCAACCACATTGGCTAGGTAAACAATTATTACTAATTATTGACAGTTGCGTGAATATAATTACTAATTATAACCACACTCTGTAAAACCAACCACAATTGCTAGGTAAACTATTATTACTAATTATTTACAGTTGCGTAAATATAATTACTAATTATTACCACACTGTAAAACCAACCAGAATGGCTAGGTAAACTTTTAATACTAATTATTTACATTTGCGTAAATATAATTACCAATTACTTCCACACTCTGCAAAACCAACCACAATGGCTAGGTAAACTATTATTACTAATTATTTACAGTTGCGAAAATATAATTACTAATTATTACCACACTGTAAAACCAACCACATTGGCTAGATAAACAATTATTACTAATTATTTATAGTTGCATAGTATACTTACTAATTATTACCACACTCTGTAAAACCAACCACATTGGCTACATAAACAATTATTAATAATTATTTACAGTTGCGTTAATAATTATTACTAATTATTGACAGTTGCGTGAATATAATTACTAATTATAACCACACTCTGTAAAACCAACCACAATTGCTAGGTAAACTATTATTACTAATTATTTACAGTTGCGTAAATATAATTACTAATTATTACCACACTGTAAAACCAAAAACAATGGCTAGGTAAACTTTTAATACTAATTATTTATAGTTGCATAGTATACTTACTAATTATTACCACACTCTGTAAAACCAACCACATTGGCTACATAAACAATTATTAATAATTATTTACAGTTGCGTAAATAATTACTACACTCTTTAAAACCAACCACATTGGCAAGGTAAACAATTATTACTAATTATTGACAGTTGCGTGAATATAATTACTACACTCTGTAAAACCAACCACAATTGCTAGGTAAACTATTATTACTAATTATTTACAGTTGCGTAAATATAATTACTAATTATTACCACACTGTAAAACCAAAAACAATGGCTAGGTAAACTTTTATTACTAATTATTTATAGTTGCATAGTATACTTACTAATTATTACCACACTCTGTAAAACCAACCACATTGGCTACATAAACAATTATTAATAATTATTTACAGTTGCGTAAATAATTACTACACTCTTTAAAACCAACCACATTGGCAAGGTAAACAATTATTACTAATTATTGACAGTTGCGTGAATATAATTACTACACTCTGTAAAACCAACCACAATTGCTAGGTAAACTATTATTACTAATTATTTACAGTTGCGTAAATATATTACTAACTATTACCACACTGTAAAACCAACCACAATGGCTAGGTAAACTTTTATTACTAATTATTTATAGTTGCATAGTATACTTACTAATTATTACCACACTCTGTAAAACCAACCACATTGGCTACATAAACAATTATTAATAATTATTTACAGTTGCGTAAATAATTACTACACTCTGTAAAACCAACCACATTGGCTAGGTAAACAATTATTACTAATTATTTACAGTTGCGTAAATATAATTACTAATTATTACCACACTGTAAAACCAACCACAATGGCTAGGTAAACTTTTAATACTAATTATTTACATTTGCGTAAATATAATTACCAATTACTTCCACACTCTGCAAAACCAACCACAATGGCTAGGTAAACTATTATTACTAATTATTTACAGTTGCGTAAATATAATTACTAATTATTACCACACTGTAAAACCAACCACATTGGCTAATTATTACCACACTCTGTAAAACCAACCACATTGGCTACATAAACAATTATTAATAATTATTTACAGTTGCGTAAATAATTACTACACTCTTTAAAACCAACCACATTGGCTAGGTAAACAATTATTACTAATTATTGACAGTTGCGTGAATATAATTACTAATTATAACCACACTCTGTAAAACCAACCACAATTGCTAGGTAAACTATTATTACTAATTATTTACAGTTGCGTAAATATAATTACAAATTATTACCACACTGTAAAACCAACCACAATGGCTAGGTAAACTTTTAATACTAATTATTTACATTTGCGTAAATATAATTACCAATTACTTCCACACTCTGCAAAACCAACCACAATGGCTAGGTAAACTATTATTACTAATTATTTACAGTTGCGAAAATATAATTACTAATTATTACCACACTGTAAAACCAACCACATTGGCTAGATAAACAATTATTACTAATTATTTATAGTTGCATAGTATACTTACTAATTATTACCACACTCTGTAAAATCAACCACATTGGCTACATAAACAATTATTAATAATTATTTACAGTTGCGTAAATAATTATTACTAATTATTGACAGTTGCGTGAATATAATTACTAATTATAACCACACTCTGTAAAACCAACCACAATTGCTAGGTAAACTATTATTACTAATTATTTACAGTTGCGTAAATATAATTACTAATTATTACCACACTGTAAAACCAACCACAATGGCTAGGTAAACTTTTATTACTAATTATTTATAGTTGCATAGTATACTTACTAATTATTACCACACTCTGTAAAACCAACCACATTGGCTACATAAACAATTATTAATAATTATTTACAGTTGCGTAAATAATTACTACACTCTGTAAAACCAACCACATTGGCTAGGTAAACAATTATTACTAATTATTTACAGTTGCGTAAATATAATTACTAATTATTACCACACTGTAAAACCAACCACAATGGCTAGGTAAACTTTTAATACTAATTATTTACATTTGCGTAAATATAATTACCAATTACTTCCACACTCTGCAAAACCAACCACAATGGCTAGGTAAACTATTACTAATTATTTACAGTTGCGAAAATATAATTACTAATTATTACCACACTGTAAAACCAACCACATTGGCTAGATAAACAATTATTACTAATTATTTATAGTTGCATAGTATACTTACTAATTATTACCACACTCTGTAAAACCAACCACATTGGCTACATAAACAATTATTAATAATTATTTACAGTTGCGTAAATAATTACTACACTCTGTAAAACCAACCACAATTGCTAGGTAAACTATTATTACTAATTATTTTAAGTTGCGTAAATATAATTACTAATTATTACCACACTGTAAAACCAACCACAATGGCTAGGTAAACTTTTATTACTAATTATTTATAGTTGCATAGTATACTTACTAATTATTACCACACTCTGTAAAACCAACCACATTGGCTACATAAACAATTATTAATAATTATTTACAGTTGCGTAAATAATTACTACACTCTGTAAAACCAACCACGTTGGCTAGGTAAACAATTATTACTAATTATTTACAGTTGCGTAAATATAATTACTAATTATTACCACACTGTAAAACCAACCACAATGGCTAGGTAAACTTTTAATACTAATTATTTACATTTGCGTAAATATAATTACCAATTACTTCCACACTCTGCAAAACCAACCACAATGGCTAGGTAAACTATTATTACTAATTATTTACAGTTGCGTAAATATAATTACTAATTATTACCACACTGTAAAACCAACCACATTAGCTAGATAAACAATTATTACTAATTATTTATAGTTGCATAGTATACTTACTAATTATTACCACACTCTGTAAAACCAACCACATTGGCTACATAAACAATTATTAATAATTATTTACAGTTGCGTAAATAATTACTACACTCTTTAAAACCAACCACATTGGCTAGGTAAACAATTATTACTAATTATTTACATTTGCGTAAATATAATTACCAATTACTTCCACACTCTGCAAAACCAACCACAATGGCTAGGTAAACTATTATTACTAATTATTTACAGTTGCGAAAATATAATTACTAATTATTACCACACTGTAAAACCAACCACATTGGCTAGATAAACAATTATTACTAATTATTTATAGTTGCATAGTATACTTACTAATTATTACCACACTCTGTAAAACCAACCACATTGGCTACATAAACAATTATTAATAATTATTTACAGTTGCGTAAATAATTACTACACTCTGTAAAACCAACCACATTGGCTAGGTAAACAATTATTACTAATTATTTACAGTTGCGAAAATATAATTACTAATTATTACCACACTGTAAAACGAACCACATTGGCTAGATAAACAATTACTAATTATTTATAGTTGCATAGCATACTTACTAATTATTACCACACTCTGTAAAACCAACCACATTGGCTACATAAACAATTATTAATAATTATTTACAGTTGCGTAAATAATTACTACACTCTGCAAAACCAACCACAATGGCTAGGTAAACTATTATTACTAATTATTTACAGTTGCGAAAATATAATTACTAATTATTACCACACTGTAAAACCAACCACATTGGCTAGATAAACAATTATTACTAATTATTTATAGTTGCATAGTATACTTACTAATTATTACCACACTCTGTAAAACCAACCACATTGGCTACATAAACAATTATTAATAATTATTTACAGTTGCGTAAATAATTACTACACTCTGTAAAACCAACCACATTGGCTAGGTAAACAATTATTACTAATTATTGACAGTTGCGTGAATATAATCACTAATTATTACCACACTGTAAAACCAACCACATTGGCTAGGTAAACAATTATTACTAATTATTGACAGATGCGTAAATATAATTACTAATTATAACCACACTCTGTAAAACCAACCACAATTGCTAGGTAAACTATTATTACCAATTATTTACAGTTGCGTAAATATAATTACTAATTATTACCACACTGTAAAACCAACCACAATGGCTAGGTAAACATTTATTACTAATTATTTACATTTGCGTAAATAATTACTACACTCTGTAAAACCAACCACATAACAGTAAAAGTCGGAAAAAAAGTCGGAAAAAAAAGTCGGAAAAAAAAGTCGGAAAAAAAAGTCCAAAAATTTCTAGAACAAAACAAAGCAGTTTTTCTGTTTTTTTCAATTGTGCCTTCTCCCCCCAAAAGGGGGAGATGCTGGGCCGGTCCCGGAAGTAGTGCAGTACCGGGTCGACCCGTGGCAGAGTTGGAGCAAGCCCCGAACACTCTGCCGCGCTACAAAAATCAGTTTAATATCATGGTTACAATTAGAACCCGTAACAGATATTAAGCTGTTAAGAACAGATACTACACAAAGAGAAGTTTATTGACTTCCAAACTGATAGAGCATGATACATTGACAATGTGAACCACAATATACATACACTTATATGTAAAGGATACCGAATAATGTGCCAATACAATACAGATGTAAGTCACTTTACATTAACAGTCTTATCTTCGTATCAGAGTCTGCTTATCCTTTATACAATTTCAATCAATTGGTACAAAAAAGGGATATACAATAATAATGGGAGAACCACTCAAATCTCTCCATCCCAATGCACCAGAAGGGGAAAGGGAAAAAAAAGGGGGGGGGGATGTACATGCATACATGTTATGATCCAACGCGCGTTACATGTGGTCATCAATACAACAATGTCGGCATCGTTAGCCCATTTGGTCTCACAACAAAGAACCGTGTGTGCCAACGCTGCAGAAACCGCGCCTCCCCGTCTAGTTCGAGCCGCTCTGACAGGTATTCCCAGAGCAGGAGGCGCAGGCTCTGCAGCGCCGGGTACATGGCTCGTACTGGCTGCCTGCGTGCTTCCGCCAGGCAGCGGCGCTTCCACAAGACAAAAAGGGTACATGCCACAACTAGCCGCGCGAATGCACCCCGCGGTTGGTTTCTCCGCACCGAAAACATACGGTTGTTGCAGAAACAGCGTCGGTCCATCGTTTTTTGTTTGTAGCACTTGAGCTATGGTTTACCAAAACTCGACACATTCCTTGAAGGGGATTCTTAATCAAACCATTCTTTATTGCCTCAAATAATAGACTCACATGCAATGACACGCGGAAAAAGTAACCCAAGGTGTCACTGCATGCACGAGGCGCCCAACAATGCAATAGGACAGGCATTGAGAGGATTGCTGTTAGGCACATGGATAGCAGTGAGCTCGAATGAAAAAAGTTAGTTGGCCTCATCTTTGAGTTGTGATTGTCCTCCCCCAAAAACCGAGAGTCGCTTAGCTAGTCCCGGAAGTAGTGCAGTACCGGGTAGACCCGTGGCAGAGGTACAGCAAGCCCAGAATGCTCTGCCGCATTACAAAAAATAGTATAATGTCAGGGTTACAAATTACAACTGGCAACTGATATCAAGCTGTTAAAACAGTGTTTTCCAGAAATGTTTTGTACATTTGCAAGCAATGCTTTATTGCAGATACCTACTGCTATTAAGGCAAAAGCCTTTATTGCCTCATAGTTGTCGTTAGCAAAAGTGTCACATTTTTGCCACAGCACTTATTGGTCGCGAAGGGAAGACGTCGTGGAGGTGTCGACCAATCACAGAGCAACACCACAGTATGTGCACATGCATAGCTTATATGTCCATATGTCAATCAATGAGCAGTTACTAATTAAAAAGGAAATAAATAAGTAAATAATTATTTATATGCTATGTCCTGGTTATTGCACTAATTACTCAATATTGGCTAGGTAAACAATTATTACTAATTATTTACAGTTGCGAAAATATAATTACTAATTATTACCACACTGTAAAACCAACCACATTGGCTAGATAAACAATTATTACTAATTATTTATAGTTGCATAGTATACTTACTAATTATTACCACACTCTGTAAAACCAACCACATTGGCTACATAAACAATTATTAATAATTATTTACAGTTGCGTAAATAATTACTACACTCTGTAAAACCAACCACATTGGCTAGGTAAACAATTATTACTAATTATTTACAGTTGCGTAAATATAATTACTAATTATTACCACACTGTAAAACCAACCACAATGGCTAGGTAAACTTTTAATACTAATTATTTACATTTGCGTAAATATAATTACCAATTACTTCCACACTCTGCAAAACCAACCACAATGGCTAGGTAAACTATTATTACTAATTATTTACAGTTGCGAAAATATAATTACTAATTATTACCACACTGTAAAACCAAACACATTGGCTAGATAAACAATTATTACTAATTATTTATAGTTGCATAGTATACTTACTAATTATTACCACACTCTGTAAAACCAACCACATTGGCTACATAAACAATTATTAATAATTATTTACAGTTGCGTAAATAATTACTACACTCTTTAAAACCAACAACATTGGCTAGGTAAACAATTATTACTAATTATTTACAGTTGCGTAAATATAATTACTAATTATTACCACACTGTAAAACCAACCACAATGACTAGGTAAACTTTTAATACTAATTATTTACATTTGCGTAAATATAATTACCAATTACTTCCACACTCTGCAAAACCAACCACAATGGCTAGGTAAACTATTATTACTAATTATTTACAGTTGCGAAAATATAATTACTAATTATTACCACACTGTAAAACCAACCACATTGGCTAGATAAACAATTATTACTAATTATTTATAGTTGCGAAAATATAATTACTAATTATTACCACACTGTAAAACCAACCACATTGGCTAGATAAACAATTATTACTAATTATTTATAGTTGCATAGTATACTTACTAATTATTACCACACTGTAAAACCAACCACATTGGCTACATAAACAATTATTAATAATTATTTACAGTTGCGTAAATAATTACTACACTCTGTAAAACCAACCACAATTGCTAGGTAAACTATTATTACTAATTATTTACAGTTGCGTAAATATATTACTAATTATTACCACACTGTAAAACCAACCACAATGGCTAGGTAAACTTTTATTACTAATTATTTATAGTTGCATAGTATACTTACTAATTATTACCACACTCTGTAAAACCAACCACATTGGCTACATAAACAATTATTAATAATTATTTACAGTTGCGTAAATAATTACTACACTCTGTAAAACCAACCACATTGGCTAGGTAAACAATTATTACTAATTATTTACAGTTGCGTAAATATAATAACTAATTATTACCACACTGTAAAACCAACCACAATGGCTAGGTAAACTATTATTACTAATTATTTACAGTTGCGTAAATATAATTACTAATTATTACCACACTGTAAAACCAACCACATTGGCTAGATAAACAATTATTACTAATTATTTATAGTTGCATAGTATACTTACTAATTATTACCACACTCTGTAAAACCAACCACATTGGCTACATAAACAATTATTAATAATTATTTACAGTTGCGTAAATAATTACTACACTCTTTAAAACCAACCACATTGGCTAGGTAAACAATTATTACTAATTATTGACAGTTGCGTGAATATAATTACTAATTATAACCACACTCTGTAAAACCAACCACAATTGCTAGGTAAACTATTATTACTAATTATTTACAGTTGCGTAAATATAATTACTAATTATTACCACACTGTAAAACCAACCACAATGGCTAGGTAAACTTTTATTACTAATTATTTATAGTTGCATAGTATACTTACTAATTATTACCACACTCTGTAAAACCAACCACATTGGCTACATAAACAATTATTAATAATTATTTACAGTTGCGTAAATAATTACTACACTCTGTAAAACCAACCACATTGGCTAGGTAAACAATTATTACTAATTATTTACAGTTGCGTAAATATAATTACTAATTATTACCACACCGTAAAACCAACCACAATGGCTAGGTAAACTTTTAATACTAATTATTTACATTTGCGTAAATATAATTACCAATTACTTCCACACTCTGCAAAACCAACCACAATGGCTAGGTAAACTATTACTAATTATTTACAGTTGCGAAAATATAATTACTAATTATTACCACACTGTAAAACCAACCACATTGGCTAGATAAACAATTATTACTAATTATTTATAGTTGCATAGTATACTTACTAATTATTACCACACTCTGTAAAACCAACCACATTGGCTACATAAACAATTATTAATAATTATTTACAGTTGCGTAAATAATTACTACACTCTTTAAAACCAACCACATTGGCTAGGTAAACAATTATTACTAATTATTGACAGTTGCGTGAATATAATTACTACACTCTGTAAAACCAACCACAATTGCTAGGTAAACTATTATTACTAATTATTTACAGTTGCGTAAATATAATTACTAATTATTACCACACTGTAAAACCAACCACAATGGCTAGGTAAACTTTTATTACTAATTATTTATAGTTGCATAGTATACTTACTAATTATTACCACACTCTGTAAAACCAACCACATTGGCTACATAAACAATTATTAATAATTATTTACAGTTGCGTAAATAATTACTACACTCTGTAAAACCAACCACATTGGCTAGGTAAACAATTATTACTAATTATTTACAGTTGCGTAAATATAATTACTAATTATTACCACACTGTAAAACCAACCACAATGGCTAGGTAAACTTTTAATACTAATTATTTACATTTGCGTAAATATAATTACCAATTACTTCCACACTCTGCAAAACCAACCACAATGGCTAGGTAAACTATTATTACTAATTATTTACAGTTGCGTAAATGTAATTACTAATTATTACCACACTGTAAAACCAACCACATTGGCTAGATAAACAATTATTACTAATTATTTATAGTTGCATAGTATACTTACTAATTATTACCACACTCTGTAAAACCAACCACATTGGCTACATAAACAATTATTAATAATTATTTACAGTTGCGTAAATAATTACTACACTCTTTAAAACCAACCACATTGGCTAGGTAAACAATTATTACTAATTATTGACAGTTTTGTGAATATAATTACTAATTATAACCACACTCTGTAAAACCAACCACAATTGCTAGGTAAACTATTATTACTAATTATTTACAGTTGCGTAAATATAATTACTAATTATTACCACACTGTAAAACCAACCAGAATGGCTAGGTAAACTTTTAATACTAATTATTTACATTTGCGTAAATATAATTACCAATTACTTCCACACTCTGCAAAACCAACCACAATGGCTAGGTAAACTATTATTACTAATTATTTACAGTTGCGAAAATATAATTACTAATTATTACCACACTGTAAAACCAACCACATTGGCTAGATAAACAATTATTACTAATTATTTATAGTTGCATAGTATACTTACTAATTATTACAACACTCTGTAAAACCAACCACATTGGCTACATAAACAATTAATAATAATTATTTACAGTTGCGTAAATAATTATTACTAATTATTGACAGTTGCGTGAATATAATTACTAATTATTACCACACTCTGTAAAACCAACCACAATTGCTAGGTAAACTATTATTACTAATTATTTACAGTTGCGTAAATATAATTACTAATTATTACCACACTGTAAAACCAAAAACAATGGCTAGGTAAACTTTTATTACTAATTATTTATAGTTGCATAGTATACTTACTAATTATTACCACACTTTGTAAAACCAACCACATTGGCTACATAAACAATTATTAATAATTATTTACAGTTGCGTAAATAATTACTACACTCTGTAAAACCAACCACATTGGCTAGGTAAACAATTATTACTAATTATTTACAATTGCGTAATTATAATTACTAATTATTACCACACTGTAAAACCAACCACAATGGCTAGGTAAACTTTTAATACTAATTATTTACATTTGCGTAAATATAATTACCAATTACTTCCACACTCTGCAAAACCAACCACAATGGCTAGGTAAACTATTACTAATTATTTACAGTTGCGAAAATATAATTACTAATTATTACCACACTGTAAAACCAACCACATTGGCTAGATAAACAATTATTACTAATTATTTATAGTTGCATAGTATACTTACTAATTATTACCACACTCTGTAAAACCAACCACATTGGCTACATAAACAATTATTAATAATTATTTACAGTTGCGTAAATAATTACTACACTCTTTAAAACCAACCACATTGGCTAGGTAAACAATTATTACTAATTATTGACAGTTGCGTGAATATAATTACTACACTCTGTAAAACCAACCACAATTGCTAGGTAAACTATTTTTACTAATTATTTACAGTTGCGTAAATATATTACTAACTATTACCACACTGTAAAACCAACCACAATGGCTAGGTAAACTTTTATTACTAATTATTTATAGTTGCATAGTATACTTACTAATTATTACCACACTCTGTAAAACCAACCACATTGGCTACATAAACAATTATTAATAATTATTTACAGTTGCGTAAATAATTACTACACTCTGTAAAACCAACCACATTGCCTAGGTAAACAATTATTACTAATTATTTACAGTTGCGTAAATATAATTACCAATTATTACCACACTGTAAAACCAACCACAATGGCTAGGTAAACTTTTAATACTAATTATTTACATTTGCGTAAATATAATTACCAATTACTTCCACACTCTGCAAAACCAACCACAATGGCTAGGTAAACTATTATTACTAATTATTTACAGTTGCGTAAATATAATTACTAATTATTACCACACTGTAAAACCAACCACATTGGCTAGATAAACAATTATTACTAATTATTTATAGTTGCATAGTATACTTACTAATTATTACCACACTCTGTAAAACCAACCACATTGGCTACATAAACAATTATTAATAATTATTTACAGTTGCGTAAATAATTACTACACTCTTTAAAACCAACCACATTGGCTAGGTAAACAATTATTACTAATTATTGACAGTTGCGTGAATATAATTACTAATTATAACCACACTCTGTAAAACCAACCACAATTGCTAGGTAAACAATTATTACTAATTATTTACAGTTGCGTAAATATAATTACTAATTATTACCACACTGTAAAACCAACCACCATGGCTAGGTAAACTTTTA
The DNA here is from genome assembly GCF_055883805.1 of Amblyomma maculatum. Classification (NCBI taxonomy): domain Eukaryota; kingdom Metazoa; phylum Arthropoda; class Arachnida; order Ixodida; family Ixodidae; genus Amblyomma; species Amblyomma maculatum. The sequence goes on from NW_028146748.1 coordinate 2,245,208, forward strand.
ATACTAATTATTTACATTTGCGTAAATATAATTACCAATTACTTCCACACTCTGCAAAACCAACCACAATGGCTAGGTAAACTATTATTACTAATTATTTACAGTTGCGAAAATATAATTACTAATTATTACCACACTGTAAAACCAACCACATTGGCTAGATAAACAATTATTACTAATTATTTATAGTTGCATAGTATACTTACTAATTATTACCACACTCTGTAAAACCAACCACATTGGCTACATAAACAATTATTAATAATTATTTACAGTTGCGTAAATAATTATTACTAATTATTGACAGTTGCGTGAATATAATTACTAATTATAACCACACTCTGTAAAACCAACCACAATTGCTAGGTAAACTATTATTACTAATTATTTACAGTTGCGTAAATATAATTACTAATTATTACCACACTGTAAAACCAACCACAATGGCTAGGTAAACTTTTATTACTAATTATTTATAGTTGCATAGTATACTTACTAATTATTACCACACTCTGTAAAACCAACCACATTGGCTACATAAACAATTATTAATAATTATTTACAGTTGCGTAAATAATTACTACACTCTGTAAAACCAACCACATTGGCTAGGTAAACAATTATTACTAATTATTTACAGTTGCGTAAATATAATTACTAATTATTACCACACTGTAAAACCAACCACAATGGCTAGGTAAACTTTTAATACTAATTATTTACATTTGCGTAAATATAATTACCAATTACTTCCACACTCTGCAAAACCAACCACAATGGCTAGGTAAACTATTACTAATTATTTACAGTTGCGAAAATATAATTACTAATTATTACCACACTGTAAAACCAACCACATTGGCTAGATAAACAATTATTACTAATTATTTATAGTTGCATAGTATACTTACTAATTATTACCACACTCTGTAAAACCAACCACATTGGCTACATAAACAATTATTAATAATTATTTACAGTTGCGTAAATAATTACTACACTCTTTAAAACCAACCACATTGGCTAGGTAAACAATTATTACTAATTATTGACAGTTGCGTGAATATAATTACTACACTCTGTAAAACCAACCACAATTGCTAGGTAAACTATTATTACTAATTATTTACAGTTGCGTAAATATAATTACTAATTATTACCACACTGTAAAACCAACCACAATGGCTAGGTAAACTTTTATTACTAATTATTTATAGTTGCATAGTATACTTACTAATTATTACCACACTCTGTAAAACCAACCACATTGGCTACATAAACAATTATTAATAATTATTTACAGTTGCGTAAATAATTACTACACTCTGTAAAACCAACCACATTGGCTAGGTAAACAATTATTACTAATTATTTACAGTTGCGTAAATATAATTACTAATTATTACCACACTGTAAAACCAACCACAATGGCTAGGTAAACTTTTAATACTAATTATTTACATTTGCGTAAATATAATTACCAATTACTTCCGCACTCTGCAAAACCAACCACAATGGCTAGGTAAACTATTATTACTAATTATTTACAGTTGCGAAAATATAATTACTAATTATTACCACACTGTAAAACCAACCACATTGGCTAGATAAACAATTATTACTAATTATTTATAGTTGCATAGTATACTTACTAATTATTACCACACTCTGTAAAACCAACCACATTGGCTACATAAACAATTATTAATAATTATTTACAGTTGCGTAAATAATTATTACTAATTATTGACAGTTGCGTGAATATAATTACTAATTATAACCACACTCTGTAAAACCAACCACAATTGCTAGGTAAACTATTATTACTAATTATTTACAGTTGCATAAATATAATTACTAATTATTACCACACTGTAAAACCAACCACAATGGCTAGGTAAACTTTTATTACTAATTATTTATAGTTGCATAGTATACTTACTAATTATTACCACACTCGGTAAAACCAACCACATTGGCTACATAAACAATTATTAATAATTATTTACAGTTGCGTAAATAATTACTACGCTCTGTAAAACCAACCACATTGGCTAGGTAAACAATTATTACTAATTATTTACAGTTGCGTAAATATAATTACTAATTATTACCACACTGTAAAACCAACCACAATGGCTAGGTAAACTTTTAATACTAATTATTTACATTTGCGTAAATATAATTACTAATTATAACCACACTCTGTAAAACCAACCACAATTGCTAGGTAAACTATTATTACTAATTATTTACAGTTGCGTAAATATAATTACTAATTATTACCACACTGTAAAACCAACCAGAATGGCTAGGTAAACTTTTAATACTAATTATTTAAATTTGCGTAAATATAATTACCAATTACTTCCACACTCTGCAAAACCAACCACAATGGCTAGGTAAACTATTATTACTAATTATTTACAGTTGCGAAAATATAATTACTAATTATTACCACACTGTAAAACCAACCACATTGGCTAGATAAACAATTATTACTAATTATTTATAGTTGCATAGTATACTTACTAATTATTACCACACTCTGTAAAACCAACCACATTGGCTACATAAACAATTATTAATAATTATTTACAGTTGCGTAAATAATTATTACTAATTATTGACAGTTGCGTGAATATAATTACTAATTATAACCACACTCTGTAAAACCAACCACAATTGCTAGCTAAACTATTATTACTAATTATTTACAGTTGCGTAAATATAATTACTAATTATTACCACACTGTAAAACCAAAAACAATGGCTAGGTAAACTTTTATTACTAATTATTTATAGTTGCATAGTATACTTACTAATTATTACCACACTCTGTAAAACCAACCACATTGGCTACATAAACAATTATTAATAATTATTTACAGTTGCGTAAATAATTACTACACTCTGTAAAAGCAACCACATTGGCTAGGTAAACAATTATTACTAATTATTTACAGTTGCGTAATTATAATTACTAATTATTACCACACTGTAAAACCAACCACAATGGCTAGGTAAACTTTTAATACTAATTATTTACATTTGCGTAAATATAATTACCAATTACTTCCACACTCTGCAAAACCAACCACAATGGCTAGGTAAACTATTACTAATTATTTACAGTTGCGAAAATATAATTACTAATTATTACCACACTGTAAAACCAACCACATTGGCTAGATAAACAATTATTACTAATTATTTATAGTTGCATAGTATACTTACTAATTATTACCACACTCTGTAAAACCAACCACATTGGCTACATAAACAATTATTAATAATTATTTACAGTTGCGTAAATAATTACTACACTCTTTAAAACCAACCACATTGGCTAGGTAAACAATTATTACTAATTATTGACAGTTGCGTGAATATAATTACTACACTCTGTAAAACCAACCACAATTGCTAGGTAAACTATTATTACTAATTATTTACAGTTGCGTAAATATATTACTAACTATTACCACACTGTAAAACCAACCACAATGGCTAGGTAAACTTTTATTACTAATTATTTATAGTTGCATAGTATACTTACTAATTATTACCACACTCTGTAAAACCAACCACATTGGCTACATAAACAATTATTAATAATTATTTACAGTTGCGTAAATAATTACTACACTCTGTAAAACCAACCACATTGGCTAGGTAAACAATTATTACTAATTATTTACAGTTGCGTAAATATAATTACTAATTATTACCACACTGTAAAACCAACCACAATGGCTAGGTAAACTTTTAATACTAATTATTTACATTTGCGTAAATATAATTACCAATTACTTCCACACTCTGCAAAACCAACCACAATGGCTAGGTAAACTATTATTACTAATTATTTACAGTTGCGTAAATATAATTACTAATTATTTATAGTTGCATAGTATACTTACTAATTATTACCACACTCTGTAAAACCAACCACATTGGCTACATAAACAATTATTAATAATTATTTACAGTTGCGTAAATAATTACTACACTCTTTAAAACCAACCACATTGGCTAGGTAAACAATTAATACTAATTATTGACAGTTGCGTGAATATAATTACTAATTATAACCACACTCTGTAAAACCAACCACAATTGCTAGGTAAACTATTATTACTAATTATTTACAGTTGCGTAAATATAATTACTAATTATTACCACACTGTAAAACCAACCACAATGGCTAGGTAAGCTTTTAATACTAATTATTTACATTTGCGTAAATATAATTACCAATTACTTCCACACTCTGCAAAACCAACCACAATGGCTAGGTAAACTATTATTACTAATTATTTACAGTTGCGAAAATATAATTACTAATTATTACCACACTGTAAAACCAACCACATTGGCTAGATAAACAATTATTACTAATTATTTATAGTTGCATAGTATACTTACTAATTATTACCACACTCTGTAAAACCAACCACATTGGCTACATAAACAATTATTAATAATTATTTACAGTTGCGTAAATAATTATTACTAATTATTGACAGTTGCGTGAATATAATTACTAATTATAACCACACTCTGTAAAACCAACCACAATTGCTAGGTAAACTATTATTACTAATTATTTACAGTTGCGTAAATATAATTACTAATTATTACCACACTGTAAAACCAACCACAATGGCTAGGTAAACTTTTATTACTAATTATTTATAGTTGCATAGTATACTTACTAATTATTACCACACTCTGTAAAACCAACCACATTGGCTACATAAACAATTATTAATAATTATTTACAGTTGCGTAAATAATTACTACACTCTGTAAAACCAACCACATTGGCTAGGTAAACAATTATTACTAATTATTTACAGTTGCGTAAATATAATTACTAATTATTACCACACTGTAAAACCAACCACAATGGCTAGGTAAACTTTTAATACTAATTATTTACATTTGCGTAAATATAATTACCAATTACTTCCACACTCTGCAAAACCAACCACAATGGCTAGGTAAACTATTACTAATTATTTACAGTTGCGAAAATATAATTACTAATTATTACCACACTGTAAAACCAACCACATTGGCTAGATAAACAATTATTACTAATTATTTATAGTTGCATAGTATACTTACTAATTATTACCCCACTCTGTAAAACCAACCACATTGGCTACATAAACAATTATTAATAATTATTTACAGTTGCGTAAATAATTACTACACTCTTTAAAACCAACCACATTGGCTAGGTAAACAATTATTACTAATTATTGACAGTTGCGTGAATATAATTACTAATTATAACCACACTCTGTAAAACCAACCACAATTGCTAGGTAAACTATTATTACTAATTATTTACAGTTGCGTAAATATAATTACTAATTATTACCACACCGTAAAACCAACCACAATGGCTAGGTAAACTTTTAATACTAATTATTTACATTTGCGTAAATATAATTACCAATTACTTCCACACTCTGCAAAACCAACCACAATGGCTAGGTAAACTATTATTACTAATTATTTACAGTTGCGAAAATATAATTACTAATTATTACCACACTGTAAAACCAACCACATTGGCTAGATAAACAATTATTACTAATTATTTATAGTTGCATAGTATACTTACTAATTATTACCACACTCTGTAAAACCAACCACATTGGCTACATAAACAATTATTAATAATTATTTACAGTTGCGTAAATAATTATTACTAATTATTGACAGTTGCGTGAATATAATTACTAATTATAACCACACTCTGTAAAACCAACCACAATTGCTAGGTAAACTATTATTACTAATTATTTACAGTTGCGTAAATATAATTACTAATTATTACCACACTGTAAAACCAACCACAATGGCTAGGTAAACTTTTATTACTAATTATTTATAGTTGCATAGTATACTTACTAATTATTACCACACTCTGTAAAACGAACCACTTTGGCTACATAAACAATTATTAATAATTATTTACAGTTGCGTAAATAATTACTACACTCTGTAAAACCAACCACATTGGCTAGGTAAACAATTATTACTAATTATTTACAGTTGCGTAAATATAATTACTAATTATTACCTCACTGTAAAACCAACCACAATGGCTAGGTAAACTTTTAATACTAATTATTTACATTTGCGTAAATATAATTACCAATTACTTCCACACTCTGCAAAACCAACCACTATGGCTAGGTAAACTATCATTACTAATTATTTACAGTTGCGAAAATATAATTACTAATTATTACCACACTGTAAAACCAACCACATTGGCTAGATAAACAATTATTACTAATTATTTATAGTTGCATAGTATACTTACTAATTATTACCACACTCTGTAAAACCAACCACATTGGCTACATAAACAATTATTAATAATTATTTACAGTTGCGTAAATAATTACTACACTCTTTAAAACCAACCACTTTGGCTAGGTAAACAATTATTACTAATTATTGACAGTTGCGTGAATATAATTACTACACTCTGTAAAACCAACCACAATTGCTAGGTAAACTATTATTACTAATTATTTACAGTTGCGTAAATATAATTACTAATTATTACCACACTGTAAAACCAACCACAATGGCTAGGTAAACTTTTATTACTAATTATTTATAGTTGCATAGTATACTTACTAATTATTACCACACTCTGTAAAACCAACCACATTGGCTACATAAACAATTATTAATAATTATTTACAGTTGCGTAAATAATTACTACACTCTGTAAAACCAACCACATTGGCTAGGTAAACAATTATTACTAATTATTTACAGTTGCGTAAATATAATTACTAATTATTACCACACTGTAAAACCAACCACAATGGCTAGGTAAACTTTTAATACTAATTATTTACATTTGCGTAAATATAATTACCAATTACTTCCGCACTCTGCAAAACCAACCACAATGGCTAGGTAAACTATTATTACTAATTATTTACAGTTGCGAAAATATAATTACTAATTATTACCACACTGTAAAACCAACCACATTGGCTAGATAAACAATTATTACTAATTATTTATAGTTGCATAGTATACTTACTAATTATTACCACACTCTGTAAAACCAACCACATTGGCTACATAAACAATTATTAATAATTATTTACAGTTGCGTAAATAATTATTACTAATTATTGACAGTTGCGTGAATATAATTACTAATTATAACCACACTCTGTAAAACCAACCACAATTGCTAGGTAAACTATTATTACTAATTATTTACAGTTGCATAAATATAATTACTAATTATTACCACACTGTAAAACCAACCACAATGGCTAGGTAAACTTTTATTACTAATTATTTATAGTTGCATAGTATACTTACTAATTATTACCACACTCGGTAAAACCAACCACATTGGCTACATAAACAATTATTAATAATTATTTACAGTTGCGTAAATAATTACTACGCTCTGTAAAACCAACCACATTGGCTAGGTAAACAATTATTACTAATTATTTACAGTTGCGTAAATATAATTACTAATTATTACCACACTGTAAAACCAACCACAATGGCTAGGTAAACTTTTAATACTAATTATTTACATTTGCGTAAATATAATTACTAATTATAACCACGCTCTGTAAAACCAACCACAATTGCTAGGTAAACTATTATTACTAATTATTTACAGTTGCGTAAATATAATTACTAATTATTACCACACTGTAAAACCAACCAGAATGGCTAGGTAAACTTTTAATACTAATTATTTACATTTGCGTAAATATAATTACCAATTACTTCCACACTCTGCAAAACCAACCACAATGGCTAGGTAAACTATTATTACTAATTATTTACAGTTGCGAAAATATAATTACTAATTATTACCACACTGTAAAACCAACCACATTGGCTAGATAAACAATTATTACTAATTATTTATAGTTGCATAGTATACTTACTAATTATTACCACACTCTGTAAAACCAACCACATTGGCTACATAAACAATTATTAATAATTATTTACAGTTGCGTAAATAATTATTACTAATTATTGACAGTTGCGTGAATATAATTACTAATTATAACCACACTCTGTAAAACCAACCACAATTGCTAGCTAAACTATTATTACTAATTATTTACAGTTGCGTAAATATAATTACTAATTATTACCACACTGTAAAACCAAAAACAATGGCTAGGTAAACTTTTATTACTAATTATTTATAGTTGCATAGTATACTTACTAATTATTACCACACTCTGTAAAACCAACCACATTGGCTACATAAACAATTATTAATAATTATTTACAGTTGCGTAAATAATTACTACACTCTGTAAAACCAACCACATTGGCTAGGTAAACAATTATTACTAATTATTTACAGTTGCGTAATTATAATTACTAATTATTACCACACTGTAAAACCAACCACAATGGCTAGGTAAACTTTTAATACTAATTATTTACATTTGCGTAAATATAATTACCAATTACTTCCACACTCTGCAAAACCAACCACAATGGCTAGGTAAACTATTACTAATTATTTACAGTTGCGAAAATATAATTACTAATTATTACCACACTGTAAAACCAACCACATTGGCTAGATAAACAATTATTACTAATTATTTATAGTTGCATAGTATACTTACTAATTATTACCACACTCTGTAAAACCAACCACATTGGCTACATAAACAATTATTAATAATTATTTACAGTTGCGTAAATAATTACTACACTCTTTAAAACCAACCACATTGGCTAGGTAAACAATTATTACTAATTATTGACAGTTGCGTGAATATAATTACTACACTCTGTAAAACCAACCACAATTGCTAGGTAAACTATTATTACTAATTATTTACAGTTGCGTAAATATATTACTAACTATTACCACACTGTAAAACCAACCACAATGGCTAGGTAAACTTTTATTACTAATTATTTATAGTTGCATAGTATACTTACTAATTATTACCACACTCTGTAAAACCAACCACATTGGCTACATAAACAATTATTAATAATTATTTACAGTTGCGTAAATAATTACTACACTCTGTAAAACCAACCACATTGGCTAGGTAAACAATTATTACTAATTATTTACAGTTGCGTAAATATAATTACTAATTATTACCACACTGTAAAACCAACCACAATGGCTAGGTAAACTTTTAATACTAATTATTTACATTTGCGTAAATATAATTACCAATTACTTCCACACTCTGCAAAACCAACCACAATGGCTAGGTAAACTATTATTACTAATTATTTACAGTTGCGTAAATATAATTACTAATTATTACCACACTGTAAAACCAACCACATTGGCTAGATAAACAATTATTACTAATTATTTATAGTTGCATAGTATACTTACTAATTATTACCACACTCTGTAAAACCAACCACATTGGCTACATAAACAATTATTAATAATTATTTACAGTTGCGTAAATAATTACTACACTCTTTAAAACCAACCACATTGGCTAGGTAAACAATTAATACTAATTATTGACAGTTGCGTGAATATAATTACTAATTATAACCACACTCTGTAAAACCAACCACAATTGCTAGGTAAACTATTATTACTAATTATTTACAGTTGCGTAAATATAATTACTAATTATTACCACACTGTAAAACCAACCACAATGGCTAGGTAAACTTTTAATACTAATTATTTACATTTGCGTAAATATAATTACCAATTACTTCCACACTCTGCAAAACCAACCACAATGGCTAGGTAAACTATTATTACTAATTATTTACAGTTGCGAAAATATAATTACTAATTATTACCACACTGTAAAACCAACCACATTGGCTAGATAAACAATTATTACTAATTATTTATAGTTGCATAGTATACTTACTAATTATTACCACACTCTGTAAAACCAACCACATTGGCTACATAAACAATTATTAATAATTATTTACAGTTGCGTAAATAATTATTACTAATTATTGACAGTTGCGTGAATATAATTACTAATTATAACCACACTCTGTAAAACCAACCACAATTGCTAGGTAAACTATTATTACTAATTATTTACAGTTGCGTAAATATAATTACTAATTATTACCACACTGTAAAACCAACCACAATGGCTAGGTAAACTTTTATTACTAATTATTTATAGTTGCATAGTATACTTACTAATTATTACCACACTCTGTAAAACTAACCACATTGGCTACATAAACAATTATTAATAATTATTTACAGTTGCGTAAATAATTACTACACTCTGTAAAACCAACCACATTGGCTAGGTAAACAATTATTACTAATTATTTACAGTTGCGTAAATATAATTACTAATTATTACCTCACTGTAAAACCAACCACAATGGCTAGGTAAACTTTTAATACTAATTATTTACATTTGCGTAAATATAATTACCAATTACTTCCACACTCTGCAAAACCAACCACTATGGCTAGGTAAACTATCATTACTAATTATTTACAGTTGCGAAAATATAATTACTAATTATTACCACACTGTAAAACCAACCACATTGGCTAGATAAACAATTATTACTAATTATTTATAGTTGCATAGTATACTTACTAATTATTACCAGACTCTGTAAAACCAACCACATTGGCTACATAAACAATTATTAATATTTATTTACAGTTGCGTAAATAATTACTACACTCTTTAAAACCAACCACATTGGCTAGGTAAACAATTATTACTAATTATTGACTGTTGCGTGAATATAATTACTAATTATAACCACACTCTGTAAAACCAACCACAATTGCTAGGTAAACTATTATTACTAATTATTTACAGTTGCGTAAATATAATTACTAATTATTACCACACTGTAAAACCAACCACAATGGCTAGGTAAACTTTTAATACTAATTATTTACATTTGCGTAAATATAATTACCAATTACTTCCACACTCTGCAAAACCAACCACAATGGCTAGGTAAACTATTATTACTAATTATTTACAGTTGCGAAAATATAATTACTAATTATTACCACACTGTAAAACCAACCACATTGGCTAGATAAACAATTATTACTAATTATTTATAGTTGCATAGTATACTTACTAATTATTACCACACTCTGTAAAACCAACCACATTGGCTACATAAACAATTATTAATAATTATTTACAGTTGCGTAAATAATTACTACACTCTGTAAAACCAACCACATTGGCTAGGTAAACAATTATTACTAATTATTGACAGTTGCGTGAATATAATTACTAATTATAACCACACTCTGTAAAACCAACCACAAATGCTAGGTAAACTATTATTACTAATTATTTACAGTTGCGTAAATATAATTACTAATTATTACCACACTGTAAAACCAACCACAATGGCTAGGTAAACTTTTAATACTAATTATTTACATTTGCGTAAATATAATTACCAATTACTTCCACACTGCAAAACCAACCACAATGGCTAGGTAAACTATTATTACTAATTATTTACAGTTGCGAAAATATTATTACTAATTATTACCACACTGTAAAACCAACCACATTGGCTAGATAAACAATTATTACTAATTAATTATAGTTGCATAGTATACTTACTAATTATTACCACACTCTGTAAAACCAACCACATTGGCTACATAAACAATTATTAATAATTATTTACAGTTGCGTAAATAATTATTACTAATTATTGACAGTTGCGTGAATATAATTACTAATTATAACCACACTCTGTAAAACCAACCACAATTGCTAGGTAAACTATTATTACTAATTATTTACAGTTGCGTAAATATAATTACTAATTATTACCACACTGTAAAACCAACCACAATGGCTAGGTAAACTTTTATTACTAATTATTTATAGTTGCATAGTATACTTACTAATTATTACCACACTCTGTAAAACCAACCACATTGGCTACATAAACAATTATTAATAATTATTTACAGTTGCGTAAATAATTACTACACTCTGTAAAACCAACCACATTGGCTAGGTAAACAATTATTACTAATTATTTACAGTTGCGTAAATATAATTACTAATTATTACCACACTGTAAAACCAACCACAATGGCTAGGTAAACTTTTAATACTAATTATTTACATTTGCGTAAATATAATTACCAATTACTTCCGCACTCTGCAAAACCAACCACAATGGCTAGGTAAACTATTATTACTAATTATTTACAGTTGCGAAAATATAATTTCTAATTATTACCACACTGTAAAACCAACCACATTGGCTAGATAAACAATTATTACTAATTATTTATAGTTGCATAGTATACTTACTAATTATTACCACACTCTGTAAAACCAACCACATTGGCTACATAAACAATTATTAATAATTATTTACAGTTGCGTAAATAATTATTACTAATTATTGACAGTTGCGTGAATATAATTACTAATTATAACCACACTCTGTAAAACCAACCACAATTGCTAGGTAAACTATTATTACTAATTATTTACAGTTGCATAAATATAATTACTAATTATTACCACTCTGTAAAACCAACCACAATGGCTAGGTAAACTTTTATTACTAATTATTTATAGTTGCATAGTATACTTACTAATTATTACCACACTCGGTAAAACCAACCACATTGGCTACATAAACAATTATTAATAATTATTTACAGTTGCGTAAATAATTACTACGCTCTGTAAAACCAACCACATTGGCTAGGTAAACAATTATTACTAATTATTTACAGTTGCGTAAATATAATTACTAATTATTACCACACTGTAAAACCAACCACAATGGCTAGGTAAACTTTTAATACTAATTATTTACATTTGCGTAAATATAATTACCAATTACTTCCACACTCTGCAAAACCAACCACAATGGCTAGGTAAACTATTACTAATTATTTACAGTTGCGAAAATATAATTACTAATTATTACCACACTGTAAAACCAACCACATTGGCTAGATAAACAATTATTACTAATTATTTATAGTTGCATAGTATACTTACTAATTATTACCACACTCTGTAAAACCAACCACATTGGCTACATAAACAATTATTAATAATTATTTACAGTTGCATAAATAATTACTACACTCTGTAAAACCAACCACATTGGCTAGGTAAACAATTATTACTAATTATTTACAGTTGCGTAAATATAATTACTAATTATTACCACACTGTAAAACCAACCACAATGGCTAGGTAAACTTTTAATACTAATTATTTACATTTGCGTAAATATAATTACCAATTACTTCCACACTCTGCAAAACCAACCACAATGGCTAGGTAAACTATTATTACTAATTATTTACAGTTGCGAAAATATAATTACTAATTATTACCACACTGTAAAACCAACCACATTGGCTAGATAAACAATTATTACTAATTATTTATAGTTGCATAGTATACTTACTAATTATTACCACACTCTGTAAAACCAACCACATTGGCTACATAAACAATTATTAATAATTATTTACAGTTGCGTAAATAATTATTACTAATTATTGACAGTTGCGTGAATATAATTACTAATTATAACCACACTCTGTAAAACCAACCACAATTGCTAGGTAAACTATTATTACTAATTATTTACAGTTGCGTAAATATAATTACTAATTATTACCACACTGTAAAACCAACCACAATGGCTAGGTAAACTTTTATTACTAATTATTTATAGTTGCATAGTATACTTACTAATTATTACCACACTCTGTAAAACCAACCACATTGGCTACATAAACAATTATTAATAATTATTTACAGTTGCGTAAATAATTACTACACTCTGTAAAACCAACCACATTGGCTAGGTAAACAATTATTACTAATTATTTACAGTTGCGTAAATATAATTACTAATTATTACCACACTGTAAAACCAACCACAGTGGCTAGGTAAACTTTTAATACTAATTATTTACATTTGCGTAAATATAATTACCAATTACTTCCACACTCTGCAAAACCAACCACAATCGCTAGGTAAACTATTATTACTAATTATTTATAGTTGCATAGTATACTTACTAATTATTACCACACTCTGTAAAGCCAACCACATTGGCTACATAAACAATTATTAATAATTATTTACAGTTGCATAAATAATTACTACACTCTGTAAAACCAACCACATTGGCTAGGTAAACAATTATTACTAATTATTTACAGTTGCGTAAATATAATTACTAATTATTACCACACTGTAAAACCAACCACAATGGCTAGGTAAACTTTTAATACTAATTATTTACATTTGCGTAAATATAATTACCAATTACTTCCACACTCTGCAAAACCAACCACAATGGCTAGGTAAACTATTATTACTAATTATTTACAGTTGCGAAAATATAATTACTAATTATTACCACACTGTAAAACCAACCACATTGGCTAGATAAACAATTATTACTAATTATTTATAGTTGCATAGTATACTTACTAATTATTACCACACTCTGTAAAACCAACCACATTGGCTACATAAACAATTATTAATAATTATTTACAGTTGCGTAAATAATTATTACTAATTATTGACAGTTGCGTGAATATAATTACTAATTATAACCACACTCTGTAAAACCAACCACAATTGCTAGGTAAACTATTATTACTAATTATTTACAGTTGCGTAAATATAATTACTAATTATTACCACACTGTAAAACCAACCACAATGGCTAGGTAAACTTTTATTACTAATTATTTATAGTTGCATAGTATACTTACTAATTATTACCACACTCTGTAAAACCAACCACATTGGCTACATAAACAATTATTAATAATTATTTACAGTTGCGTAAATAATTACTACACTCTGTAAAACCAACCACATTGGCTAGGTAAACAATTATTACTAATTATTTACAGTTGCGTAAATATAATTACTAATTATTACCACACTGTAAAACCAACCACAGTGGCTAGGTAAACTTTTAATACTAATTATTTACATTTGCGTAAATAGTATTACCAATTACTTCCACACTCTGCAAAACCAACCACAATGGCTAAGTAAACTATTATTACTAATTATTTACAGTTGCGAAAATATAATTACTAATTATTACCACACTGTAAAACCAACCACATTGGCTAGATAAACAATTATTACTAATTATTTATAGTTGCATAGTATACTTACTAATTATTACCACACACTGTAAAACCAACCACATTGGCTACATAAACAATTATTAATAATTATTTACAGTTGCGTAAATAATTACTACACTCTTTAAAACCAACCACATTGGCTAGGTAAACAATTATTACTAATTATTGACAGTTGCGTGAATATAATTACTACACTCTGTAAAACCAACCACAATTGCTAGGTAAACTATTATTACTAATTATTTACAGTTGCGTAAATATAATTACTAATTATTACCACACTGTAAAACCAACCACAATGGCTAGGTAAACTTTTATTACTAATTATTTATAGTTGCATAGTATACTTACTAATTATTACCACACTCTGTAAAACCAACCACATTGGCTACATAAAAAATTATTAAGAATTATTTACAGTTGCGTAAATAATTACTACACTCTGTAAAACCAACCACATTGGCTAGGTAAACAATTATTACTAATTATTTACAGTTGCGTAAATATAATTACTAATTATTACCACACTGTAAAACCAACCACAATGGCTAGGTAAACTTTTAATACTAATTATTTACATTTGCGTAAATATAATTACCAATTACTTCCACACTCTGCAAAACCAACCACAATGGCTAGGTAAACTATTATTACTAATTATTTACAGTTGCGAAAATATAATTACTAATTATTACCACACTGTAAAACCAACCACATTGGCTAGATAAACAATTATTACTAATTATTTATAGTTGCATAGTATACTTACTAATTATTACCACACTCTGTAAAACCAACCACATTGGCTACATAAACAATTATTAATAATTATTTACAGTTGCGTAAATAATTACTACACTCTTTAAAACCAACCACATTGGCTAGGTAAACAATTATTACTAATTATTGACAGTTGCGTGAATATAATTACTAATTATAACCACACTCTGTAAAACCAACCACAATTGCTAGGTAAACTGTTATTACTAATTATTTACAGTTGCGTAAATATAATTACTAATTATTACCACACTGTAAAACCAACCACAATGGCTAGGTAAACTTTTAATACTAATTATTTACATTTGCGTAAATATAATTACCAATTACTTCCACACTCTGCAAAACCAACCACAATGGCTAGGTAAACTATTATTACTAATTATTTACAGTTGTGAAAATATAATTACTAATTATTACCACACTGTAAAACAACCACATTGGCTAGATAAACAATTATTACTAATTATTTATACTTGCATAGTATACTTACTAATTATTACCACACTCTGTAAAACCAACCACATTGGCTACATAAACAATTATTAATAATTATATACAGTTGCGTAAATAATTACTACACTCTTTAAAACCAACCACATTGGCTAGGTAAACAATTATTACTAATTATTTACAGTTGCGTAAATAATTACTACACTCTGTAAAACCAACCACATATGCTAGGTAAACTTTTAATACTAATTATTTACATTTGCGTAAATATAATTACCAATTACTTCCACACTCTGCAAAACCAACCACAATGGCTAGGTAAACTATTACTAATTATTTACAGTTGCGAAAATATAATTACTAATTATTACCACACTGTAAAACCAACCACATTGGCTAGATAAACAATTATTACTAATTAATTATAGTTGCATAGTATACTTACTAATTATTACCACACTCTGTAAAACCAACCACATTGGCTACATAAACAATTATTAATAATTATTTACAGTTGCGTAAATAATTATTACTAATTATTGACAGTTGCGTGAATATAATTACTAATTATAACCACACTCTGTAAAACCAACCACAATTGCTAGGTAAACTATTATTACTAATTATTTACAGTTGCGTAAATATAATTACTAATTATTACCACACTGTAAAACCAACCACAATGGCTAGGTAAACTTTTATTACTAATTATTTATAGTTGCATAGTATACTTACTAATTATTACCACACTCTGTAAAACCAACCACATTGGCTACATAAACAATTATTAATAATTATTTACAGTTGCGTAAATAATTACTACACTCTGTAAAACCAACCACATTGGCTAGGTAAACAATTATTACTAATTATTTACAGTTGCGTAAATATAATTACTAATTATTACCACACTGTAAAACCAACCACAATGGCTAGGTAAACTTTTAATACTAATTATTTACATTTGCGTAAATATAATTACCAATTACTTCCGCACTCTGCAAAACCAACCACAATGGCTAGGTAAACTATTATTACTAATTATTTACAGTTGCGAAAATATAATTTCTAATTATTACCACACTGTAAAACCAACCACATTGGCTAGATAAACAATTATTACTAATTATTTATAGTTGCATAGTATACTTACTAATTATTACCACACTCTGTAAAACCAACCACATTGGCTACATAAACAATTATTAATAATTATTTACAGTTGCGTAAATAATTATTACTAATTATTGACAGTTGCGTGAATATAATTACTAATTATAACCACACTCTGTAAAACCAACCACAATTGCTAGGTAAACTATTATTACTAATTATTTACAGTTGCATAAATATAATTACTAATTATTACCACTCTGTAAAACCAACCACAATGGCTAGGTAAACTTTTATTACTAATTATTTATAGTTGCATAGTATACTTACTAATTATTACCACACTCGGTAAAACCAACCACATTGGCTACATAAACAATTATTAATAATTATTTACAGTTGCGTAAATAATTACTACGCTCTGTAAAACCAACCACATTGGCTAGGTAAACAATTATTACTAATTATTTACAGTTGCGTAAATATAATTACTAATTATTACCACACTGTAAAACCAACCACAATGGCTAGGTAAACTTTTAATACTAATTATTTACATTTGCGTAAATATAATTACCAATTACTTCCACACTCTGCAAAACCAACCACAATGGCTAGGTAAACTATTACTAATTATTTACAGTTGCGAAAATATAATTACTAATTATTACCACACTGTAAAACCAACCACATTGGCTAGATAAACAATTATTACTAATTATTTATAGTTGCATAGTATACTTACTAATTATTACCACACTCTGTAAAACCAACCACATTGGCTACATAAACAATTATTAATAATTATTTACAGTTGCATAAATAATTACTACACTCTGTAAAACCAACCACATTGGCTAGGTAAACAATTATTACTAATTATTTACAGTTGCGTAAATATAATTACTAATTATTACCACACTGTAAAACCAACCACAATGGCTAGGTAAACTTTTAATACTAATTATTTACATTTGCGTAAATATAATTACCAATTACTTCCACACTCTGCAAAACCAACCACAATGGCTAGGTAAACTATTATTACTAATTATTTACAGTTGCGAAAATATAATTACTAATTATTACCACACTGTAAAACCAACCACATTGGCTAGATAAACAATTATTACTAATTATTTATAGTTGCATAGTATACTTACTAATTATTACCACACTCTGTAAAACCAACCACATTGGCTACATAAACAATTATTAATAATTATTTACAGTTGCGTAAATAATTATTACTAATTATTGACAGTTGCGTGAATATAATTACTAATTATAACCACACTCTGTAAAACCAACCACAATTGCTAGGTAAACTATTATTACTAATTATTTACAGTTGCGTAAATATAATTACTAATTATTACCACACTGTAAAACCAACCACAATGGCTAGGTAAACTTTTATTACTAATTATTTATAGTTGCATAGTATACTTACTAATTATTACCACACTCTGTAAAACCAACCACATTGGCTACATAAACAATTATTAATAATTATTTACAGTTGCGTAAATAATTACTACACTCTGTAAAACCAACCACATTGGCTAGGTAAACAATTATTACTAATTATTTACAGTTGCGTAAATATAATTACTAATTATTACCACACTGTAAAACCAACCACAGTGGCTAGGTAAACTTTTAATACTAATTATTTACATTTGCGTAAATATAATTACCAATTACTTCCACACTCTGCAAAACCAACCACAATCGCTAGGTAAACTATTATTACTAATTATTTATAGTTGCATAGTATACTTACTAATTATTACCACACTCTGTAAAACCAACCACATTGGCTACATAAACAATTATTAATAATTATTTACAGTTGCATAAATAATTACTACACTCTGTAAAACCAACCACATTGGCTAGGTAAACAATTATTACTAATTATTTACAGTTGCGTAAATATAATTACTAATTATTACCACACTGTAAAACCAACCACAATGGCTAGGTAAACTTTTAATACTAATTATTTACATTTGCGTAAATATAATTACCAATTACTTCCACACTCTGCAAAACCAACCACAATGGCTAGGTAAACTATTATTACTAATTATTTACAGTTGCGAAAATATAATTACTAATTATTACCACACTGTAAAACCAACCACATTGGCTAGATAAACAATTATTACTAATTATTTATAGTTGCATAGTATACTTACTAATTATTACCACACTCTGTAAAACCAACCACATTGGCTACATAAACAATTATTAATAATTATTTACAGTTGCGTAAATAATTATTACTAATTATTGACAGTTGCGTGAATATAATTACTAATTATAACCACACTCTGTAAAACCAACCACAATTGCTAGGTAAACTATTATTACTAATTATTTACAGTTGCGTAAATATAATTACTAATTATTACCACACTGTAAAACCAACCACAATGGCTAGGTAAACTTTTATTACTAATTATTTATAGTTGCATAGTATACTTACTAATTATTACCACACTCTGTAAAACCAACCACATTGGCTACATAAACAATTATTAATAATTATTTACAGTTGCGTAAATAATTACTACACTCTGTAAAACCAACCACATTGGCTAGGTAAACAATTATTACTAATTATTTACAGTTGCGTAAATATAATTACTAATTATTACCACACTGTAAAACCAACCACAGTGGCTAGGTAAACTTTTAATACTAATTATTTACATTTGCGTAAATAGTATTACCAATTACTTCCACACTCTGCAAAACCAACCACAATGGCTAGGTAAACTATTATTACTAATTATTTACAGTTGCGAAAATATAATTACTAATTATTACCACACTGTAAAACCAACCACATTGGCTAGATAAACAATTATTACTAATTATTTATAGTTGCATAGTATACTTACTAATTATTACCACACACTGTAAAACCAACCACATTGGCTACATAAACAATTATTAATAATTATTTACAGTTGCGTAAATAATTACTACACTCTTTAAAACCAACCACATTGGCTAGGTAAACAATTATTACTAATTATTGACAGTTGCGTGAATATAATTACTACACTCTGTAAAACCAACCACAATTGCTAGGTAAACTATTATTACTAATTATTTACAGTTGCGTAAATATAATTACTAATTATTACCACACTGTAAAACCAACCACAATGGCTAGGTAAACTTTTATTACTAATTATTTATAGTTGCATAGTATACTTACTAATTATTACCACACTCTGTAAAACCAACCACATTGGCTACATAAAAAATTATTAAGAATTATTTACAGTTGCGTAAATAATTACTACACTCTGTAAAACCAACCACATTGGCTAGGTAAACAATTATTACTAATTATTTACAGTTGCGTAAATATAATTACTAATTATTACCACACTGTAAAACCAACCACAATGGCTAGGTAAACTTTTAATACTAATTATTTACATTTGCGTAAATATAATTACCAATTACTTCCACACTCTGCAAAACCAACCACAATGGCTAGGTAAACTATTATTACTAATTATTTACAGTTGCGAAAATATAATTACTAATTATTACCACACTGTAAAACCAACCACATTGGCTAGATAAACAATTATTACTAATTATTTATAGTTGCATAGTATACTTACTAATTATTACCACACTCTGTAAAACCAACCACATTGGCTACATAAACAATTATTAATAATTATTTACAGTTGCGTAAATAATTACTACACTCTTTAAAACCAACCACATTGGCTAGGTAAACAATTATTACTAATTATTGACAGTTGCGTGAATATAATTACTAATTATAACCACACTCTGTAAAACCAACCACAATTGCTAGGTAAACTGTTATTACTAATTATTTACAGTTGCGTAAATATAATTACTAATTATTACCACACTGTAAAACCAACCACAATGGCTAGGTAAACTTTTAATACTAATTATTTACATTTGCGTAAATATAATTACCAATTACTTCCACACTCTGCAAAACCAACCACAATGGCTAGGTAAACTATTATTACTAATTATTTACAGTTGTGAAAATATAATTACTAATTATTACCACACTGTAAAACAACCACATTGGCTAGATAAACAATTATTACTAATTATTTATACTTGCATAGTATACTTACTAATTATTACCACACTCTGTAAAACCAACCACATTGGCTACATAAACAATTATTAATAATTATATACAGTTGCGTAAATAATTACTACACTCTTTAAAACCAACCACATTGGCTAGGTAAACAATTATTACTAATTATTTACAGTTGCGTAAATAATTACTACACTCTGTAAAACCAACCACATATGCTAGGTAAACTTTTAATACTAATTATTTACATTTGCGTAAATATAATTACCAATTACTTCCACACTCTGCAAAACCAACCACAATGGCTAGGTAAACTATTACTAATTATTTACAGTTGCGAAAATATAATTACTAATTATTACCACACTGTAAAACCAACCACATTGGCTAGATAAACAATTATTACTAATTATTTATAGTTGCATAGTATACTTACTAATTATTACCACACTCTGTAAAACCAACCACATTGGCTACATAAACAATTATTAATAATAATTTACAGTTGCGTAAATAATTACTACACTCTGTAAAACCAACCACATTGGCTAGGTAAACAATTATTACTAATTATTTACAGTTGCGTAAATATAATTACTAATTATTACCACACTGTAAAACCAACCACAATGGCTAGGTAAACTTTTAATACTAATTATTTACATTTGCGGAAATATAATTACCAATTACTTCCACACTCTGCAAAACCAACCACAATGGCTAGGTAAACTATTATTACTAATTATTTACAGTTGCGAAAATATAATTACTAATTATTACCGCACTGTAAAACCAACCACATTGGCTAGATAAACAATTATTACTAATTATTTATAGTTGCATAGTATACTTACTAATTATTACCACACTCTGTAAAACCAACCACATTGGCTACATAAACAATTATTAATAATTATTTACAGTTGCGTAAATAATTACTACACTCTGTAAAACCAACCACATTGGCTAGGTAAACAATTATTACTAATTATTGACAGTTGCGTGAATATAATTACTACTCTCTGTAAAACCAACCACAATTGCTAGGTAAACTATTATTACTAATTATTTACAATTGCGTAAATATAATTACTAATTATTACCACACTGTAAAACCAACCACAATGGCTAGGTAAACTTTTAATACTAATTATTGACAGTTGCGTGAATATAATTACTAATTATAACCACACTCTGTAAAACCAACCACAATTGCTAGGTAAACTATTATTACTAATTATTTACAGTTGCGTAAATATAATTACTAATTATTACCACACTGTAAAACCAACCACATTGGCTAGATAAACAATTATTACTAATTATTTATAGTTGCATAGTATACTTACTAATTATTACCACACACTGTAAAACCAACCACATTGGCTACATAAACAATTATTAATAATTATTTACAGTTGCGTAAATAATTACTACACTCTTTAAAACCAACCACATTGGCTAGGTAAACAATTATTACTAATTATTGACAGTTGCGTAAATATAATTACTACACTCTGTAAAACCAACCACAATTGCTAGGTAAACTATTATTACTAATTATTTACAGTTGCGTAAATATAATTACTAATTATTACCACACTGTAAAACCAACCACAATGGCTAGGTAAACTTTTAATACTAATTATTTACATTTGCGTAAATATAATTACCAATTACTTCCACACTCTGCAAAACCAACCACAATGGCTAGGTAAACTATTATTACTAATTATTTACAGTTGCGAAAATATAATTACTAATTATTACCACACTGTAAAACCAACCACATTGGCTAGATAAACAATTATTACTAATTATTTATAGTTGCATAGTATACTTACTAATTATTACCACACTCTGTAAAACCAACCACATTGGCTACATAAACAATTATTAATAATTATTTACAGTTGCGTAAATAATTATTACTAATTATTGACAGTTGCGTGAATATAATTACTAATTATAACCACACTCTGTAAAACCAACCACAATTGCTAGGTAAACTATTATTACTAATTATTTACAGTTGCGTAAATATAATTACTAATTATTACCACACTGTAAAACCAACCACAATGGCTAGGTAAACTTTTATTACTAATTATTTATAGTTGCATAGTATACTTACTAATTATTACCACACTCTGTAAAACCAACCACATTGGCTACATAAAAAATTATTAATAATTATTTACAGTTGCGTAAATAATTACTACACTCTGTAAAACCAACCACATTGGCTAGGTAAACAATTATTACTAATTATTTACAGTTGCGTAAATATAATTACTAATTATTACCACACTGTAAAACCAACCACAATGGCTAGGTAAACTTTTAATACTAATTATTTATATTTGCGTAAATATAATTACCAATTACTTCCACACTCTGCAAAACCAACCACAATGGCTAGGTAAACTATTATTACTAATTATTTACAGTTGCGAAAATATAATTACTAATTATTACCACACTGTAAAACCAACCACATTGGCTAGATAAACAATTATTACTAATTATTTATAGTTGCATAGTATACTTACTAATTATTACCACACTCTGTAAAACCAACCACATTGGCTACATAAACAATTATTAATAATTATTTACAGTTGCGTAAATAATTACTACACTCTGTAAAACCAACCACATTGGCTAGGTAAACAATTATTACTAATTATTTACAGTTGCGTAAATATAATTACTAATTATTACCACACTGTAAAACCAACCACAATGGCTAGGTAAACTTTTAATACTAATTATTTACATTTGCGTAAATATAATTACCAATTACTTCCACACTCTGCAAAATCAACCACAATGGCTAGGTAAACTATTATTACTAATTATTTACGGTTGCGTAAATATAATTACTAATTATTACCACACTGTAAAACCAACCACATTGGCTAGATAAACAATTATTACTAATTATTTATAGTTGCATAGTATACTTACTAATTATTACCACACTCTGTAAAACCAACCACATTGGCTACATAAACAATTATTAATAATTATTTACAGTTGCGTAAATAATTACTACACTCTTTAAAACCAACCACATTGGCTAGGTAAACAATTATTACTAATTATTGACAGTTGCGTGAATATAATTACTAATTATAACCACACTCTGTAAAACCAACCACAATTGCTAGGTAAACTATTATTACTAATTATTTACAGTTGCGTAAATATAATTACTAATTATTACCACACTGTAAAACCAACCACAATGGCTAGGTAAACTTTTATTACTAATTATTTATAGTTGCATAGTATACTTACTAATTATTACCACACTCTGTAAAACCAACCACATTGGCTACATAAACAATTATTAATAATTATTTACAGTTGCGTAAATAATTACTACACTCTGTAAAACCAACCACATTGGCTAGGTAAACAATTATTACTAATTATTTACAGTTGCGTAAATATAATTACTAATTATTACCACACTGTAAAACCAACCACAATGGCTAGGTAAACTTTTAATACTAATTATTTACATTTGCGTAAATATAATTACCAATTACTTCCACACTCTGCAAAACCAACCACAATGGCTAGGTAAACTATTACTAATTATTTACAGTTGCGAAAATATAATTACTAATTATTACCACACTGTAAAACCAACCACATTGGCTAGATAAACAATTATTACTAATTATTTATAGTTGCATAGTATACTTACTAATTATTACCACACTCTGTAAAACCAACCACATTGGCTACATAAACAATTATTAATAATTATTTACAGTTGCGTAAATAATTACTACACTCTTTAAAACCAACCACATTGGCTAGGTAAACAATTATTACTAATTATTGACAGTTGCGTGAATATAATTACTACACTCTGTAAAACCAACCACAATTGCTAGGTAAACTATTATTACTAATTATTTACAGTTGCGTAAATATAATTACTAATTATTACCACACTGTAAAACCAACCACAATGGCTAGGTAAACTTTTAATACTAATTATTTACTTTTGCGTAAATATAATTACCAATTACTTCCACACTCTGCAAAACCAACCACAATTGCTAGGTAAACTATTATTACTAATTATTTACAGTTGCGTAAATATAATTACTAATTATTACCACACTGTAACACCAACCACAATGGCTAGGTAAACTTTTATTACTAATTATTTATAGTTGCATAGTATACTTACTAATTATTACCACACTCTGTAAAACCAACCACATTGGCTACATAAACAATTATTAATAATTATTTACAGTTGCGTAAATAATTACTACACTCTGTAAAACCAACCACATAACAGTAAAAGTCGGAAAAAAAGTCGGAAAAAAGTCGGAAAAAAAAGTCGGAAAAAAAAGTCGGAAAAAAAAGTCGGAAAAAAAGTCGGAAAAAAAAGTCGGAAAAAAAAAGTCGGAAAAAAAAGTCGGAAAAAAAAGTCCAAAAATTTCTAGAACAAAACAAAGCAGTTTTTCTGTTTTTTTTCAATTGTGCCTTCTCCCCCCCAAAAGGGGGAGATGCTGGGCCGGTCCCGGAAGTAGTGCAGTACCGGGTCGACCCGTGGCGGAGTTGGAGCAAGCCCCGAACACTCCGCCGCGCTACAAAAATCAGTTTAATATCATGGGTACAATTAGAACCCGTAACAGATATTAAGCTGTTAAGAACAGAGTGTTTTTCAGAAATGTTTTGTACATTTCCTAGCAGTTTTATTGCAGACACCTACTGTTGTTGTTCATTCCTTTTTAGGGGAAATCTCATCTGTAAAGTTTTATTCCTGGTGTGGGGTGAGTGTATTGTTGTGCGTGTAGGAAGTCTTTCTAACTCGATCTGCTGAAGTCCACCGAAGTGCGAGCCCTTCAATTTGCAGCTACGTGTTTAGCATAGACTTCACGAGAAGCTGCGATGGTATCGCTCACCGCCAGCTTCTTGAAGAGACGCATGTAGCGTTTGCTACAGAGGCGCCTCATCACTTTGTCATTGTTGGGGTCCCAGGAGCCCAGGGCCCCAACAACAACTGTCTCGATGCTGACCCGCTGGAATTTCCGGAGCAGGTATTGGCGAACGGGTTCGTACTTGGCGATCTTACTCTCCCGTGCAGCATCGAAGGCGGTTTTGCGATTGTCAAAGGGACATGTGACATCGATGACAATCGCTGTTTCCCCGCGCGCCAGAACAAGATCTGGGCGGAGGTTCGTGTCACCCACGGGCCGGTTCTCATGGGTGACGGTGAATCGCTTCTCAGCGGCTGTCTTCAGCCGGTCGACGATCCTGTTGTGTCGGCTGGTGTAGGCGACGCTCTGGCGAATGCAGTGGCAGAGAACATGCGGGAGGGATTCCTTGTCTTGCCCGCATCTCCGACACCGCTGGTCAGCAGCGACATCCCACGGCCTGGCTCCGTTGAGGGGCAGCAGGTTCAGCCTCGCACAGTGCACGAAGCGCCAATCGCAGAAGCGAGTGAAGCGCCCCGTCCTCATGAAGTGGGAACTGCTACGGTCGGCTGCTACGCACTCCATCACTTTCCCCTGGTTAGGCTTTTCGTGGAGATTGTGATCTCGTGCGCGCATAGCGATGCTCCGAAGTGTCCTCACCACTTTCGTGCGCTGCTTCTGCGTGACGGTCACGTCGGCGCGAGTGATGCTGGGGCCCCCCTCTTGCATCTCCCACGTGACCGCCAGGCGCCGGGAAGCTTTGCGAGCCTCCGTCCATACAGACTGAAGCTGCGTTGCCCTAGCTCGGAAGTCTCCCTCCGTCTCCCCTGTCAGGTAGGCAGCAATGTCCTCATCCGTGGCTGGTCGGCGTAGTCTCTTCGTCGTGATGGCAGTAACGGCATGCAGCGCTAGATCTCGCACCTCTAGATCAAGAGAGGAGAGGAGCTTAAATGCATTGTCAATGCGGCAGATGTCGCTCAGCTCCGCTGCGAGGGGGATGCCGACCGAGCCCGATGCTGCACTGCCGTAGAGGTATTCATTGGCTGCGGTTCCTGGAAGATAAAGGGATTTTTTGATTAGTGGCCGCAGTGCATCGTCGAGGCGCGCCCACTCTGACTTGCCCAACACACCGCACCGCATGGAGAAATTGAGCGCTGGATATACAAATGTTTTCACAGCGTCCAATCTCTGCCAAGGGGCGAGCATTGAGCTAAGCAGGCGGCGGCCGGTGTTGATGGCCTGGTCCACAGTAGCTCTGTCCGGGAAGACGTTGAACCCTACAGGGCGGCCCAGGAACGTCTGGCTTTCAAAATCCTGGATAATTGGGATCTCAGCTCCTGCAATAAAGAAAGGGGTCAGTCTTGTACCAACCGGTGTTTTGCCGCTCAGATGAAGAGTGCGGCACTTCGCTGGGTTAAGCTGTAATCCCAGCCTAGAAGAAAGGGATTCAACAGTATTAATGCGGGCTTGAAGCATCTCCGGGTCATTGGCCAGGGGGGTGAGGTCATCGGCGTAGGCCAGGATGTTGTGCTGCCTCTCGCCTCCCTGCACAGCACGCAAAACAGGGTCAATGACAAAATTAAACAAGAGCCCGCTCAGTGGGCATCCCTGTCGAATCCCTGCAGAAATAGCGATCGGCCGTGTTGACCCTTCTTGTCCTACGATGGTGGTGGTGTTGTCCCTGTAGAGGTCAGCGACGATCGAACAGAAGTCGCTGCCGGCGCCTGCTCCACGTAGTGCGTCGATGAGGGCGTTGTGGGCGACAGATCCAAAGGCGTTGCTGAAGTCAAGGAACGCCACGCACAGCTCCCCACCGCCACCCCTCGCTGCGTCGAGGCGCTCCTGCAGCACGAAGTTGTGCTCAAACACACCATCGTGCGGCAGGAACCCCTTTTGACAACGAGAGAGCAGCTCGTGTTCAGCGATCCATCGCTGCAGCCGAGTGGCGAGACACCCAGCATACAGCTTTGAAATCGTCGACCCGAGTGCGATGGGGCGCCAGTTCGTGACGTCCTCCACAGGTTCCTTCTTGTGGATGAGGATGGTCCGGGACTCCTTCCATGCTGGGGGCACTCTCTTAAACTTGAGGCAGGCGTTGAATGCTGCTGTCAGGAAGGCTGCTTCAGGGTCTGTCGTCTTCCAGTGCTGGTAGGTGATTCGGTCGTTGCCGGGCGCGGTGTTCTCACATTTCCTCAGCTTCGTCAGGACCTCCTCTTCGGTGAACTTGTCTAGAGGGAATTCCGTGAGGTCGCTGCTCTTGGCCTTGTTGAGAAGAAGGCTGGTGTCCACCTCCTTGGGGCCCCACGTTGCAGTGAAGTGGTCCTCGAGATCCTGTAAAGGAACCGTGCACATAGGCGACTCGCCGTCCACAATCAGGCGTACTGCTCGGCGGCGATTCCTGCGGTAAAGAGACTGGATCTGCTGAGCGTTGTCGGGGTTGGTCGGACGGCGCGGCTTACCTCCGGCCGGAGCCTTCGGCAGCTTTACCGCCTTTCCAACCTCGGTGATGGCCTCCTCCAAGATGGAAAGAAAACCATCCCAACCCTCAGCAGACGCAGGCTCACGCAGCAAACACCGGAGGCGCCTGGTGTGGTCGACGAGTATGCCCTCGCACTCCAGTTCATCAGAAAGAGAATCAGTTAGTGCTCCCTGGGTGGCAGTTGCGTCATGGTGCCCGCCGCCGTCGTCGTCTTGAAGCTGCGATGTATTGCTTTCCTCGCTGATTGTTGACAGGTGAGCCTGTTGTCCGTCGCCTACCTGCAAGGAAGGAGAATCTTGTGAATTCTCCATCTCCCTGCTGCTGTTGGGTGTGCTGCTGGCAGGCACGGGAATTCCCTGGTCATCCTGCTGGGATGGGGAGGTGGGAAAAATTAGTGCTGGTGTTGCTGCTCTCGTGGTGCTGCTCTCTGGAGGAGGAGAGATGGGGGTTAGCGTTCGTGGCTCTTCCTGGCCCGCTTCCTCCACATTGGTGTCTTGTTGAGGCGTTGCTGGTGGTGTCCTTGCGTCTTGGCTGATGTCCTCTTCTTGTGGGGGCTCTAGATCCGGTGGTCTGGCGTCCCGTGATGGTGTCCGTCTTAGTCTTCTCGTCGCCGCTAACGGTGGCACGGGACGAGGCGGTAATCCCTGCATGGCAGTCTGTTTGCGGTGCCACATGTGATGATTTTCCAGCCCTCTTTTCGATGGAAAAGAGAGCTGGCAATCACCGCACTTGTGGCTGTGCAAGTCAGTGCTGGCCACCTCGAGCTTCTCTCCAGTAAGACAGGGATGCGCTTTTGGCCGAGGACCGACCTCTCTGTGGCAGAGAGTGCAAAAATGCGTGACCTGGCTTATGCGCACCCCATGCTCACTTTCAAGATGCCGAGTCAGGGACTGCCGCCTGGACGTCCACAATACCGGGGAGTACGCGGTAGCGCATCCCTCTTCCGTACATCGGAACGTCCTCGCCAGAGGAAAGAACAGCGTAAGGCTGTTCCCATCACGGCGAGGTTGCGATCCGGGCTGTGGCGGTTCTTCATTGTTGGCCGGGCTTGGACTGGTAGACGGCGATCGGACTGGAATGCGGCTTCTGCTGGCGGTGAAGGCGCTGCTTGTCGGAGGCGATGACATCACTTCTAGCAGCGGCGGTCGTCTGGAAGAAATGGCGGGGTGTATCCGCGCGACATACTGCGATAATGGATTTCCTTCCGCAGAAGAGGTCAGCGCTGCAGCTCCCACGGGGAAAAAGACTATCCAGAAAGAACAGCTAACATACACTAATAATGAGACTGAAAAACCAAAGTGCGCGCAGAAAAAAAAAAAGAGAGAATGCTCAACACCAAAAAAAAAAAAGAAAACAATATGAGAGCCCTCACCAAGCTCGTAGCAAAGCAAAACAAAAGATGGAGCTGAACAGGAGAGAAACACCAGTAAACACCACACACAAATCACCCTCAACACAATACAAGTGAAAAAGAGCAACGCAGCAACTAATAAAAATCGTCACTCAATTACCAGGCAAACGCGGCAAAGAGCCCTCACCAAGCTCAAAAAAAAAAAAAAAAAAAAAAAAAAAAGTTTAACGGGAGCGAAACATGGGAAACACCACACTTGACTGGAAAACGGCTCTTGTCAATGAAATCACATTGCAGGAACCCAATAAATCAGCACCTCAACTAAAATAAAAGGGCACACATGCAAAGAATTCGCACTAAGCTCTCAAAAAAAAAAAAAGAAAAGAAAAAAAAAAAACTGGTGGCAATGCAACAAAAAGTAATAAAATAATAATAATTAAAGGCACAACCGGCGAGAAACAGCGGCAGATACTACATGAACAAACCAACAAGGATGGCAAAGAATTTGAACACAAACAAAAAAGTAAAAAAAAAAAAACTAGCAAAGACGTAAGAAAAAAAAAGTTTAAGGGCAGAAAGCACTACATGAATAAACCGATTGCAAAGAATGTGAGCACAAACAGAACGGAGAGGTTAAAGAACAAGCAAAAAAAAAAAAGGAAAACTAGAAGGACAAAAAAAAACAAAAAAACTAGCAAATTAAGAAAAAAGAACACTTGAAGGACAAAAAACACTGCCAGATACTACATAAACAAGCCAACAATGGGGATAGGAAACACTAAATGAACTAGTAAAAAAAAAAAAAGAGAGCTCTCACCAAGCTCTCACAGCAACCGGGAATCCAGGGACAGCAGGGGTTCCAAGAACAGCAGGTCCGGATGGTCCATGAGTCCAGGGGTCCAGGGTCAGCAGGGGGTCCAGGAACAGCAGGGGGTCCAGGGGTCCAGGATACTACTACACTTTGATCTTAGCCAATAGGCCGTACTACACTTTGATCTTAGCCAAAAGGCCGATACTACACACACAAAGTTTATTGACTTCCAAACTGATAGAGCACGATACATTGACAATGTGAACCACAATATACATACACTTATATGTAAAGGATACCGAATAATGTGCCAATACAATACAGATGTTGTAAGTCACTTTACATTAACATCTTATCTTCGTATCAGAGTCTGCTTATCCTTTATACAATTTCAATCAATTGGTACAAAAAAGGGATATACAATAATAATGGGAGAACCACTCAAATCTCTCCATCCCAATGCACTAGAAGGGGAAAGGGAAAAAAAGGGGGGGGATGTACATGCATACATGTTATGATCCAACGCGCGTTACATGTGATCATCAATACAACAATGTCGGCATCGTTAGCCCATTTGGTCTCACAACAAAGAACCGTGTGTGCCAACGCTGCAGAAACCGCGCCTCCCCGTCTAGTTCGAGCCGCTCTGACAGGTATTCCCAGAGCAGGAGGCGCAGGCTCTGCAGCGCCGGGTACATGGCCCGTACTGGCTGCCTGCGTGCTTCCGCCAGGCAGCGGCGCTTCCACAAGACAAAAAGGGTACATGCCACAACTAGCCGCGCGAATGCACCCCGCGGTTGGTTTCTACACTTTGATCTTAGCCAAAAGGCCGAGAAGCGATAAATTGACAAGGAACTGCAGTTCGATCCCATCAAAAATGTATGCCCAAGTGGTGCCACTTATCGGTTGTTGCAGAAACAGCGTCGGTCCACCGTTTTTTGTTTGTAGCACTTGAGCTATGGTTTACCAAATCTCGACACATCCCTTGAAGGGGATTCTTAATCAAACCATTCTTTATTGCCTCAAATAATAGACTCACATGCAATGACACGCGGAAAAAGTAACCCAAGGTGTCACTGCATGCACGAGGCGCCCAACAATGCAATAAGACAGGCATTGAGAGGATTGCTGTGTTAGGCACATGGATAGCAGTGAGCTCGAATGAAAAAAGTTAGTTGGCCTCATCTTTGAGTTGTGATTGTCCTCCCCCAAAAACCGTGAGTCGCTTAGCTAGTCCCGGAAGTAGTGCAGTACCGGGTAGACCCGTGGCAGAGGTACACCAAAGCCCAGAATGCTCTGCCGCATTACAAAAAATAGTATAATGTCAGGGTTACAAATTACAACTGGCAACTGATATCAAGCTGTTAAAACAGTGTTTACCAGAAATGTTTTGTACATTTGCAAGCAATGCTTTACTGCAGATACCTACTGCTATTAAGGCAAAAGCCTTTATTGCCTCATAGTTGTCGTTAGCAAAAGTGTCACATTTTTGCCACAGCACTTATTGGTCGCGAAGGGAAGACATCGTGGAGGTGTCGACCAATCACAGAGCAACACCACAGTATGTGCAAATGCATAGCTTATATGTCCATATGTCAATCAATGAGCAGTTACTAATTAAAAAGGAAATAAATAGGTAAATAATAATTTATATGCTATGTCCTGGTTATTGCACTAATTACTCAATATTGGCTAGGTAAACAATTATTACTAATTATTTACAGTTGCGAAAATATAATTACTAATTATTACCACACTGTAAAACCAACCACATTGGCTAGATAAACAATTATTACTAATTATTTATAGTTGCATAGTATACTTACTAATTATTACCACACTCTGTAAAACCAACCACATTGGCTACATAAACAATTATTAATAATTATTTACAGTTGCGTAAATAATTACTACACTCTGTAAAACCAACCACATTGGCTAGGTAAACAATTATTACTAATTATTTACAGTTACGTAAATATAATTACTAATTATTACCACACTGTAAAACCAACCACATTGGCTAGATAAACAATTATTACTAATTATTTATAGTTGCATAGTATACTTACTAATTATTACCACACTCTGTAAAACCAACCACATTGGCTAGATAAACAATTATTAATAATTATTTACAGTTGCGTAAATAATTACTACACTCTGTAAAACCAACCACATTGGCTAGGTAAACAATTATTACTAATTATTTACAGTTGCGTAAATATAATTACTAATTATTACCACACTGTAAAACCAACCACAATGGCTAGGTAAACTTTTAATACTAATTATTTACATTTGCGTAAATATAATTACCAATTACTTCCACACTCTGCAAAACCAACCACAATGGCTAGGTAAACTATTACTAATTATTTACAGTTGCGAAAATATAATTACTAATTATTACCACACTGTAAAACCAACCACATTGGCTAGATAAACAATTATTACTAATTATTTATAGTTGCATAGTATACTTACTAATTATTACCACACTCTGTAAAACCAACCACATTGGCTACATAAACAATTATTATTAATTATTTACAGTTGCGTAAATAATTACTACACTCTGTAAAACCAACCACATTGGCTAGGTAAACAATTATTACTAATTATTTACAGTTGCGTAAATATAATTACTAATTATTACCACACTGTAAAACCAACCACAATGGCTAGGTAAACTTTTAATACTAATTATTTACATTTGCGTAAATATAATTACCAATTACTTCCACACTCTGCAAAACCAACCACAATGGCTAGGTAAACTATTATTACTAATTATTTACAGTTGCGAAAATATAATTACTAATTATTACCACACTGTAAAACCAACCACATTGGCTAGATAAACAATTATTACTAATTATTTATAGTTGCATAGTATACTTACTAATTATTACCACACTCTGTAAAACCAACCACATTGGCTACATAAACAATTATTAATAATTATTTACAGTTGCGTAAATAATTACTACACTCTGTAAAACCAACCACATTGGCTAGGTAAACAATTATTACTAATTATTTACAGTTGCGTGAATATAATTACTAATTATAACCACACTCTGTAAAACCAACCACAATTGCTAGGTAAACTATTATTACTAATTATTTACAGTTGCGTAAATATAATTACTAATTATTACCACACTGTAAAACCAACCACAATGGCTAGGTAAACTTTTATTACTAATTATTTATAGTTGCATAGTATACTTACTAATTATTACCACACTCTGTAAAACCAACCATATTGGCTACATAAACAATTATTAATAATTATTTACAGTTGCGTAAATAATTACTACACTCTGTAAAACCAACCACATAACAGTAAAAGTCGGAAAAAAAAGTCGGAAAAAAAAGTCGGAAAAAAAAGTCGGAACAAAAAGTCGGAAAAAAAAAGTCCAAAAATTTCTAGAATAAAACAAAGCAGTTTTTCTGTTTTTTTTCAATTGTGCCTTCTCCCCCCAAAAGGGGGAGATGCTGGGCTGGTCCCGGAAGTAGTGCAGTACCGGGTCGACCCGTGGCGGAGTTGGAGCAAGCCCCGAACACTCCGCCGCGCTACAAAAATCAGTTTAATATCATGGGTACAATTAGAACCCGTAACAGATATTAAGCTGTTAAGAACAGAGTGTTTTTCAGAAATGTTTTGTACATTTCCTAGCAGTTTTATTGCAGACACCTACTGTTGTTGTTCATTCCTTTTTAGGGGAAATCTCATCTGTAAAGTTTTATTCCTGGTGTGGGGTGAGTGTATTGTTGTGCGTGTAGGAAGTCTTTCTAACTCGAGCTGCTGAAGTCCACCGAAGTGCGAGCCCTTCAATTTGCAGCTACGTGTTTAGCATAGACTTCACGAGAAGCTGCGATGGTATCGCTCACCGCCAGCTTCTTGAAGAGACGCATGTAGCGTTTGCTACAGAGGCGCCTCATCACTTTGTCATTGTTGGGGTCCCAGGAGCCCAGGGCCCCAACAACGACTGCCTCGATGCTGACCCGCTGGAATTTCCGGAGCAGGTATTGGCGAACGGGTTCGTACTTGGCGATCTTACTCTCCCGTGCAGCATCGAAGGCGGTTTTGCGATTGTCAAAGGGACATGTGACATCGATGACAATCGCTGTTTCCCCGCGTGCCAGAACAAGATCTGGGCGGAGGTTCGTGTCACCCACGGGCCGGTTCTCATGGGTGACGGTGAATCGCTTCTCAGCGGCTGTCTTCAGCCGGTCGACGATCCTGTTGTGTCGGCTGGTGTAGGCGACGCTCTGGCGCATGCAGTGGCAGAGAACATGCGGGAGGGATTCCTTGTCTTGCCCGCATCTCCGACACCGCTGGTCAGCAGCGACATCCCACGGCCTGGCTCCGTTGAGGGGCAGCAGGTTCAGCCTCGCACGGTGCACGAAGCGCCAATCGCAGAAGCGAGTGAAGCGCCCCGTCCTCATGAAGTGGGAACTGCTATGGTCGGCTGCTACGCACTCCATCACTTTCCCCTGGTTAGGCTTTTCGTGGAGATTGTGATCTCGTGCGGGCATAGCGATGCTCCGAAGTGTCCTCACCACTTTCGTGCGCTGCTTCTGCGTGACGGTCACGTCGGCGCGAGTGATGCTGGGGCCCCCCTCTTGCATCTCCCACGTGACCGCCAGGCGCCGGGAAGCTTTGCGAGCCTCCGTCCATACAGACTGAAGCTGCGTTGCCCTAGCTCGGAAGTCTCCCTCCGTCTCCCCTGTCAGGTAGGCAGCGATGTCCTCATCCGTGGCTGGTCGGCGTAGTCTCTTCGTCATGATGGCAGTAACGGCATGCAGCGCTAGATCTCGCACCTCTAGATCAAGAGAGGAGAGGAGCTTAAATGCATTGTCAATGCGGCAGATGTCGCTCAGCTCCGCTGCGAGGGGGATGCCGACCGAGCCCGATGCTGCACTGCCGTAGAGGTATTCATTGGCTGCGGTTCCTGGAAGATAAAGGGATTTTTTGATTAGTGGCCGCAGTGCATCGTCGAGGCGCGCCCACTCTGACTTGCCCAACACACCGCACCGCATGGAGAAATTGAGCGCTGGATATACAAATGTTTTCACAGCGTCCAATCTCTGCCAAGGGGCGAGCATTGAGCTAAGCAGGCGGCGGCCGGTGTTGATGGCCTGGTCCACAGTAGCTCTGTCCGGGAAGACGTTGAACCCTACAGGGCGGCCCAGGAACGTCTGGCTTTCAAAATCCTGGATAATTGGGATCTCAGCTCCTGCAATAAAGAAAGGGGTCAGTCTTGTACCAACCGGTGTTTTGCCGCTCAGATGAAGAGTGCGGCACTTCGCTGGGTTAAGCTGTAATCCCAGCCTAGAAGAAAGGGATTCAACAGTATTAATGCGGGCTTGAAGCATCTCCGGGTCATTGGCCAGGGGGGTGAGGTCATCGGCGTAGGCCAGGATGTTGTGCTGCCTCTCGCCTCCCTGCACAGCACGCAAAACAGGGTCAATGACAAAATTAAACAAGAGCCCGCTCAGTGGGCATCCCTGTCGAATCCCTGCAGAAATAGCGATCGGCCGTGTTGACCCTTCTTGTCCTACGATGGTGGTGGTGTTGTCCCTGTAGAGGTCAGCGACGATCGAACAGAAGTCGCTGCCGGCGCCTGCTCCACGTAGTGCGTCGATGAGGGCGTTGTGGGCGACAGATCCAAAGGCGTTGCTGAAGTCAAGGAACGCCACGCACAGCTCCCCACCGCCACCCCTCGCTGCGTCGAGGCGCTCCTGCAGCACGAAGTTGTGCTCAAACACACCATCGTGCGGCAGGAACCCCTTTTGACAACGAGAGAGCAGCTCGTGTTCAGCGATCCATCGCTGCAGCCGAGTGGCGAGACACCCAGCATACAGCTTTGAAATCGTCGACCCGAGTGCGATGGGGCGCCAGTTCGTGACGTCCTCCACAGGTCCCTTCTTGTGGATGAGGATGGTCCGGGACTCCTTCCATGCTGGGGGCACTCTCTTGAACTTGAGGCAGGCGTTGAATGCTGCTGTCAGGAAGGCTGCTTCAGGGTCTGTCGTCTTCCAGTGCTGGTAGGTGATTCGGTCGTTGCCGGGCGCGGTGTTCTCACATTTCCTCAGCTTCGTCAGGACCTCCTCTTCGGTGAACTTGTCTAGAGGGAATTCCGTGAGGTCGCTGCTCTTGGCCTTGTTGAGAAGAAGGCTGGTGTCCACCTCCTTGGGGCCCCACGTTGCAGTGAAGTGGTCCTCGAGATCCTGTAAAGGAACCGTGCACATAGGCGACTCGCCGTCCACAATCAGGCGTACTGCTCGGCGGCGATTCCTGCGGTAAAGAGACTGGATCTGCTGAGCGTTGTCGGGGTTGGTCGGACGGCGCGGCTTACCTCCGGCCGGAGCCTTCGGCAGCTTTACCGCCTTTCCAACCTCGGTGATGGCCTCCTCCAAGATGGAAAGAAAACCATCCCAACCCTCAGCAGACGCAGGCTCACGCAGCAAACACCGGAGGCGCCTGGTGTGGTCGACGAGTATGCCCTCGCACTCCAGTTCATCAGAAAGAGAATCAGTTAGTGCTCCCTGGGTGGCAGTTGCGTCATGGTGCCCGCCGCCGTCGTCGTCTTGAAGCTGCGATGTATTGCTTTCCTCGCTGATTGTTGACAGGTGAGCCTGTTGTCCGTCGCCTACCTGCAAGGAAGGAGAATCTTGTGAATTCTCCATCTCCCTGCTGCTGTTGGGTGTGCTGCTGGCAAGCACGGGAATTCCCTGGTCATCCTGCTGGGATGGGGAGGTGGGAAAAATTAGTGCTGGTGTTGCTGCTCTCGTGGTGCTGCTCTCTGGAGGAGGAGAGATGGGGGTTAGCGTTCGTGGCTCTTCCTGGCCCGCTTCCTCCACATTGGTGTCTTGTTGAGGCGTTGCTGGTGGTGTCCTTGCGTCTTGGCTGATGTCCTCTTCTTGTGGGGGCTCTAGATCCGGTGGTCTGGCATCCCGTGATGGTGTCCGTCTTAGTCTTCTTGTCGCCGCTAACGGTGGCACGGGACGAGGCGGTAATCCCTGCATGGCAGTCTGTTTGCGGTGCCACATGTGATGATTTTCCAGCCCTCTTTTCGATGGAAAAGAGAGCTGGCAATCACCGCACTTGTGGCTGTGCAAGTCAGTGCTGGCCACCTCGAGCTTCTCTCCAGTAAGACAGGGATGCGCTTTTGGCCGAGGACCGACCTCTCTGTGGCAGAGAGTGCAAAAATGCGTGACCTGGCTTATGCGCACCCCATGCTCACTTTCAAGATGCCGAGTCAGGGACTGCCGCCTGGACGTCCACAATACCGGGGAGTACGCGGTAGCGCATCCCTCTTCCGTACATCGGAACGTCCTCGCCAGCGGAAAGAACAGCGTAAGGCTGTTCCCATCACGGCGAGGTTGCGATCCGGGCTGTGGCGGTTCTTCATTGTTGGCCGGGCTTGGACTGGTAGACGGCGATCGGACTGGAATGCGGCTTCTGCTGGCGGTGAAGGCGCTGCTTGTCGGAGGCGATGACATCACTTCTAGCAGCGGCGGTCGTCTGGAAGAAATGGCGGGGTGTATCCGCGCGACATACTGCGATAATGGATTTCCTTCCGCAGAAGAGGTCAGCGCTGCAGCTCCCACGGGGAAAAAGACTATCCAGAAAGAACAACTAACATACACTATTAATGAGACTGAAAAACCAAAGCGCGCGCGCAGAAAAAAAAAAAAAAGAATGCTCAACACCAAAAAAAAGAAAAAAAAAGAAAACACAATATGAGAGCCCTCACCAAGCTCGTAGCAAAGCAAAGCAAAAGATGGAGCTGAACAGGAGAGAAACACCAGTAAACACTACACACAAATCACCCTCAACACAATACAAGTGAAAAAGAGCTCTTGGTACTGAAGCAACGCAGCAACTAATAAAAATCGTCACTCTATTACCAGGCAAACGCGGCAAAGAGCCCTCACCAAGCTCAAAGAAAAAAAAAAAAAAAAAAAAAGGTTTAACGGGAGCAAAACATGGGAAACACCACACTTGACTGGAAAACAGCTCTTGTCAATGAAATCACAATGCAGGAACCCAGCACCTCAACTCAAATAAAAGGGAACACTGGCAAAGAATTCACACTAAGCTCACACGAAAAAAAAAAACTGGTGGCAATGTAACATATAGTAATAAAAAAAAAATTAAAGGCACAAGCGGCGAGAAACAGCGGCAGATACTACATGAACAAACCAACAAGGATGGCAAAGAATTTGAACACACGCAGCAAAGTAAAAAAAAAATAGCAAAGACGGAAAAAGAAAAAAAAATTTAAGGGCAGAAAGCACTACATGAATAAACCGATTGCAAAGAATGTAAGCACAAACAGAATGGAGAGCTAAAAGATCAAGCAAAAAAAAAAAAGGAAAGCTAGAAGGAGGAAAAAAACCTACCAAATTAAGAAAAAAGAACACTTGAAGGGCAAAAAAAAAAACACTGCCAACAATGAGGATAGGAAACAATGAATGAACTAGTAAAAAAAAGAGAGCTCTCACCAAGCCCTCACAGCAACCGGGAATCCAGGGACAGCAGGGGTTCCAAGAGCAGCAGGTCCGGATGGCCACGAGTCCAGGGGTCCAGGGTCAGCAGGGGGTCCAGGAACAGCTGGGGGTACAGGATCAGCTACTACACTTTGATCTTAGCCAAAAGGCCGAGAAGCGATAAATTGACAAGGAACTGCAGTTCGATCCCATCAAAAATGTATGCCCAAGTGGTGCCACTTATCGGTTGTTGCAGAAACAGCGTCGGTCCACCGTTTTTTGTTTGTAGCACTTGAGCTATGGTTTACCAAATCTCGACACATCCCTTGAAGGGGATTCTTAATCAAACCATTCTTTATTGCCTCAAATAATAGACTCACATGCAATGACACGCGGAAAAAGTAACCCAAGGTGTCACTGCATGCACGAGGCGCCCAACAATGCAATAAGACAGGCATTGAGAGGATTGCTGTGTTAGGCACATGGATAGCAGTGAGCTCGAATGAAAAAAGTTAGTTGGCCTCATCTTTGAGTTGTGATTGTCCTCCCCCAAAAACCGTGAGTCGCTTAGCTAGTCCCGGAAGTAGTGCAGTACCGGGTAGACCCGTGGCAGAGGTACAGCAAGCCCAGAATGCTCTGCCACATTACAAAAAATAGTATAATGTCAGGGTTACAAATTACAACTGGCAACTGATATCAAGCTGTTAAAACAGTGTTTTCCAGAAATGTTTTGTACATTTGCAAGCAATGCTTTATTGCAGATACCTACTGCTATTAAGGCAAAAGCCTTTATTGCCTCATAGTTGTCGTTAGCAAAAGTGTCACATTTTTGCCACAGCACTTATTGGTCGCGAAGGGAAGACGTCGTGGAGGTGTCGACCAATCACAGAGCAACACCACAGTATGTGCAAATGCATAGCTTATATGTCCATATGTCAATCAATGAGCAGTTACTAATTAAAAAGGAAATAAATAAGTAAATATTTATTTATATGCTATGTCCTGGTTATTGCACTAATTACTCAATATTGGCTAGGTAAACAATTATTACTAATTATTTACAGTTGCGAAAATATAATTACTAATTATTACCACACTGTAAAACCAACCACATTGGCTAGATAAACAATTATTACTAATTATTTATAGTTGCATAGTATACTTACTAATTATTACCACACTCTGTAAAACCAACCACATTGGCTACATAAACAATTATTAATAATTATTTACAGTTGCGTAAATAATTACTACACTCTGTAAAACCAACCACATTGGCTAGGTAAACAATTATTACTAATTATTTACAGTTACGTAAATATAATTACTAATTATTACCACACTGTAAAACCAACCACATTGGCTAGATAAACAATTATTACTAATTATTTATAGTTGCATAGTATACTTACTAATTATTACCACACTCTGTAAAACCAACCACATTGGCTAGATAAACAATTATTAATAATTATTTACAGTTGTGTAAATAATTACTACACTCTGTAAAACCAACCACATTGGCTAGGTAAACAATTATTACTATTTATTTACAGTTGCGTAAATATAATTACTAATTATTACCACACTGTAAAACCAACCACAATGGCTAGGTAAACTTTTAATACTAATTATTTACATTTGCGTAAATATAATTACCAATTACTTCCACACTCTGCAAAACCAACCACAATGGCTAGGTAAACTATTACTAATTATTTACAGTTGCGAAAATATAATTACTAATTATTACCACACTGTAAAACCAACCACATTGGCTAGATAAACAATTATTACTAATTATTTATAGTTGCATAGTATACTTACTAATTATTACCACACTCTGTAAAACCAACCACATTGGCTACATAAACAATTATTAATAATTATTTACAGTTGCGTAAATAATTACTACACTCTGTAAAACCAACCACATTGGCTAGGTAAACAATTATTACTAATTATTTACAGTTGCGTAAATATAATTACTAATTATTACCACACTGTAAAACCAACCACAATGGCTAGGTAAACATTTAATACTAATTATTTACATTTGCGTAAATATAATTACCAATTACTTCCACACTCTGCAAAACCAACCACAATGGCTAGGTAAACTATTACTAATTATTTACAGTTGCGAAAATATAATTACTAATTATTACCACACTGTAAAACCAACCACATTGGCTAGATAAACAATTATTACTAATTATTTATAGTTGCATAGTATACTTACTAATTATTACCACACTCTGTAAAACCAACCACATTGGCTACATAAACAATTATTAATAATTATTTACAGTTGCGTAAATAATTACTACACTCTGTAAAACCAACCACATTGGCTAGGTAAACAATTATTACTAATTATTTACAGTTGCGTAAATATAATTACTAATTATTACCACACTGTAAAACCAACCACAATGGCTAGGTAAACTTTTAATAATAATTATTTACATTTGCGTAAATATAATTACCAATTACTTCCACACTCTGCAAAACCAACCACAATGGCTAGGTAAACTATTATTACTAATTATTTACAGTTGCGATAATATAATTACTAATTATTACCACACTGTAAAACCAACCACATTGGCTAGATAAACAATTATTACTAATTATTTATAGTTGCATAGTGTACTTACTAATTATTACCACACTCTGTAAAACCAACCACATTGGCTACATAAACAATTATTAATAATTATTTACAGTTGCGTAAATAATTACTACACTCTTTAAAACCAACCACATTGGCTAGGTAAACAATTATTACTAATTATTGACAGTTGCGTGAATATAATTACTAATTATAACCACACTCTGTAAAACCAACCACAATTGTTAGGTAAACAATTATTACTAATTATTTACAGTTGCGTAAATATAATTACTAATTATTACCACACTGTAAAACCAACCACAATGGCTAGGTAAACTTTTAATACTAATTATTTACATTTGCGTAAATATAATTACCAATTACTTCCACACTCTGCAAAACCAACCACAATGGCTAGGTAAACTATTATTACTAATTATTTACAGTTGCGAAAATATAATTACTAATTATTACCACACTGTAAAACCAACCACATTGGCTAGATAAACAATTATTACTAATTATTTATAGTTGCATAGTATACTTACTAATTATTACCACACTCTGTAAAACCAACCACATTGGCTACATAAACAATTATTAATAATTATTTACAGTTGCGTAAATAATTACTACACTCTGTAAAACCAACCACATAACAGTAAAAGTCGGAAAAAAAGTCGGAAAAAAAAGTCGGAAAAAAAAGTCGGAAAAAAAAGTCGGAAAAAAAAGTCGGAAAAGAAAAGTCGGAAAAAAAAAGTCGGAAAAAAAAGTCGGAAAAAAAAGTCGAAAAAAAAAAGTCGGAAAAAAAAGTCGGAAAAAGAAGTCGGAAAAAAAAAGTCCAAAAATTTCTAGAACAAAACAAAGCAGTTTTTCTGTTTTTTTTTCAATTGTGCCTTCTCCCCCCAAAGGGGGGAGATGCTGGGCCGGTCCCGGAAGTAGTGCAGTACCGGGTCGACCGTGGCGGAGTTGGA
Source organism: Amblyomma maculatum (assembly GCF_055883805.1). Lineage (NCBI taxonomy): Eukaryota > Metazoa > Arthropoda > Arachnida > Ixodida > Ixodidae > Amblyomma > Amblyomma maculatum. The sequence continues at coordinate 2,288,554 of NW_028146748.1, forward strand.
GCAAGCCCCGAACACTCCGCCGCGCTACAAAAATCAGTTTAATATCATGGGTACAATTAGAACCCGTAACAGATATTAAGCTGTTAAGAACAGATACTACACAAAGAGAAGTTTATTGACTTCCAAACTGATAAAGCACGATACATTGACAATGTGCACCCATAAATACATACACTTATATTTAAAGGATGCAGAATAATGTGCTGATACAATACAGATGTTGTAAGTCGCTTTACATTAACAGTCTTATCTTCGTATCAGAGTCTGCTTACCCTTTAAACAATTTCAATCAATTGGTACAAAAAGGGATATACAATAATAATGGGAGAACCACTCAAATCTCTCCATCCCAATGCACTAAAGGGGGGGAAAGGGAAAAAAAAGGGGGGGATGTACATGCATACATGTTATGATCCAACGCACACTACATTTGGTCATCAATACAACAATGTCGGCATCGTTAGCCCATTTGCTCTCACAACAAAGAACCGTGTGTGCCAGCGCTGCAGAAACCGCGCCTCCCCGTCTAGTTCGAGCCGCTCTGACAGGTATTCCCAGAGCAGGAGGCGCAGGCTCTGCAACGCCGGGTACATGGCTCGTACTGGCTGCCTGCGTGCTTCCGCCAGGCAGCGGCGCTTCCACAAGACAAAAAGGGTACATGCCACAACTAGCCGCGCAAATGCACCCCGCGGTTGGTTTCTCCGCACCGAAAACATACGGTGTACTAGGTGCCACATAACCTTTGACACCCGACACTCAAAAGCGAAATGATCGCCAATCTCCGGAGCTCCGCACTGCGGGCACTGATTGTTGGGGACAACCCCCCATCGATAGAGGCGATCCCGGGTCGGGAGTACGCCCCACCGCCGTCGCCACTCGAAGTCCTTAACTTGGTCTGGCATTGTGCTTGCTGCCCATGTACTCCATCTCCTAGGATCGGTTCGCTCCGCCTCTTCTGCGCTGAGGCGAGCGCACGCCATGAGGGCGCTTATCTCGGTTGGCGGCACTTCCTCTATGTTTACCTCTGGCAGCTCTACATTAAGTGTTTCCTGGAACCTGGCGGCCGCTTGGTAGAAAGGGTGCGGTGTTTCCGCACGCGGCCCCAGATGTCTTTGAGGGGTGAAGGCCCTCCTCGCAGTGCTTAGCCAGTACAAGAGTAGGGGCCGTCCTGGGTAATCTGCTTGGTCCAAAAGGCCGACGACAAGCTTGGTCAGCATAGTCCGCGCAACCGTTTGGACGCACGGTACACCGAGGCCTCCTCTACTACGGGGAAGTTGCACAAGATGTCGCGCCACTAGGGCTGTCTGTCCTCCCCAGAGGAAAGTGCCTACTAGGGAGGAGAGTCTCCCTGCCGTGCGCCTTGGCATCACTGCCACTCTTGCCACGTAGAACGCAAAGGCAAGCGCGCTGTTCTTAATTACCGTAATTTTGGCGGCCGTTGACAAGTCAAACCGCGCAGCATTTGCGAAAACCCTGCTGGCTTTGTCGATAGTCAGGGTCCAAGTAGCTGGGGATACTCCTCCTTCCTGAAAGAGTACTCCCAGTACCCTAACAGCTTCTACCAAGGGGATCGGTTCTGGTAGTGCCTCTTGGAAGCTGCCAAAGCGGAAAGCGTGACTTTTTCCTACATTCAGTTTTGCTCCCGAGAGCGATGCATATTCTCTAAAGACTGTCATGAACCTCTGCAGGCTTTGTCCATCACGCACAAACAGGGAGATATCATCGGCGTACGCCATTATCTTCACCTCGTCTTGTCCTATCCCCGGAAAGCCGCAGATGCGACGCTCGCTGACGACGCGCCGCAGCAGTGGGTCCAGTGACAGGACAAACAGTGCTGGAGACAATGGGCAACCCTGCCGCACTCCTCGGGTTACCGCAAAATTGGGGAGCAACTCCCCGTTCAATAACATGTCACACGACACATCTTCATACAGAAGCTTTATGATCCCTATGACTTCTTCTGGGATCCCATAGGACCTTAAAACTTGATATAAATATGGGTGTTCGACCCTGTCGAAGGCCTTAGCCTGATCCAGTGAAACAAACACTCCGCTCACTCTTTTCTCCTGTGCATATGCGAAAACGTCCCGGGTGAATGTGAGCGCTGCGAATACAGAGCGTCCCGGTACCGTCGACGATTGATAGGGGCAGATTAAATCTGCCAAAAAATGCCGGAGGCGCTTGGCAAGCAGAGAAGTAACCAACTTGTAATCACTATTTAATAACGTTATTGGTCGCCATGCCTCTGGAGATGACGGCGATGCTCCTTCTTTTGGGATCAAAATTATGCGTCCTGCTGAGAAGGATGCAGGTTTCCGTCCATCCCTGATGACCATGTTGACCAAGGTAGTTATCAGGCCGCCAAGAACATCAAAGAATTGCCAGTAGAAGGCCGCCATAATGCCGTCCGGACCGGGCGCGGATGAGTGTGTCATGTCTCTTAAGGCTTCCCACACTTCTGTGCGTGACGCTGGGGCACTAAGTGCCGCACCCTCGGCTTCGGGCAGAGCTGGTAAGTCGTCACAGAAGGAGGCAATATCTGTCTCTCCGTCAGCTTCGTTTCGGGAGGCCGACGTAAATCGCACTTTAAAGTGTTCCCGAAAGACTTGCGCGATCACAGCCGGATCCTCCGACATTGTGCCCTCGCCCATGTCCACACTCTCCACCCGCTCTGTCCGGCCATCGTGCCTGCGCGTGCTTCGACTGTGCATCAAATCCGCCGTGCACTCGGCTGTGGGCGGCGCATCCCTGCTTTGTGTATCCTGGTACCCATCTTGCAGGATGCGGTGATATCTGATCCTCAAGATATCCAGGTAGTCTCGCATGGCGAACGATAACTCGTCGGCACTTTGAATTATCTTCATCCTTCTTAGTACATCGTTCAGCGCAGCGGTACGCCGTGCACTTTTCTTCTTTCCTGCCCGGACGAGAATTGCCCGCCATTCGGTCTTGAGGTTGTCCCACCCCTCGGGTGACAGCTGGGTCATGTCAGCAATAGAGTTCGACACCTCCGCCCGAATGTCGCTGATGCTCTTGCCATCCAGCATTAACGATGCGTCCATACGCCACAGATTCGGGCGCGTCGGGCGGCCTGCTGAACATCTCAATGTGGCCATGACAGGTACATGATCACTCATCTTTGCCATATCTTGTGGGAGATTTAGCACCTCGCAGGAGACCAGGAGGGGTATCAAGCAGGGAGGGACATAGACTCTATCTATACGGCTAGAGCTACGTCTGCTCGTGCGAGTGGCCATAAATTCATCTCCATGTAGCACCACCCACGCATCCGAGAGGTGGACCTGGCGCACGAGTTTCCGTAGCTCTTTTGCGTGGTAGCAGGATGAGCCCTGCCCTGGTCCTCTAAGGTCTCGCTCCGAATCTAGGACACAGTTAAAATCTCCCAACAAAACATGAGGGGTGGAATCTAGAAAGAAGGGCGCAATGGATTTGAAGAAGTCATTGGTGAGTGCCCTTGTAACTGGAGCATACACGTTCACGAAACGAGTCTTCCGCCCTTCTAAGAACAAATCCACTGCAATAACCCGCCCGTCAGGACCGTACGTGCAATGAGCTCCATTGCGAAACGCGGGAGATACGAAAATAACCCCTACACCACAGCACCGTGAGTCTGTTAGCGAAAAAAAGGCATCAACATGAAAGCGGGAACGAAAAAATAATACATCGGATGGAGTGCGTAAATTGCACTCTTGCAAAAATAAGACATCAATTTTGTGTAGTCGCGCAAAATGAATAATCTCGCGCTGCTTGTCCGGGTTGCGAAACCCTCTAACGTTAAAGGTAACAAACTTAAAAGCAGCCATGAGAAATAAATGGAATGAACTCAAATAACAAAACAAACTAAGAAACTATAGAACAAACAATACAGACAGACTCACAGCACGGTGCGGCGGGTCGCGTCCATGAGGGCGCAGCATCGCAGAAGTGGCACTGAGACGGGAGGGCTCCCTGGTCCATGAGACGTCTCGGCTGGCGGCCCCGCGGCGGCAGGACGACGATGCCAATCGGTGCCAATGGCTGGGCTGCAAGGGGATCCAGTCGGCACACTCGGCTGCGGAAAAAACACACAGTCACTCGCGTGCCAACACAGTCCCAACCAGTACACTGTCCATCGTTCGTCCACCGTACCGCCCGAGTCGACGGGCCAGGGTGGTGATCCCTTGATGGCGCCTTGGAGTGGACGCCAGGACCACTGAAGGTCAAAGAGAAGGGATGTGGACCGTTACGGCCCTGTCGCTCTTCCACTGGCGCCATGGTGCTTAGTTCTCTGGCGGCCTGGTGTCCATTTTGTCTGCCTCGTTGCCATTCCCCTTCTTGGGCTTTTTCTTCGGCGCCGAACCGCACGGGCCCGATCCGCTGTCCGAAGAAAGGGTCCGCTTTACCAGGTCCTCGTCTGCACAGGACGTCTTCCGCATTGGCCGCAGCGAAGAGTCCCCACTATTTGGTCGCTGGGGCATCGCAGCTGCCAATGAACCAGGAACAGGCCGTTCTTCACTCCTGGCTCTCCCTGGTTCCACCTGCAATTTGATAGGTGTGTGCAGCGGAGAGTCTTCTGTTAAGAACTCGGACAATTCCCTGGAGGTCTTAGATGGTGTCCGTTGTGCAGCGGTAAGATCCTGCTCAAACAAAGCTTCCTCCAAGGATGGAAGCTCCGGTAAGCGGGACCCTTCCTCGTCATCGGACTCCAGGTTGGCGGCGGCTCCTTGCTCATCCGCAGCAATGGTGATCGTCGAGGCTCTATCGTCGTCAGGTTCGAAGTCTCGGGACTCGTGGCCACCGTCCGATGGTTCCTGCAGAGACACCGCAGCACCGCTTGGCCCTTCACGGTGCGCAGCAGCAGCCGCTGCTACAGCCGTAGCATAGGTACGTGGCAGGACACAATCCGATGTGGCATGTGCCCCACTACAGCGCTTGCAACCAGTATTACAAGTCTCCGTGCTGTGTCCATATGCTGAGCAGCGTCCGCACTTGGTTGCTTGGCAGGCAGCACCCATGTGGCCTTCCCCTCCGCACCGCGAGCATACCCTCTTCATGCCACGGTATTCGAGCATAACTCGATAACCCGCGACAGAGAGAAAATTCGGTGGGGCTCGTACCATGTCTAGTTTAACGAGGCGGCACCCATTTCGTACATGGCTTTTCCCTTTGAAGCCGGGCTCCGTGATGGCTCGCACCTTTCCATACGGTGTCAATGCTGCAGTCAGGGCATCGTCGCTGACACAAGGCGGCAGCCTAAAAACAGTAACAAAAACCACTGGAGCAGCAAGCTGCACCAGCGGCACATGATGACTGCCGACGAGCACAGTGCCCGCGGCAACAACTTTGGTGGCTTGTGCCATTGAGGAAACAGCAGCCAGGAACTTAGTTCCGCCGAGGTGCTGCAAGTACTGCAGCCCCCCGACACCGACGACACCCTCGAGGGCATCAATGATGTCGTCTGCCGGAGCTGGCTCCGGCAACTGGAAGGTGAAGCACTGGGCCTTTGAGGGCCGAGTGCTTGGAGGTGGATGGTCCATCACCGCAGGACCAGGGCGCCAGGCAGGAAACCCGGCCAAGGACTGCAGGCCGCAGGACCTCAGGAGGGGGGGTTCCGCCAGGTGGAGGGGCCCAGGACACCAGGCAGCAGGCCAGGCACCAGGGCACGACGACGAGCAGCAGGACCCCGCCGAACCAGGAGGCAGCACACCAGGCCACCAGCCGCAGGAGCCCCGGACGCCAGGCAGCAGGCCAGGCACCAGGGCAGCAGGACCGCTGATACCACGGGAACGGAGGGGGGTGTCACCCTAGCCGGGCAGCACGACCCCTCCAACCAGGTAAAATGACTTCCTTCTCAGCCTCGAGGCTTTTGATCTTAGCCAAAAGGCCGAGAAGCAATAAATTGACAAGGAACTGCAGTTCGATCCCATCAAAAATGTATGCCCAAGTGGTGCCACTTATCGGTTGTTGCAGAAACAGCGTCGGTCCACCGTTTTTTGTTTGTAGCACTTGAGCTATGGTTTACCAAATCTCGACACATCCCTTGAAGGGGATTCTTAATCAAACCATTCTTTATTGCCTCAAATAATAGACTCACATGCAATGACACGCGGAAAAAGTAACCCAAGGTGTCACTGCATGCACGAGGCGCCCAACAATGCAATAAGACAGGCATTGAGAGGATTGCTGTGTTAGGCACATGGATAGCAGTGAGCTCGAATGAAAAAAGTTAGTTGGCCTCATCTTTGAGTTGTGATTGTCCTCCCCCAAAAACCGTGAGTCGCTTAGCTAGTCCCGGAAGTAGTGCAGTACCGGGTAGACCCGTGGCAGAGGTACAGCAAGCCCAGAATGCTCTGCCGCATTACAAAAAATAATATAATGTCAGGGTTACAAATTACAACTGGCAACTGATATCAAGCTGTTAAAACAGTGTTTTCCAGAAATGTTTTGTACATTTGCAAGCAATGCTTTATTGCAGATACCTACTGCTATTAAGGCAAAAGCCTTTATTGCCTCATAATTGTCGTTAGCAAAAGTGTCACATTTTTGCCACAGCACTTATTGGTCGCGAAGGGAAGACGTCGTGGAGGTGTCGACCAATCACAGAGCAACACCACAGTATGTGCAAATGCATAGCTTATATGTCCATATGTCAATCAATGAGCAGTTACTAATTAAAAAGGAAATAAATAAGTAAATAATTATTTATATGCTATGTCCTGGTTATTGCACTAATTACTCAATATTGGCTAGGTAAACAATTATTACTAATTATTTACAGTTGCGAAAATATAATTACTAATTATTACCACACTGTAAAACCAACCACATTGGCTAGATAAACAATTATTACTAATTATTTATAGTTGCATAGTATACTTACTAATTATTACCACACTCTGTAAAACCAACCACATTGGCTACATAAACAATTATTAATAATTATTTACAGTTGCGTAAATAATTACTACACTCTGTAAAACCAACCACATTGGCTAGGTAAACAATTATTACTAATTATTTACAGTTACGTAAATATAATTACTAATTATTACCACACTGTAAAACCAACCACATTGGCTAGATAAACAATTATTACTAATTATTTATAGTTGCATAGTATACTTACTAATTATTACCACACTCTGTAAAACCAACCACATTGGCTAGATAAACAATTATTAATAATTATTTACAGTTGCGTAAATAATTACTAAACTCTGTAAAACCAACCACATTGGCTAGGCAAACAATTATTACTATTTACTTACAGTTGCGTAAATATAATTACTAATTATTACCACACTGTAAAACCAACCACAATGGCTAGGTAAACTTTTAATACTAATTATTTACATTTGCGTAAATATAATTACCAATTACTTCCACACTCTGCAAAACCAACCACAATGGCTAGGTAAACTATTACTAATTATTTACAGTTGCGAAAATATAATTACTAATTATTACCACACTGTAAAACCAACCACATTGGCTAGATAAACAATTATTACTAATTATTTATAGTTGCATAGTATACTTACTAATTATTACCACACTCTGTAAAACCAACCACATTGGCTAGATAAACAATTATTAATAATTATTTACAGTTGCGTAAATAATTACTACACTTTGTAAAACCAACCACATTGGCTAGGTAAACAATTATTACTAATTATTTACAGTTGCGTAAATATAATTACTAATTATTACCACACTGTAAAACCAACCACAATGGCTAGGTAAACTTTTAATACTAATTATTTACATTTGCGTAAATATAATTACCAATTACTTCCACACTCTGCAAAACCAACCACAATGGCTAGGTAAACTATTACTAATTATTTACAGTTGCGAAAATATAATTACTAATTATTACCACACTGTAAAACCAACCACATTGGCTAGATAAACAATTATTACTAATTATTTATAGTTGCATAGTATACTTACTAATTATTACCACACTCTGTAATACCAACCACATTGGCTACATAAACAATTATTAATAATTATTTACAGTTGCGTAAATAATTACTACACTCTGTAAAACCAACCACATTGGCTAGGTAAACAATTATTACTAATTATTTACAGTTGCGTAAATATAATTACTAATTATTACCACACTGTAAAACCAACCACAATGGCTAGGTAAACTTTTAATAATAATTATTTACATTTGCGTAAATATAATTACCAATTACTTCCACACTCTGCAAAACCAACCACAATGGCTAGGTAAACTATTATTACTAATTATTTACAGTTGCGATAATATAATTACTAATTATTACCACACTGTAAAACCAACCACATTGGCTAGATAAACAATTATTACTAATTATTTATAGTTGCATAGTGTACTTACTAATTATTACCACACTCTGTAAAACCAACCACATTGGCTACATAAACAATTATTAATAATTATTTACAGTTGCGTAAATAATTACTACACTCTTTAAAACCAACCACATTGGCTAGGTAAACAATTATTACTAATTATTGACAGTTGCGTGAATATAATTACTAATTATAACCACACTCTGTAAAACCAACCACAATTGCTAGGTAAACTATTATTACTAATTATTTACAGTTGCGTAAATATAATTACTAATTATTACCACACTGTAAAACCAACCACAATGGCTAGGTAAACTTTTAATACTAATTATTTACATTTGCGTAAATATAATTACCAATTACTTCCACACTCTGCAAAACCAACCACAATGGCTAGGTAAACTATTATTACTAATTATTTACAGTTGCGAAAATATAATTACTAATTATTACCACACTCTGTAAAACCAACCACATTGGCTACATAAACAATTATTAATAATTATTTACAGTTGCGTAAATAATTACTACACTCTGTAAAACCAACCACATAACAGTAAAAGTCGGAAAAAAAGTCGGAAAAAAAAGTCGGAAAAAAAAGTCGGAAAAAAAAGTCGGAAAAAAAAAGTCGGAAAAAAAAAGTCGGAAAAAAAAGTCGGAAAAAAAAGTCGAAAAAAAAAAGTCGGAAAAAAAAGTCGGAAAAAGAAGTCCGAAAAAAAAAGTCCAAAAATTTCTAGAACAAAACAAAGCAGTTTTTCTGTTTTTTTTTTCAATTGTGCCTTCTCCCCCCAAAGGGGGGAGATGCTGGGCCGGTCCCGGAAGTAGTGCAGTACCGGGTCGACCCGTGGCGGAGTTGGAGCAAGCCCCGAACACTCCGCCGCGCTACAAAAATCAGTTTAATATCATGGGTACAATTAGAACCCGTAACAGATATTAAGCTGTTAAGAACAGAGTGTTTTTCAGAAATGTTTTGTACATTTCCTAGCAGTTTTATTGCAGACACCTACTGTTGTTGTTCATTCCTTTTTAGGGGAAATCTCATCTGTAAAGTTTTATTCCTGGTGTGGGGTGAGTGTATTGTTGTGCGTGTAGGAAGTCTTTCTAACTCGAGCTGCTGAAGTCCACCGAAGTGCGAGCCCTTCAATTTGCAGCTACGTGTTTAGCATAGACTTCACGAGAAGCTGCGATGGTATCGCTCACCGCCAGCTTCTTGAAGAGACGCATGTAGCGTTTGCTACAGAGGCGCCTCATCACTTTGTCATTGTTGGGGTCCCAGGAGCCCAGGGCCCCAACAACGACTGCCTCGATGCTGACCCGCTGGAATTTCCGGAGCAGGTATTGGCGAACGGGTTCGTACTTGGCGATCTTACTCTCCCGTGCAGCATCGAAGGCGGTTTTGCGATTGTCAAAGGGACATGTGACATCGATGACAATCGCTGTTTCCCCGCGCGCCAGAACAAGATCTGGGCGGAGGTTCGTGTCACCGACGGGCCGGTTCTCATGGGTGACGGTGAATCGCTTCTCAGCGGCTGTCTTCAGCCGGTCGACGATCCTGTTGTGTCGGCTGGTGTAGGCGACGCTCTGGCGCATGCAGTGGCAGAGAACATGCGGGAGGGATTCCTTGTCTTGCCCGCATCTCCGACACCGCTGGTCAGCAGCGACATCCCACGGCCTGGCTCCGTTGAGGGGCAGCAGGTTCAGCTACACTTTGATCTTAGCCAAAAGGCCGAGAAGCAATAAATTGACAAGGAACTGCAGTTCGATCCCATCAAAAATGTATGCCCAAGTGGTGCCACTTATCGGTTGTTGCAGAAACAGCGTCGGTCCACCGTTTTTTGTTTGTAGCACTTGAGCTATGGTTTACCAAATCTCGACACATCCCTTGAAGGGGATTCTTAATCAAACCATTCTTTATTGCCTCAAATAATAGACTCACATGCAATGACACGCGGAAAAAGTAACCCAAGGTGTCACTGCATGCACGAGGCGCCCAACAATGCAATAAGACAGGCATTGAGAGGATTGCTGTGTTAGGCACATGGATAGCAGTGAGCTCGAATGAAAAAAGTTAGTTGGCCTCATCTTTGAGTTGTGATTGTCCTCCCCCAAAAACCGTGAGTCGCTTAGCTAGTCCCGGAAGTAGTGCAGTACCGGGTAGACCCGTGGCAGAGGTACAGCAAGCCCAGAATGCTCTGCCGCATTACAAAAAATAGTATAATGTCAGGGTTACAAATTACAACTGGCAACTGATATCAAGCTGTTAAAACAGTGTTTTCCAGAAATGTTTTGTACATTTGCAAGCAATGCTTTATTGCAGATACCTACTGCTATTAAGGCAAAAGCCTTTATTGCCTCATAGTTGTCGTTAGCAAAAGTGTCACATTTTTGCCACAGCACTTATTGGTCGCGAAGGGAAGACGTCGTGGAGGTGTCGACCAATCACAGAGCAACACCACAGTATGTGCAAATGCATAGCTTATATGTCCATATGTCAATCAATGAGCAGTTACTAATTAAAAAGGAAATAAATAAGTAAATAATTATTTATATGCTATGTCCTGGTTATTGCACTAATTACTCAATATTGGCTAGGTAAACAATTATTACTAATTATTTACAGTTGCGAAAATATAATTACTAATTATTACCACACTGTAAAACCAACCACATTGGCTAGATAAACAATTATTAATAATTATTTACAGTTGCGTAAATAATTACTACACTCTGTAAAACCAACCACATAACAGTAAAAGTCGGAAAAAAAGTCGGAAAAAAAAGTCGGAAAAAAAAGTCGGAAAAAAAAGTCGGAAAAAAAAAGTCGGAAAAAAAAGTCGGAAAAAAAAGTCGGAAAAAGAAGTCGGAAAAAAAAGTCCAAAAATTTCTAGAACAAAACAAAGCAGTTTTTCTGTTTTTTTTTCAATTGTGCCTTGTCCCCCCAAAAGGGGGAGATGCTGGGCCGGTCCCGGAAGTAGTGCAGTACCGGGTCGACCCGTGGCAGAGTTGGAGCAAGCCCCGAACACTCCGCCGCGCTACAAAAATCAGTTTAATATCATGGGTACAATTAGAACCCGTAACAGATATTAAGCTGTTAAGAACAGAGTGTTTTTCAGAAATGTTTTGTACATTTCCTAGCAGTTTTATTGCAGACACCTACTGTTGTTGTTCATTCCTTTTTAGGGGAAATCTCATCTGTAAAGTTTTATTCCTGGTGTGGGGTGAGTGTATTGTTGTGCGTGTAGGAAGTCTTTCTAACTCGAGCTGCTGAAGTCCACCGAAGTGCGAGCCCTTCAATTTGCAGCTACGTGTTTAGCATAGACTTCACGAGAAGCTGCGATGGTATCGCTCACCGCCAGCTTCTTGAAGAGACGCATGTAGCGTTTGCTACAGAGGCGCCTCATCACTTTGTCATTGTTGGGGTCCCAGGAGCCCAGGGCCCCAACAACGACTGCCTCGATGCTGACCCGCTGGAATTTCCGGAGCAGGTATTGGCGAACGGGTTCGTACTTGGCGATCTTACTCTCCCGTGCAGCATCGAAGGCGGTTTTGCGATTGTCAAAGGGACATGTGACATCGATGACAATCGCTGTTTCCCCGCGCGCCAGAACAAGATCTGGGCGGAGGTTCGTGTCACCCACGGGCCGGTTCTCATGGGTGACGGTGAATCGCTTCTCAGCGGCTGTCTTCAGCCGGTCGACGATCCTGTTGTGTCGGCTGGTGTAGGCGACGCTCTGGCGCATGCAGTGGCAGAGAACATGCGGGAGGGATTCCTTGTCTTGCCCGCATCTCCGACACCGCTGGTCAGCAGCGACATCCCACGGCCTGGCTCCGTTGAGGGGCAGCAGGTTCAGCTACACTTTGATCTTAGCCAAAAGGCCGAGAAGCAATAAATTGACAAGGAACTGCAGTTCGATCCCATCAAAAATGTATGCCCAAGTGGTGCCACTTATCGGTTGTTGCAGAAACAGCGTCGGTCCACCGTTTTTTGTTTGTAGCACTTGAGCTATGGTTTACCAAATCTCGACACATCCCTTGAAGGGGATTCTTAATCAAACCATTCTTTATTGCCTCAAATAATAGACTCACATGCAATGACACGCGGAAAAAGTAACCCAAGGTGTCACTGCATGCACGAGGCGCCCAACAATGCAATAAGACAGGCATTGAGAGGATTGCTGTGTTAGGCACATGGATAGCAGTGAGCTCGAATGAAAAAAGTTAGTTGGCCTCATCTTTGAGTTGTGATTGTCCTCCCCCAAAAACCGTGAGTCGCTTAGCTAGTCCCGGAAGTAGTGCAGTACCGGGTAGACCCGTGGCAGAGGTACAGCAAGCCCAGAATGCTCTGCCGCATTACGAAAAATAGTATAATGTCAGGGTTACAAATTACAACTGGCAACTGATATCAAGCTGTTAAAACAGTGTTTTCCAGAAATGTTTTGTACATTTGCAAGCAATGCTTTATTGCAGATACCTACTGCTATTAAGGCAAAAGCCTTTATTGCCTCATAGTTGTCGTTAGCAAAAGTGTCACATTTTTGCCACAGCACTTATTGGTCGCGAAGGGAAGACGTCGTGGAGGTGTCGACCAATCACAGAGCAACACCACAGTATGTGCAAATGCATAGCTTATATGTCCATATGTCAATCAATGAGCAGTTACTAATTAAAAAGGAAACAAATAAGTAAATAATTATTTATATGCTATGTCCTGGTTATTGCACTAATTACTCAATATTGGCTAGGTAAACAATTATTACTAATTATTTACAGTTGCGAAAATATAATTACTAATTATTACCACACTGTAAAACCAACCACATTGGCTAGATAAACAATTATTACTAATTATTTATAGTTGCATAGTATACTTACTAATTATTACCACACTCTGTAAAACCAACCACATTGGCTACATAAACAATTATTAATAATTATTTACAGTTGCGTAAATAATTACTACACTCTGTAAAACCAACCACATTGGCTAGGTAAACAATTATTACTAATTATTTACAGTTAAGTAAATATAATTACTAATTATTACCACACTGTAAAACCAACCACATTGGCTAGATAAACAATTATTACTAATTATTTATAGTTGCATAGTATACTTACTAATTATTACCACACTCTGTAAAACCAACCACATTGGCTAGATAAACAATTATTAATAATTATTTACAGTTGCGTAAATAATTACTACACTCTGTAAAACCAACCACATTGGCTAGGTAAACAATTATTACTAATTATTTACAGTTGCGTAAATATAATTACTAATTATTACCACACTGTAAAACCAACCACAATGGCTAGGTAAACTTTTAATACTAATTATTTACATTTGCGTAAATATAATTACCAATTACTTCCACACTCTGCAAAACCAACCACAATGGCTAGGTAAACTATTACTAATTATTTACAGTTGCGAAAATATAATTACTAATTATTACCACACTGTAAAACCAACCACATTGGCTAGATAAACAATTATTACTAATTATTTATAGTTGCATAGTATACTTACTAATTATTACCACACTCTGTAAAACCAACCACATTGGCTAGATAAACAATTATTAATAATTATTTACAGTTGCGTAAATAATTACTACACTCTGTAAAACCAACCACATTGGCTAGGTAAACAATTATTACTAATTATTTACAGTTGCGTAAATATAATTACTAATTATTACCACACTGTAAAACCAACCACAATGGCTAGGTAAACTTTTAATACTAATTATTTACATTTGCGTAAATATAATTACCAATTACTTCCACACTCTGCAAAACCAACCACAATGGCTAGGTAAACTATTACTAATTATTTACAGTTGCGAAAATATAATTACTAATTATTACCACACTGTAAAACCAACCACATTGGCTAGATAAACAATTATTACTAATTATTTATAGTTGCATAGTATACTTACTAATTATTACCACACTCTGTAAAACCAACCACATTGGCTACATAAACAATTATTAATAATTATTTACAGTTGCATAAATAATTACTACACTCTGTAAAACCAACCACATTGGCTAGGTAAACAATTATTACTAATTATTTACAGTTGCGTAAATATAATTACTAATTATTACCACACTGTAAAACCAACCACAATGGCTAGGTAAACTTTTAATACTAATTATTTACATTTGCGTAAATATAATTACCAATTACTTCCACACTCTGCAAAACCAACCACAATGGCTAGGTAAACTATTACTAATTATTTACAGTTGCGAAAATATAATTACTAATTATTACCACACTGTAAAACCAACCACATTGGCTAGATAAACAATTATTACTAATTATTTATAGTTGCATAGTATACTTACTAATTATTACCACACTCTGTAAAACCAACCACATTGGCTACATAAACAATTATTAATAATTATTTACAGTTGCGTAAATAATTACTACACTCTGTAAAACCAACCACATTGGCTAGGTAAACAATTATTACTAATTATTTACAGTTGCGTAAATATAATTACTAATTATTACCACACTGTAAAACCAACCACAATGGCTAGGTAAACTTTTAATAATAATTATTTACATTTGCGTAAATATAATTACCAATTACTTCCACACTCTGCAAAACCAACCACAATGGCTAGGTAAACTATTATTACTAATTATTTACAGTTGCGAAAATATAATTACTAATTATTACCACACTGTAAAACCAACCACATTGGCTAGATAAACAATTATTACTAATTATTTATAGTTGCATAGTGTACTTACTAATTATTACCACACTCTGTAAAACCAACCACATTGGCTACATAAACAATTATTAATAATTATTTACAGTTGCGTAAATAATTACTACACTCTTTAAAACCAACCACATTGGCTAGGTAAACAATTATTACTAATTATTGACAGTTGCGTGAATATAATTACTAATTATAACCACACTCTGTAAAACCAACCACAATTGCTAGGTAAACTATTATTACTAATTATTTACAGTTGCGTAAATATAATTACTAATTATTACCACACTGTAAAACCAACCACAATGGCTAGGTAAACTTTTAATACTAATTATTTACATTTGCGTAAATATAATTACCAATTACTTCCACACTCTGCAAAACCAACCACAATGGCTAGGTAAATTATTATTACTAATTATTTACAGTTGCGAAAATATAATTACTAATTATTACCACACTGTAAAACCAACCACATTGGCTAGATAAACAATTATTACTAATTATTTATAGTTGCATAGTATACTTACTAATTATTACCACACTCTGTAAAACCAACCACATTGGCTACATAAACAATTATTAATAATTATTTACAGTTGCGTAAATAATTATTACTAATTATTGACAGTTGCGTGAATATAATTACTAATTATAACCACACTCTGTAAAACCAACCACAATTGCTAGGTAAACTATTATTACTAATTATTTAGAGTTGCGTAAATATAATTACTAATTATTACCACACTGTAAAACCAACCACAATGGCTAGGTAAACTTTTATTACTAATTATTTATAGTTGCATAGTATACTTACTAATTATTACCACACTCTGTAAAACCAACCACATTGGCTACATAAACAATTATTAATAATTATTTACAGTTGCGTAAATAATTACTACACTCTGTAAAACCAACCACATAACAGTAAAAGTCGGAAAAAAAGTCGGAAAAAAAAGTCGGAAAAAAAAGTCGGAAAAAAAAAGTCGGAAAAAAAAGTCGGAAAAAAAAGTCGGAAAAAGAAGTCGGAAAAAAAAAGTCCAAAAATTTCTAGAACAAAACAAAGCAGTTTTTCTGTTTTTTTTTTCAATTGTGCCTTGTCCCCCCAAAAGGGGGAGATGCTGGGCCGGTCCCGGAAGTAGTGCAGTACCGGGTCGACCCGTGGCAGAGTTGGAGCAAGCCCCGAACACTCCGCCGCGCTACAAAAATCAGTTTAATATCATGGGTACAATTAGAACCCGTAACAGATATTAAGCTGTTAAGAACAGAGTGTTTTTCAGAAATGTTTTGTACATTTCCTAGCAGTTTTATTGCAGACACCTACTGTTGTTGTTCATTCCTTTTTAGGGGAAATCTCATCTGTAAAGTTTTATTCCTGCTGTGGGGTGAGTGTATTGTTGTGCGTGTAGGAAGTCTTTCTAACTCGAGCTGCTGAAGTCCACCGAAGTGCGAGCCCTTCAATTTGCAGCTACGTGTTTAGCATAGACTTCACGAGAAGCTGCGATGGTATCGCTCACCGCCAGCTTCTTGAAGAGACGCATGTAGCGTTTGCTACAGAGGCGCCTCATCACTTTGTCATTGTTGGGGTCCCAGGAGCCCAGGGCCCCAACAACGACTGCCTCGATGCTGACCCGCTGGAATTTCCGGAGCAGGTATTGGCGAACGGGTTCGTACTTGGCGATCTTACTCTCCCGTGCAGCATCGAAGGCGGTTTTGCGATTGTCAAAGGGACATGTGACATCGATGACAATCGCTGTTTCCCCGCGCGCCAGAACAAGATCTGGGCGGAGGTTCGTGTCACCCACGGGCCGGTTCTCATGGGTGACGGTGAATCGCTTCTCAGCGGCTGTCTTCAGCCGGTCGACGATCCTGTTGTGTCGGCTGGTGTAGGCGACGCTCTGGCGCATGCAGTGGCAGAGAACATGCGGGAGGGATTCCTTGTCTTGCCCGCATCTCCGACACCGCTGGTCAGCAGCGACATCCCACGGCCTGGCTCCGTTGAGGGGCAGCAGGTTCAGCCTCGCACGGTGCACGAAGCGCCAATCGCAGAAGCGAGTGAAGCGCCCCGTCCTCATGAAGTGGGAACTGCTACGGTCGGCTGCTACGCACTCCATCACTTTCCCCTGGTTAGGCTTTTCGTGGAGATTGTGATCTCGTGCGCGCATAGCGATGCTCCGAAGTGTCCTCACCACTTTCGTGCGCTGCTTCTGCGTGACGGTCACGTCGGCGCGAGTGATGCTGGGGCCCCCCTCTTGCATCTCCCACGTGACCGCCAGGCGCCGGGAAGCTTTGCGAGCCTCCGTCCATACAGACTGAAGCTGCGTTGCCCTAGCTCGGAAGTCTCCCTCCGTCTCCCCTGTCAGGTAGGCAGCGATGTCCTCATCCGTGGCTGGTCGGCGTAGTCTCTTCGTCGTGATGGCAGTAACGGCATGCAGCGCTAGATCTCGCACCTCTAGATCAAGAGAGGAGAGGAGCTTAAATGCATTGTCAATGCGGCAGATGTCGCTCAGCTCCGCTGCGAGGGGGATGCCGACCGAGCCCGATGCTGCACTGCCGTAGAGGTATTCATTGGCTGCGGTTCCTGGAAGATAAAGGGATTTTTTTATTAGTGGCCGCAGTGCATCGTCGAGGCGCGCCCACTCTGACTTGCCCAACACACCGCACCGCATGGAGAAATTGAGCGCTGGATATACAAATGTTTTCACAGCGTCCAATCTCTGCCAAGGGGCGAGCATTGAGCTAAGCAGGCGGCGGCCGGTGTTGATGGCCTGGTCCACAGTAGCTCTGTCCG